>NC_083483.1:3287955-3887955 GCF_030014155.1 Tachysurus vachellii | reverse complement strand
TCCTCTAGCTGACCTGGCAAATCCCCACAGCCACTTCTTAAATTCTAGTGGAAAGCCTTTTTAGATGAGTGGAGGATGTGATTGTAGAAAATGGGGATGTGAGGCATGCTAGATCATCCTGGTTTCATTCAGCCTCTAAAGTTATGGTCCATATGAAGGTGTGCTTTGGTAACATGTTCAATCTTTCAAGCTCTTCTGTGGGATCAGAACAGATGATCTAGCCTTCACTCCCCATGCTCATCAATGAGTGCATATGAACCAGTCACCTTTTTACCATTTGTTCTTTCTTGGAGCACTTTTGGTAGGTACTAACTACTGTATACCAGGAACACCTCACAGGGCCTGCTGTTGTGGAGACACTCTGATGCTTCCAGTCAGATGATATGTAGCCATCAATGTGTAGCAATACAGTATGTAGCCATCAGTATGTGTCCCTTGTGAAAGTTGCTCAGGTTCTTACACTTACCCGTTTATCTACCTTCCAACACATCAAGTTTGAGAAGTGACTGTTTACCTGCTGCCTAATAAATCCCTCCCCTTGTAACGAGAAAATCAATGCTATTCACTTCACTTTTGGTGGTTTTATTGGCATTTCTTTGGTGATATATTCAGTATATTATTACCATTGCACCACTGCATTAAGCCATTAAATATATGGAGAAATGACTTTCTTCTAACTGAAAGGTGTGCAAATGAGCTCGATAGGGAACGTCCCACCGAATCCTGTTTTACCTGTAAACTAACTAGAAGAGCAAACAAATATTAGCATTCAGCATTTAGAATTCAGCTCCATCTCATTTGCACCGATTAGAAGGTGGCACCTGTTTTCCACGCATTAGCAATTGGCTGTTTAAAATTACAACCTCATGCTGTGAAACATAAGCTAAGGCACTGACAGGCAGAAAAAAAAGAGCAGCTCAGTGTCCTCAGGGACGTGTTGTCTACGCACGTCGCGTATTTATATGCATTAAGTACACTAATTCTCAGAGTGGGTGTGGAGTCACTCTCAGCATCACAATGACCTGGAGCAGGGAAAAAGCAAGAGAGGAGTTCAAGACCTTGGAAGAGTTACTTTCTTTTTTTTTCCTTGCTGTGTTATTGTGTTTTAGCCGAGGACGTCTCGTGTCCTTGTTCGAAGCACATTGTGTCTCTCTTACAGCTCTGTGAGACATCTGAGGCTTTAGGGATTAATGTTTTAAAATGCACAGAATATCCCAAGCATTTAATGCAGGTAATATTGTGGAAGGAAGGGAGGGAAGGAGGGAGGGAATGAGGGACAGAGGAAGGAAGGAAAAAGGAGATAAGTAAAAAGTATAAATGATAAATACAAGCAAGAAAGAAAGAAAGAAAGAAAGAAGAGAACAAATGTCAGGTAAGGGAATTAAAATAGAAAGAAACAAAAAACAAAAAAAAAATTAAATGATAAACAATAAAAGTAAAAAATGTAGAAAAACTCTGAAAAACTCTGAAAAAAGGTGACACTTTTGGATGTTATCCTCGATGTTGTGAACATGGTGTCTCTCGGAGTGACAGATAAACGGATTTTAAGCGACGATTCAGGAGCAGCATGCACTAGATATATTTTAGACAATCAGCTCATCTTCTAAAGCGAGTAATGTCTCTGACACGGAGTTTGGATACAACCAGCTCTGATGGATCTGCATCTCACCATGAAGCTCTCATATATGCTGCAACTGAATCTGCATCTGCTATAAACACATAAGTGGTGATGTCACCTTATGACATCATAGGGTCATGTCTCCTAATTCCATTCAGTTTTTAGAGTGAGACTGATTTGTTTTTCACTTTAAAATGTTTTTGTTTCTGGAGAATATTGTATTAAAAAAGCAAAATTTAAAATGTGAAGGTGTCTGATTAGTTTTTTATTTATTGACTTACAGGATCTCATTCCCCCACCCTATCCAACTCGCCCCAAATCTCTATTATTTAATTTAAAAAAAAAAACCAAAAACTCGCCAACACAATGGAATGAATAACTTTTGAGTCAATATTTTTTACTTTTTTCTTTTTTTTTCCACCAAAGTTGTATCATTACATGAAGAGAAGAAGCAGAGTGTAAAATTAAATAAAAATGAAAAAATAATTAAAAGTAAGTTGACAGAAAAGTGTAAAAAAGAAAAAAGAAGAAAAAGAAAAGCAGAAAAAAGAAGAAAATAAAAGCATTAAAAATTCTTAAAAAGAAGAGCAGAAAAGAAAAGAAAATCAAACCAGAAAATAGACTAGAAAATAGAAAATGGAAAAAAAAGAACAATAAGAACAAAAATAAATATGAAATAAAGTGAAATGAATTACTAAATGAAATAATACTAATTACTGAAAGTAATAAAAAAGAAAAAAAAGAAAATATTAAAAAAGAAGGTAAATGAAAAATAAGAGATAGAAAAGAGTGGAAAAAGCAAAGTAAACATAAAGAAAATATAAATCCAAAAAAGAAAGAAAGAAAAAAGAAAGAACAAAAGATTTTTTATTTTTAAAAAAGAATACAAAAATAAATAAAGAAAATTCATTTAAAAAAGTGAAAACAGAAAATAAAGAATGCAATAATGAAATTAAAAAGTAAAAAGAAAGAGGAACAGTAAAAGGATCAATGAAAAAGAAAGACACAATGTGAACAGAAATAGGAGAGAAAGAGTAGACTATAAAAGAAAGGGGAAAAAAGTAACAGAAATGTTTTCTTTATTCATCAGGGTAAGAAAGACATGAAAGAAAAATGGAAAGGAAAAAAGAAGGGAAGAGTAAAAATATATTTAAAAAAGAGAGGAAAAGATAAAGGACTGAGCAGAAAAAAAGAAAAGGCTGAAAGAAGGAAGAAAAAGGAAAACGGAAAGGAAGAATGAAATGAAGAAATGCCTAATATCCCTCCTGTTCTTTCTCTATTCTTTTTCCCTGATCCCTGCATCTTTATCTGTGCTGTTATTTAATATATTTTATCCCCACTTATGTCTCTAGTGTTAGTGTTTCTGTTATATTAGTGTTTGTGTTGTATTAGTGGTACTGTTTTCATACTGTAAGTGTCTATATTAGTATTTCTGTTTGTATTAATGTTGTGTTAGTGTTCATGTTTGCATTAATGTTTGTATTAGTATTTGTGTTTATTGTCATGTTTGTATTAGTATTTGTGTTTATTGTCATGTTTGTATTAGTGTTTGTGTCAGCATTAGTGTTTGTATTAGTGTTTCTGCTTGTCTTCATTGTCATATTTGTAGTACTTATTGTATCAGTGTTGGTGTTTGTCTTTGCAGTAATGTTTTATTAGTGATTGTATTAGTGTTTGTGTCTGCATTAATGATTGTATTAGTGTTTGTGTTTGCATTTCTTGTCATGTTTGTAATAGTGATTGCATTTGTGTTGGTGTTTGTGTTTGTATTAGTGTTGGTATTTGTATTTATGGTCATGCTGTATTAGTGTTTGTATGTGTTTGAGGCTGCATAAGTGTTTGTGTTAGTGTTCGTGCTGGTGTTTATACAGTAGTCATGTTTACATTAGTGTTTGTATTAGTGATTGCATTAGTATTGGTTTTCATGTTGTATTAGTGCTCATGTCTGTATTACTGTTTTTGTATTATAGTTGTTCATGTTTGTATTAGTATTTCTGTTAGTATTTATAGCCATGTTTGTATTAGTATTTGCATTAATATTCGAAGCCTTGGTTCGAAGACTTGTTGTTAATGTTGATTGAATTAGTGTTTGTATTAGTGATCGCAATAGTGTTGGTGTTTTTGTTTGTATTAGTATTTGTGTTTGTATTTATAGGCATGTTTATATTAGTGTTTGCATTAATGTTGATGTTGTATTAGTATTTGCATTGCCTTGCTCAAAGTCCCAACAGTGGCAGTGTGGCAGTGCTGGGGCTTGAACCCCAATCCTCCGAGCAAAAGTCCGAGTCTTAATTGCTTGAGATACCACTTACCCTTATGGAAAGGGCCTTAATCAATCCAAGCCAAAATCGGCATCATTCTATTAGAACTCCAATATTTGTGGTAATGGTGATCACATTCATTAGATATTAAAGCTAGGATTCGGAACAGAGCCAATATGGCTGACATTCTAATGAAGGGGAAATGAAAATGTTGATGTTGTATTACTGTTTGTATCATTGTTTGTATTTGTATTTATAGTCATGTGTGCATTAGTGTTTGCATTTAGGTATATTAGTTTTTATATTTGTAGAAGACTTGTGTTCATATTCTTGTTTGTATTTGTGTTTGAAGTCATTTTTGTGAGTTTTTATTAGTATTTATGTTTCTGTTGTATTAGTGTTTTTTCTCTGCATTTTTCATTCTGCGTCTAATTATTATGTTGGTATAGGTGTTTGTGTTTATACAGTGTTTGCTAGCTTGGTGAAAAAGAAGTCTCCCTTCAGTCCTCGACTCATCTAACACACTCAGCAATCAATCGAAAATTCTCAAAAGCACCAATGAGCCAAGAGATTCCAATTAAAAAAAAGAAAAGAAAAGAAAAGAAAAAAAATGCTACATTCTGTCTCCAGACATTGTATTGGCATCTGAATAAGAGCCATAAACAGCCCCAGTGCAGGAGGCTATTAAAACTGGCTGATTAAAACCAGTTAGCATGCAGGCTGCGTCCCAAATCGCTCAGATTAAAATCAATACCGCGCTTTGATTTCCTGCATTTCATTCAGAGAGAGAGAGAAAGATGAAAATAAGTAGAAGTATATCAAACTTATACATCATCTAGCTGTCAGGAACAGTGTTGATTATCAGTGACATCACTGATGCATCTTTCAAAGAAAATCATTTCTGTTTCAAGCTGCTGTCCTTCTTGCTCGAATTTATGGGTCACTAAAAGACAGCTTGCTTAGACAAGCAACAAAAGGAACTAAAAATAAAATTTAAAAAGGCCTTTATCTGGTCTTGAAATGCAATTCCCATAATTAATAGTCAAGACCCCAAGGGACTGAACTAATCTGAAAAAGCAGGCCATAATGGAAAACGTATTAGCATTTAGCGCTCCATCTGAGTGGTTTTTCAGCCCGACTTTTAACTTTACTTTATTTATTTTCTTTTCCCCCCACACTTAATGCTTCTGGTAAACCGAGGCAATTTATTACACTCCATGCCTTTATTGCACTCCAATCGAAAGCCTGCAGGAATATTGCAGTGTTTTGTAAGCGAGTGTCGACCAGCAAAGATACATTCAACTTTTTTTTTTATTATTGATTTTGTCTTTGTTCCTTGTGAATGATATTTGATTGTTATTTTTTCTTTCACCACAGGCCTTAATGTGACCTCAGGAATTTAGGGTTTTATAATAATAATAATAACAATAATAATGAGATAATAAAAAAAAGTAGAAGTGTATTTTAGTATTATTAAATTAGCAATGAAGGTTGTTGTGGTTGCTTTTAACAGTTGTTAAACATTTTTTTTTGTCATTATAAAAAACTCAAAATATTTTATCATAAATAAATGCTAAAATGAGTTAAATTTGTTTACACATCTGCCTTTTTTAAGAACTATTTTAAGGTTCCGTTCCAAACATTAAGAAACTTCACTAATTATAGCTTCTTTTAGAATGTCAGCCAGAAGGTTCCACCCCAAATTAGACCATTGCTAGAGTCCTTAATACAACTTATTGGCTCTGTCCCAGTTGCCAAAATTCTTCACTAATTGGTGTTCTTACTGGAACATTTAACAGACCACCTTATTGTGACTCGAGTAAAAGTCAGCAAAAGTTCGAAGTTCTTAAACTTGCAAAGACAAAAAAACAAAAAACGAAAAAAAAAAAAATAATAAATTATAATAAAAGAGCAACAAAACACATTGATCAAAGTGTGGCTGAGAGAGGAGCACTTTCAATTGAGAGAAAGAGAGAAAGTGAGAGAGAGAAAGCAAGAGAGAGAAAGAGAATTTAATAGAATTTTAATAAAAGTCTTTATTGCATATAAAAATAAATATAAATAACAACACTAACATGGTTTTATGACAAGGGGAGAATAATAAAAAAAAACAAAAATAAATAATAACAAATAATTATAACTATGACGTTACCTATGAAAAAACACTCTCTGTGTAAAACAGACATTCAGGTTTAACTTCAGGACTTGAATTGAAATAAAAGCATTGACTGAAATAATCCCATGAATAATTCTCCACTGAATGTTACCTGGCCTTTTAGATAATGGTGCATTATACAAGACTCTATACTCTGATTTATATGACAGACAATCCAAGCACAGAACCCCAAGGTGTGCCAGTCATTTTATCTAAACTCTTCCTGTTATGAGACTTTTACACCTGCTCTTTAAAGAACTCTACTTGAACTTGAAGCAAGATCTAGAGAACAAGAATTCTGGGAACCTAACAAACTACCTTCACACTTGTCCACTTTTAAACACAAATGTAGGACAGGAAAAGAATCATTAGAAAATAAAAAAAAATGTGAATTAAACCTTCACTGTTTGCGCTTTATCTACTGAGAGAGCAGTTTTCCACTTTTCATAAAACTGTGTAGCTAGCCACGTTGATCTGTCCTTTGAGTGTGCTGATGTGGTCTCTGAATCTGTGAATGTTGGTCCTGCCAGGTTCAGTAAATGTCTGAAAGTTGTTATTCCAGACTTGTTGGATGTTCAGCCCAGGGATTCTGCTGCTAGATGTTAAGTCTAGGTGATTTCCATGCATCAGTGGCTCCTTTAGCAACCAGTGGATGGAAAATGTGGATTCAATCAATGTCCTCCATTGGTTGAATAGACTCCATACCTTAAAAGGATTCCTGAATAAAACAAGCAGTTTAAAAGTGTCGACTGTAGTAGAATCCCTATGGAATAACAATTTGTTTAGACCTAGTCCTTCCATGCTATTTAATAAATCACATGTTACACGACACCACTAGATTATTGACTATTAAACCTTAACCATTGTATGACAAACTGGGACACAACCAGTCCCATTTTGCTAGTCGACCCTTTAATTTTTAAAGCCCAGACTCCCAATTTTACTTTACTTCAGCTTCATCTACCAAATAGACACCAACTGTAGATACTTAAATCCTTCTCTTTCCCAAAGTAAACCATCTGGAAGTATTGGTGTCCCATTTAACCAGTTTCCAAACCGTAGTGCCTTGACTTAATTCCAGTTCACTTTGGAAGACATTGAATATATTGTTCAGGTTAAGTTGATAAGCCTGCAACATAACTTTGATTTTTTTATCATTACAACCGCATCATTCACAAATACTGTAACAAAGGTTGTATAGCAATGGAGTACAACATTCCAGAGAGTAGACAGTTTTTTCAAACCTATATAACAACTTTAAAAAGTTATGTACACATGTAAATATGACACATTTTTTTTATATATACGTATATATGTATACTCCCAACATCATCATAGAACACCCTGATCATGCTGATCACACAAATCTTGGCAAAACCCAAAGGCTTCTAAATTTGTCCATAGATGTTCATGCTCTAGTTTGTCAAATGGTTTCTCCTGATCTAAGGAGATTAGGCCAAGGTCCAAATTCAATTTTAGGCATCTATAATGTCTCTGACTAATGAGATGTTATCAAAGATCGTCCTGCCACAATAGACCTGGTCTGAATAGATAACTTGACCAACACTTCACACTTCATAGTTTTTTTTGCCAACACTTTGAGTCGTTTGTAGTCGCAGCAGAGACACGAGACAGCTATTTTATGGCTCTTTGACAGCTTTTTAGGAGCAGTCCTCAAGCTAGATTCTCATTAATCACCAAGAGTACATCCTCTTTTTCCACATTACACAGGGCCTTATAGAAGTTGACCGGAAGCCTATCCATGCTCCATGCTCAAGCTGGTCCTGTAAGTTCTGTGTTGGATTCCTCTGTCAGTTGGGGGATACCTTCATATTAAGCACTGTCTGGGCTGTGGTTGCATGGAAACTGACATCTATGCAGCTGTTCCTAGAAACCTACTGCTCTCCTCCTGATTTCTGTTTGGTCAGATATTAGTGCTCTAGCCTCTGAACGAAAGGTATGAACAAACCTATTTTGACCTTTCTTTTTCTCTAGACTGAAGAAATATTTGGTCAGTGCCCAAGCCAGTTTGCATTCTGAAAGCCCAACCTGACCAGAGCCCCTTATGCTATTACTTCTAAAGGACCTTTTTTCAGAAAGCCTATCTGTATATGTTTCATCCTTTGGTGACCAGCTAACTTGTAGGATATTTCAGTTTTTGGGGTCTTCATAACTTGTGTTACATATGAAAATTCCTTTCCATTTCATTTTACAGTCAGTCTATCACATTTCTGAAGTCATTGTGTGTTTGCTGCAGGAATGCTATATTAATTTCCTTTTCCGTAGCTTGAATAACTCTGCCCTTTTTTACTCCCTAGCTTTAACTCAAATGAAAAATAAACAGCATTTCAGAGAAATTTCAGTCTTTAGTCCTAATTCTAAACTTTTTCTTCATCATTTCTTTCATTAATGAGTTTCCTAACTATTTTCTTTAGACTTTATACCTTGTTGTTTGTAAAGCAACCCTCAGTCATCAAACACTTAGCTTTCTCAACAAATTGTTTTTGATTGGGGAAATATTAATTGACACAAACTCCTATTTTTAGTTGGTCTGAGAAATAGTTATGATCTTCCACATCATAACTCCTAGAGACAGAAAGTGTGAGAAATCACTGTAACTTTAACTTGCTACTCAATCTCTAACACATCCAATTTTTAAAAAGTCGGGATTCAAGATCTTTGTTATTTTTTTTTTTATGTTTTCTTTGTTTTTGTTACAAAATGTTTATGAATGTTACTAAATGTTTGACATTTGGCCCTTATCCAGAGCGATTTACATTGTACTATGTCCGCAGACATTTCAACATTCATTTAAAGTTCAGTATCTGTGTTATCTGTTGAAACTGACCCAACATCATTGTCTCACTCTTGCCCTCCTGTCTACCGAGTGGCTTTGGTTGGGTCCAACTCGGTCAGCTATTCCACTACGGTTCTTGTGTGCCTGCATGGGGATATTGCCGCTTTCTTCCCTGGCTCCATCAGGACAACTGTGGACTACAAGTCCCTCATTACCGCAACCAAAACGTTTCATTTTTTCCGTGGTAACGAATGCAGCATAAAAACCATCCAAACAGAAGCCAAATTTAGCTCTGATTCATCTCTTATCACCATGTAAAAAATACTTCTAAACGTACGTGTTTTAGTAATGGTGACTGTGTCAGGACTCAGCCCGGACTTTGGCCACGTGTTTTTGTTTATGTTTGGTGTCACGTCTCTTCCTCCCTGCTTCTGCACACCTGTTCTTCATTTGTCTGATTGTCTTGCCTATTTAGTTGAGCCACGTTGCCTTGAGCATTGCAGAATCCTCTGTTTTGTCTAGCTGTCTTTTGTTGTCGTCATGTCTTGAGTCTGTGTTTATGCTTCGTGTTTTTTTTAGTTAATAAACCCCGGTTTATTTTAGCTATCCTGCATTTGGGTCCGTTTTTATCCCCGCGTCTGTGACAGAAGGATTCTGCCACTCCTAGACCCAGCAGGATAGCTTTAGCCTGGACTGGCTAATTGTGGGAGCTTTTTTTTGTTGGATTTTTTCATTTTTTCGGGCCATGTCACCAGGCCGAGTTTTGTTTTGTTTTTTTCGGTGTCCCCGCACCTGTCTGGTGGGAGGTATCGCTTCATATTCGGTTTCCGTGGAGGACGCCGTCCCACTTCCTGTCCGCGGGGGGTGTTGCAGGCCCGTGTTTTGCCCCATGGATTTTTTTTTTTGTTGTTGATTTTTATGTTCTGTGCAGGAGGATTTTTTCCTCCCGCCCTCCCTCCCCTTTCCTGGTTTCCAAGAGGGGGGTCTGGCCACGGTGCGTCGGGGGTTGCGCTCGGCCCTCCTGCTCGGCTGTGGATGTTGCTCGGCCTCTCTGGCTGTGCCGTCGTGTGCCTTGCTCCCCCCACCTGCCTCGCCGTGTGCCTTGCTCCCCCCACCTGCCTCGCCGTGTGCCTTGCTCCCCCCCGCCTCGCCCTGTGCCTTCCCCCCACCTCACCCTGTGCATTGCTCCCCCCACCTGTCTCACCGTGTGCCTTGCTCCCTCCTCCTGGACCCCGTTGGGACTGTCAAGACGGATTGGCGCATCGGGAGCCGTGCCTCGAGGGGGGGTACTGTCAGGGCTCAGCCCGGACTTTGGCCACGTGTTTTTGTTTATGTTTGGTGTCGCGTGTCTTCCCCGCCCTCGTCTCTTCCTCCCTGCTTCTGCACACCTGTTCCTATTGTGTCTGATTGTCTTGCCTATTTAGTTGAGCCTCTGTTTTGTCTTGTTGTCTTTTGTTGACATCCTGTCTCGAGTCTGTGTTTATGGTTTGTGTTTTTTTTTTAGTTAATAAATTGCTGGATCAAGGAAACAAGTTTACTGTGACAATTTAATATTTCAATCATGATTTTATCACTGATAAATAGTGGAAGATTTGAAAGTGCATCTTTCTTGGATGACATTGAAAAAGGACGGACTGTGGTATATGTGCTATCTTTAAGTATTGCATTGTTTACCACCTTGTTAGCTTTTTCAGCTGTCCTATGAAAGATGACACATCCTTATTTGAACCAATGTTTCATCAGTTAGCTGAAGCAAGATCAGCAATCATTTTAAATTTTTTACAGGAAGGAATTAGTGTTGGGTCCATGGCGAACTCGGAGTTTGTGCTGACCTTTAGTTCCTCAGGAGCTCTCGATTCCACTGTCATAAACTTTTGTAGAAATGAAATTTTTTACATTTACATTATTTGCTGTCCATTGTCACCCAAATTAGGATAGGTTTCCTTCTGAGTTCGGTTCCTCTCAAGGTTTCATTAGGGATAGATACACTGTAAGAAAAGATACACCATATCTACTCAATAAAAATGAGGCAACAGATTACAAGCAATATTATTAATTAAATTTCACAAGATTTGGTATTGAGTAAATATTAATTAAATGAGACCCTTAATAGTTATCCATTTAATATGAGTAGATTTGAATAGAAAACAGTACAGAATTAATTATAACCTAAACAAAAATACTGAGTAGATTTGAAAAAGATAAACTCCCTAATGTGTAAATAGTACTAATAAAAATTTATTTAATTCTACATATCATAATTGAGTAATCATCATCTACATTAATCTGCACATTTATTTTAATTTAATTGATGCAATTAATTAAATCTAAATATTCCTTTCTTATGAATAATATAGCCCAAAATGTAGAGAACTTAAATACTCAAATAAGAATTTTATTAACAATTTTATTCACTTTTGTGCTTTAGACACACTGTAGCACATCATTGTACACTGCAACCACAGTCTCACTTCAAGCCAGAATTTGGATCTTGCATTTCAAACCAGACATTTGAAAAGGACAGAATGCTGACTTTAAACTATTTTGTAAAAACAAAAATAAATGACTTACAGAATGGTGATGTGTCCATAAACCTGATTCCATGCTTTCTCACCTCATTTAGCCACTAAATTAGGTCAATAATGATATCAAAGAAACATCCTCCAGAGGTGCATGTACCAAAACAAAAGCAGAAAAGTGTAATTTGTACGGAGTAAAAAACATTTCGTACTTTGAACTAGAAATCTCACTGACATTCGTGGGATAAGAGTTCAAATCAGTGCTAACTTACAAACATAGAACTTTCAGATGTGCAATTCCCAAGCTCTGTAGAAGCTAAACATCCATCCATCCATCTTCTACCGCTTATCCGGGGCCGGGTCGCGGGGGAAGCAGTCTAAGCAAGGACACCCAGACTTCCCTCTCCCCAGACACTTCCTCCAGCTCCTCCGGGGGAATACCGAGGCGTTCCCAGGCCAGCCGAGAGACATAGTCCCTCCAGCGTGTCCTAGGTCTTCCCCGGGGCCTCCTCCCGGTTGGACATGCCCGGAACACCTCCCCCGGGAGGCGTTCAGGAGGCATCCGGAACAGATGCCCGAGCCACCTCAGCTGACTCCTCTCGATGTGGAGGAGCAGCGGCTCTACTCTGAGCTCCTCCCGAGTGACCGAGCTCCTCACCCTATCTCTAAGGGAGCACCCAGCCACCCTGCGGAGGAAACTCATTTCGGCCGCCTGTATCCGGGATCTTGTCCTTTCGGTCATGACCCAAAGCTCATGACCATAGGTGAGGGTAGGAACGTAGATTGACTGGTAAATAGAGAGCTTCGCCTTGCGACTCAGCTCTTTCTTCACCACAACAGACCGGTATATCGACCGCATCACTGCAGAAGATACACCGATCCGCCTGTCGATCTCCCGCTCCATCCTTCCCTCACTCGTGAACAAGACTCCAAGATACTTAAACTCCTCCACTTGAGGCAGGAGCTGTCCACCAACCTGAAGGGGACAAGCCACCCTTTTCCGGCTGAGAACCATGGCCTCGGACTTGGAGGTGCTGATTCTCATCCCCGCCGCTTCACACTCGGCTGCAAACCGTCCCAGTGCACGCTGGAGGTCCTGATTTGAAGAAGCCAACAGGACAACATCATCTGCAAAAAGCAGAGACGAAATCCCGTGGTCCCCAAACCGGACACCCTCCGGCCCCCGACTGCGCCTAGAAATCCTGTCCATATAAATAATGAACAGGACCGGTGACAAAGGGCAGCCCTGCCGGAAGCTAAACATTGTGTAGCAAAACATGTACACTGCAACTACAGTCTCATTTTCAAGCCAGAAGTTTGCTCACGCATTTCAAACCAGAACTTTGAAAAGGACAAAATGCTGATACTCCATAATGGCATGTGCCAAAACATAAATAATAAAAGTGCAAATTGAACAGAGTAAAATACATTTGTACTTTGAACGTACAACAATTGAAATGTCACGACATTCGTAGGACAAAACAGTGCCAACTTACAAACATAGCACTTTGAAATGTGCAATTCTCAAGCTCTGTAGAAGATGAACATTGTGTAGCACAAAGGTCTGCACTGCAATACAGTCTCATTTCAAGCCTGAAGTTTGCTGTTGAGGGACTGGACTTTGTTTGAAAGCTTTGAATCATCCAGTTCCAAGAAATGTTTTTGGAACACCTCAAAGGTGTACTTTGGATAATCGAGATTCAGCGAGTAGGTCAAGGCAAGGAGGACAGAGCAAGCCCTTGCAATATCTCCAAGTCCTGTGATGACTTCCACGCCCTCTATAACGATCCCAATGTTCTTTGGGCTGTTCCTTGTTGAAGCTCCAGGCTTTGGGGTCACAGTAATGGCCATTATGACTTGTTCAAGTTCCTCCAAGTTCCCAGTCTCCTGCAACATGAAATTGTTATTGTCTTAGTATAAAACTGTCAGAAATATATTGCAAGCATATCACATTACTAGAAAATACATTTATTGTTTTTGTAGCTTATAAATCTATTTTATTAGATTTTATTTTCTCGCAGGCCTTGGTGTCAAATTGTTCTTTATTTTGTTTTCTTCTCTATTTTGATGTTTTTGTACAGGATTCATGCAGGTTACAATAAGTCAAATTTAAGACCTTTTTAAGACATTTTAAGACCATTAAGATGTAAATTTAAGACCTACATGATGCATTGCCAAAAAATATTCAGATATAAGAATGTCTGAAAAAAATAATCATTAATTTAATTTACAGATAAAGGTCACATATCTAGATCAAGCACCTACTTGAGCAATTAAGGAAATATGGTACTAAATACTAAAATGTTTTCAGATACTTTTAATGTACGGTTTAGCTGTAAAATGAGAGTGTTTGTGCCATTTGAATTTGAATTCCTCCCCTCCTGCTAAAGTTACGTTAGCTAACTAACTTAAGTGCTAGCTGCTAATAGACTGACTTCACGTGGATTTAGCTAAGTTAACTTCACATTTGCAAATTGCAATAAAACAGTGAAACAACAGAGAGAAGAGTTACGTTACCTGTCTCGGGAAGACGATCTCCACACATGAAAAGTAAAGCCAACGGAAGTGCGTCAAGTGCCGTCTGAAATATAAGATGCTTTTCCAGTGATAACCCCAAATATTGCTCTTTATGGAACCTTAAAATAAAACCCAATGTACTCATTTACGCAATTTCATAAAAACATACTGAGGATATGATATTAACACGCAAAAGACCTAGGAACCATGATAGTGAAAATGCTAACCCACATGCTTCAAAATAAAAGTTTGACTTCGATACATAAGAATTCTTCCAAAATGTATGATGCTGTGTTCATATTATAGCGCAACAACATCACACTAAAGCCTTCCAACACAAGATAACTTTGTGTTGCTGCTGAGTCTCTTTTTCTGTGATAACTCATTTTATATTGTAATATACCACTACATGCTTTCTTCTTACTAGCAAAGTGATAACAAAAGAAGTTTTCTTACCTAAGTCAACCAGTTAAATTTTGCAAGATGAGCAATGTGGAAGAAAATGAATATTCACTGTCTGTAGCCTACTCTCTTCAAATGTCTTGTAGGCCTGCTGCATTTTTTTTTTTTAAAAAAGGCGCATTTTGACAGGAACTGCTTTTCAATTCAAATTTGCCTGATTACATTAATTTGAATTCACTCAATATTCTCTCCATTTGGGATTAGATAAATATAATGCTTAAGTTTTATTTAACTGCAATGGGCAGATTTTATTCCAAACATTTTTATTTGAAATTTAATTAAATATTTGCCTCAAAATCAAAAACACAATTATATTGAATACATTTTAACCAAAAACATGACCACAGAATCATTTCTTACAGTGATATAGTATTTAAAATTTTAAATTCATATTTTAATTAATTTTAAACTTTAAATGCATGTATACATTTTTTTTTTATTATTATTATTATTAGATATATATTCTTTCTCTTCTGTTTCTATACTTCTCTAAAGCTGCTTTGAGACAATGTGAATTGTTAATAGCGCTATAAAATTAAATTGAATTGAATTGAATTTAATTGAAATTGCATTGTTCATTTCGGAGTCACACCTTGGCCCGCCATGCTTCCCCACATGGGTAGCACATGGCCCAAGGAGCAACTAAAATGAAACTGCTAATAGACTCTAAACAGAAACAAATTCAAAATAAAGAAAAGATAAAAGTTTTTGTGTAGTTATAAAAAAGTAAAGATATGCAACTAAAGAGGTCTGAGACAGAAGCCACAAGCACGCACTCGCACTTACGATGCTCCGCCCACTCACTCCCAGCATGCACTCAGATAGAGAGAAAAAGAAAGAAAGAGAGAAATAGAGACAGAGAGAGATAGAAGGAGTGAGAGAGAGATTAATAACAGCTAGGAGAGGAGGGAAGTGTAGCACTCAGGAGGGATGATAACATCGTAAACACACACACACACACTCACACGCACACACACACATGCACGCACACACACAAATTCAATTCAAGATAGCTTTACTGGCACAGACTCCATTAAGTGTAACATTGCCAAAACTTAAAAAAAATATAAAAAAAAGCCTTTTAGAAGTTTAACCGTTTTTTTCCCATGGAAAGAAAAACATCTCTCTCTCTCTCTCTCTCTCTCTCACTGGCTGCGTCTCAATCCACTGTAATCATTCAGCCATCCTTGTTAACATTTCAACAAGTTTCAACAAGTCAAGAAAAAAAGCAGCTGTTTCATGTGCATGCTGGAGAACAGGCTAATTAGCAGTTAGCATTTGAGAAGGGATTAGATATACATGTTTATAAAAAAAAAAAAAAAAAAAAGTGCATTATGGGTAACGCTTTCTCGCTCTTTCTCTCTCTCTCATTCTCTCTCTCTCTTTCTCTCTCACACACACTCTCTCACACACACTTTCAGTGCAGTGGTTGTATTACACAGCTTGTTTATAGTCGTTAATTTTCTCCTCCCTCTGTTTCGCGGATTATAAAAGTCTAATCGTTGCAATTTGTTTGTCCTTGTTTGGGAAAATATTTAAATGTCTTTGATATATATAATAATTATAGTGCTATTATATCTCTCACATCTTCTTCTTCTTCATCTTCTTCTTCTTGTCCATCTTTTTCCACTCTTGTTGAATGTTTTTTTTATTATATATGTACATGGTGTGTAACCTATACTTTTTCACATTGAAGCACCCTCATGTAATATTATTTTAATCAACTGCGTAAATTCCAGTGGACAGCTGATGATGTCATAATGGGCTTCACAGCAGCTGACCAATCAGCTGCTCAGCTTCAACTCCCACAGTGTAGAATTGCACACACATTTTCATGCTGCATATTGCTTTTAATATTTTTCTTTCTTTCTTTCTTTCTTTCTTTCTTTCTTTCTTTCTTTCTTTCTTTCTACCTGGGCAGATCGAGTGCATTTTGGGGACACTGTGGACGTGAGAAAGACCATTGCCCTGGTGGCTGCACTCACTCATCGTGTGTTTGAAGTTAAACAGTGTTGAATTAAACACAGACAGCACTGATAGGGGTCAAGGAAGGGTTCAAGAGAAATGTCAGCAATTCCCTTTTGACTTATTGCAGCTTAAATTGTGATATGATACAGAATACACTCCCTCACAGCTGTCCCCATGGTAGCATCATTTTGCAAATGTTAAAAGCAATGTTTGAGACAAATAATTAGCCCTCTAATAGTAAAATATAATTAAAGCTACACGTTTATTTACACCTAGACTAAAGATATCCAAGCTCAGTTTTTCACAGCATTTCTTTTCATGATTAAGGCTTTTACTTTCATTTTCAAACATTCAAGTTGAAAACTGTCTCTTGAAATTTTCTGGAAAATTCCAGAAGTTTATGTAATCATTTTAAAAGCTTCTGATTGCCCAGCAGTCATAATCAGAAATGAATTGGGAACAACTGTGTCATGAGGGAGAAGAATTTAGCTCAGAATTATTAGCACAAAAGCTAAAATGTCAGTGATTAGCCAGGTTACACTTCATATGTAATCCGGTTACCTGAGAAGGGAATGAGATACATCAAGGCTGATGCTATTGGAATTCTTCTGTGAGGAAGTCATGTCTGAAGCTTTTTGTGCACACACACCAATTTAATGGCTTGGAAAGGACACATGACAAAGGGAATATGCACCAGCAAGTCCATATAAGGGTATCTATGTCACATTACCCCAGCTTCTTTTTGTCTGAAAGAAGTGCGAGTGGACGCCCGGGGTGTGGCATGCAACAAGACTGACGCTATTGGAATGTCAACACCCACGCTGCACACACCGGTCGATGACTGTGACAGAGCCCGTAAGAGATAACAAGCAGCCTGGGAAAAGAACATGAATAGCCCTTCAGGACCTGGGACCCTGGTTTGGGGTCCAGGTCCAGGTTATAGAACCTGATAAAGGTGTGCAAAGAAAACCAGCCTGCTGCAGCACAATCCTCTTTAAGGGGAACACCCCTGGCCAAGGCACTGGACCAGGCAATACCCTGGTGAGCTCTGACGCCTAGAGGTTAAGCAACACTACGTGCCTCATAGGCCTGTGTAACAGCATCTACCCAGTGCACCAGGTACTGCTTGGAGACCAGATTAGGGCAGAGGACAGTAGGTCTGAAGGATGGCCGGATAACCTTGGGGACATATCCCGCCCTGCAGTGCAGGATAGCCTTGGACATGCCAGGGGTAATGATCTCCCACTCTTTTAAGGGAGGTTAAGGGTCAGAAAAGGCTGACTTAATGGGACCGCCAAGAGGTTCCAGGAAGGAAGACAAGAAAATGAGAGACCAAGGGATGATCCAGAGTATGGAAGGAAAAGGAGCTCGTGCAGACCCCACTGATCCTCGAAACACCAGAGGTGGTGAGGCAGGCAGTAGGGGAACGGCCCTGAGAGGGACACTTCTAGGAACCCCAGTCCTCAGGATTCCTTCTTGGACATCCTGACAAAGATGACAAACATAACGTCCTCTATTGTCTGACTGGTCTGGACCTAGGTGTGCTGACCAGCCTCCCTGCTTTGTGACATGGAGCACAAGGTCCATGGCTGAGGGTTCAACTTGCCACAGTTGAGCTCTTTTAGCAGGTCAGTCTGGTAGGCGTGCAAGACCGCCATAGTGACTGCCAAGGGCTGAGGTGGCTCTGCATTGATTAGAAGGAAGTGCAGACTTCCGTTTATGCAAATACATGTAGGGGAGAGATAGTTTGCGAACGTCTCTTCAACCCTAGGCATGGCCGCATATTTTTTGAGATATAGGGAATACGGATTGCCTTAAGACTTCGATATAGGCATGGAGTTCTGTGAAAAACGGTGGACCTGAACTACAAGGCGCAGACGCTTGTCTAGAAAATACAGCCAAGTGGGATCGGACCTTACACAGAGGAAAGCTCTTGCAATGCAGGTTCCCCTCGAGAACCGACTAGGCATGATCCTCTACCAAACAAGCAATGCAAAGGAAGTGCATGTTGTCCTCTGTAATATTGCAAGGGCACAGATGCACATACCTCTTAAAATGCTTGCTGGGCACTTTATAATTATTCTTTTTATATTCTTTAATATTCTGTCTTGACAGACAAGACAAACACTCGACACAAACATACACAGAGCACTTCCCGAAGACAAAGAAGCTGGAGTAATGTGGTGTAGATGCCCTTATATGAACTTGCTTGCACGTATTCCCTTTGTCATGTTTCCTTTTCAAGCCATTAAATTGACATGTGTGCAAACAGAGCTTCAGACACAACATCCTCACTAAAGCATTCCCATAGTGTCAGCATTGAGGCAGCGTTGAGTTCCCTCGAAAGTGAACTGTTGTTAGCACTTTGTGTTTTGCTAAAACCGCTTGATAATGTGTAAAGTTTCAGGGGCACTTTGAAATTTGTTATCCCCACACCATTTTCTTTGTCCTCAGATGGCACATCTCCTTCTTCCACTAAGACAACATTTCACTTCAGTCTGTGTTAGCAGAGGTGCTGCTGATTTCATGAGGCTTTGCTAAAAGTGTCAGACTATAGCACTGCTGCGTCCCAAACTACAAATGTCTTTTCTCAGCACCTTTATGAATTTAGGACACACCGAAACTGAAGTAGGTCAGGTATCTGTCACAGGACACACACTAAAGAAAAACAATGTCTTGAAAAATTTAATTGGTTGGGATTGGGAACTGATTGGGAACATAGCCAGCAGACATTTGGAGTTGCTTTGTCAAATGCAATAAAGCTACATGATTAAAACTTGATTTGGAATTCAACCATCCTGACAGACAGAGATGCCTTCGTTCAAAATATATCCACACTTGATATTGAACTTAATTTGCCTTCATTTAGAACACAGCCTGTCATACTTTCAGAGATGACTTGTCGTGTTCACCATGTCCGGATTTGAATAACTTTAGACATAGACACTTTTGTAGTGTTTAGAACATCTGCACTTAAATCTCTTAATTTCCATTGAGATCCTCAGGGATGCTTATAATGTTCTACATGGTTAACACTCAATTTGGAACACAGCCAATCTTATCAGCAGAGATGCTTGCAGTGTTTATTGAGTGATGCTAACTTAACTTAATCTGGGACACGGTCCATAAGACAAAGATGCCTTGTAGTGTTTAGGAAGTCTGTTCTTAAATAACTTAATTTGGGACACAAGCAGTTGGATTATAGAAGATGCTATATAATGATGCACAAATGATTGTAAACCTTAATTTGAAACACAAACAGTTAGACATTTGAAAATGGCATAGTCTATGCCCTATGAATTTAATTTGAAACACAGATGTTTAAAACTTGTAAACTTGTGTTCAATGCAGCACACTTGATGAAGTAAACTTGATTTTGGAAACAGCCGGTCAGCCCTTGTAATGTAATTGATTGTAATGTTCATTAAGGCTACATACATTTAAAATTCAATTTGGAACACAGCCATTTAAACCCTCAGAAATGCTCTGGACTGTTCATGGAGTCCACACTGAGGAAGTACACACTTAAATAGCTTAAATTGGGAGACAGCTTGCCAGAATTTAAGACATGCCTTGTAATGGTGTTAGGATTTGATTTGGAACAGAACCAGTGATACCTTTAGAGACACTTTGCAGTGTTCATTAAATCTACACCTGTTGGTAAAATGTCATTTGGAACACAGCCGATCAAGACATATAAAGAGGCTATGTAGTGTTTTGCAAGTCTACACTTGACTAAATGAATTTGGAACACAGCCAGGCCGCCATTCAGAGATCTCTTGTACTGTCTACAAGTCTACACTTAATTTGAGAAACAGAAATTTTTTATCCCCTTTTCTGTTTGGAAACCAAATCTGTGCTCTGAGCTCTAAGGGATTTAGAGGTGGCAGCCAATGAATTAATGGAGGAAGAGAAAAAGAAGTAAGTTTATAACATCATTTTCAGCAGAACTGTCATAGAAGTGTTTTATTGCATTATTATTAACTCAGCAAGACTGGTTGATGGTAGATCATGTTCAGTGTTGACAAGATTAAGCCGATTGTGTACTACAGAAAGCAAGCAAGATCACAGTTCTCCATTTTTGAAAAGTGTCCACTCATTCAATATGGGGCAGCAGCATCAAATTCCTTGGTGTTCAGTACACTAATAAAAAGGAGCAATAGCTTCATATTTATTGGTGTCCATTCAATTGATGAAGAGGGGCAACAGCTTCAAATTCCTTGTTTTCACCTCGATTAATGGAGATCGGCAACAGCATCAAATCCCTTGGTGTTGACTCCATTAAAAAAAAAAGATCAATAGCTTAAAATTCCTTGGTGTAAATTGCACCACTGGGAGAGGGGTAATAGCTTCAAATTCCTAGGTGCCCATTCCACCATCAAAGAGAGGCCATAAGTTAAAATTCCTTGCTCTCCACTCCATTGATGAAGATGGGCAATTGCTTCAAGTTCCTTGCTCTCCACTCCATTAATGAATAGCAGCTTCAAACTACCAGTCATTTGGCTGTTAGCATTACCTGCTGGATTGGGAATTGTACTGCTCTTGACCATTAGAAAACCTGCACTATAAAGCACACTGTGAATAACCAAAGGTGAGCTTCTGAACTGATCTACTGAGAATTTCTCTCACTGCAAGCGGTAGAGCTTACACAGAAAACTTCCAGTGAGCTGAGGTTCTGTGGATCTTGTTGAGAGAGGACAGTGGAGAATGACTAATTAAAGCTCAAAGTTATATGTTACAAATATAACTCAGATCAGACCATAAAGTCTTTAAATCTCAGTCTGTCCAAGTGCATACTTTGTGACATTGTTTGCAGCCCAGCCGTTTTGGACCTCTAGACAGATGAATAAACAGATTCACCCTTAGCACTTCTGAGCACACGTTTTTTCTAGTGTGAGTTTTGAAGCGAGTTCAGCATGTGTTCTGGTTTGAAAATAAATACAAGCGCTGCTTTGATGTGAGAATTCAGAATTCCCACCATATGTCACGTCCACACAGCCTGTATGTGTGTGGATATGCATGTTCATGACCTCAAAGGACTTGCAAACCATTAACCCAAATAAGGCTGTGTTCCAATCAAAGTCAATAAAGTGTGTATAGTTGTACCCGAGACTTTATCATATGGGAATCACTACACACTCAAAAAAAACAAAAAAAACATTAAAGAACAAACTGCGAACCGTTGCACAAAAATAATGCATCCACTATAGAAGACAACTCACTATGCGCACTATTTAGTACACTACCAAGGTGGGTTGGGACACACTCACTCTCACTCACTGATGTTCTACCGCTTATCCGAACTACCTCGGGTCACGGGGAGCCTGTGCCTATCTCAGGTGTCATCGGGCATCAAGGCAGGATACACCCTGGACGGAGTGCCAACCCATCACAGGGCACACACACACTCACACTCTCATTCACTCACGCAATCACACACTACGGACAATTATCCAGATACCAATCAAGCTACCATGCATGTCTTTGGACCAGGGGAGGAAACCGGAGTACCCGGAGGAAACCCCCGAGGCATGGGGAGAACATGCAAACTCCACACACACAAGGTGGAGGCGGGAATCGAACCCCCAACTCTGGAGGTGGTGGGAGGCAAACGTGCTAACCACTAAGCCACCGTGCCCCTTGGTTGGGACACAGCTACAGGAAATTCTGCATTATTATGCTAAAAATAGGTATATATATATATATATATATATATATATATATATATATATATATATATATATATATATATATATATACAGTGACTATATACACTATATACAACAATATATAGTGAACTAAACTCTCAGAAAATGTTTGACTATGGATGCCAACTAGACGCTATGAAATTATTTTATATTATTTAGTGCACCCCTGTGGTGGTTTGGAACCATATAACAGACTATGAAAATTGAACTTTTATTGAAATCTTAAACAAGCCTAGAAATGAAACAGAGATTGTGGCTGTGTTTTAAAACTTGAATGGTGCTATCTGTATAAACATAGTGTTTAACTATGACCAGTTTTGATTCTGTAGACATAATGCAGTTTTTACTGCTTTGCTATGCTAATACTAACAGTAATGCTAACTCTATGGTAATGCTAACACCATTTCGCATGCTAGCCTACTGGATGTGTAATATTTTCTGCATAACGGCACTCGGCTGTGTCTTATGGCATCATAAAATTCCCCGGTGTGTGTGTGTGAGAAAGAGTGAGAAAGACCTTGGAGAGAAAGGAACTGTATTTTAAACAGCCGTATGCTCCAGGGAAACTTTATGGCAGAATTACAAACATTTTTATGTTTTTTTTTCCCACCATAAATTTTTTTCTTTTTTTTTTGGAAGTGACTTCCACTTGGACAAAGTCGTCTCCTACAAAGCAGCGGCGTGAAGTCGAGCTATTTCATCACTGTAACTCTGACACGTTTATGTCCCGAAAAACAGACCACGTTAGCAAAACAGACCAAAACACGCTCACTTTATTTTAGCCTGTTCGCTGAAATTAATCATAAACAGCCGTCTGGTGTTTATTTCAGCTCTTAAATCGGCAAAAAACAATCAGATGCCACATGCTAGTAGTAGCAGGAACGCTAACAGCTCTTGTTGATGTGGGTACTTACAGTGCATCAGCTTTCTTTGCATTTATGGTGCTTACATCAGAGACAGATAAATTGTAGTTTAGAACTTCTAGCTTTTTTCTTTGCTGTCACATCTCCTTCAATAATAATTGAAAAATCTATCTATCTATCTATCATCTATCTATCTATCTATCTATCTATCTATCTATCTATCTATCTATCTATCTATCTATCTTTCTTTCTTTTTTCAAAAAACTTTTTTATTTCTTCTCTTTATATATTATTTTACTGTTTAGTGTTTTGTTTTTGTTTGTTGATGGTGGGGCCAAGAAATTCCGTCTCAAATGTTCTGTCACCTTTTTCTTTCTTTCTCTCTTTCTTTCTTTCTTTCTTTCTTTCTTTCTTTATTCTATTTTTGTCTGTGTTGCATGTCTGGTGTCACATTGTGTGCGTGTGTGCATGTGTGTGTGTGTGTGTGTATGTGTGTGTGTGCGTGTGCATGTTGTTAATGAGTTTTTGTGGAGGAGTTGTGAGGTTTTGATTAATTGTACATTCAGAGTGAAATGTGTGTGTGTGTGTTTGTGTGAGGGAGGGAGAGAAGGAACCCCCTGCTGTCTGATCTTGCTCATCTGTAGAGTGTGAGGGAGGATGTGAGGTGTGTGTGATCTACGACATCACTTCCTCTCCCAGAAAAGAAAGGTGTGTGGGTGGATAGAGAAAGAGAGAGAGCAACAAATGAATGTCAAACACACACACACACACACACACACACTACACCTTTATAATTTTTTTCTGGAATAAATACGTGTTACTGCAGTCCATCTGTGTGTGTGTGTGTGTGTGTGTGTGTGTGTGTGTGTGTGTGTGTGTGTGTGTGTGATAACCCGCAGGGATGTGATGTTGATTAATTGCTAACAGATGAATCACAGTGTGTGTGGTGATGTAGCAGATGTGTGCCGATTAGCATTTGCCGCTACAAAAATTATCACCGTGTCTACGCATACAGTCTTTAAAATGTTTTGATGAACAGTTCCTATTGGCTGAGACGTGCTCGTCATGTTTATTTCGTGATTTATTTGTGATCCAGAATTTTAACTTCAACTAGCAGCTGATGATGTTATAATAGGTGTTACAGCAGACAACCAATCAGTAGCTTAAATTCAACTCACACTCAGTGTAACTCCATGCTAGCATCTTTTTCTTTATTTCCATCTTTTTCTGCTTTTCATTTTTTTCTTTTTTTGCCATTTTTATTTATTTCTTTTATTCCTTTATGCTTCATTTTAAATAGATTTTCTTTCTTTCTTTCTTTCTTTCTTTCTTTCTTTCTTTCTTTCTTTCTTTCTCACAATATCTATCTGACTTGACACCTATTTTCTGTGTTTTTTCTCCTTCTGCTTTTTCTTTTTAAAAATTGGAACTTGAATATTTGAGGCAAAAAAAAATTCCTTCTAACTGAACGTATTTCTCTTCAGTCGGTCCTGAGATAACCCTGTGTAAGTGCAGTACTTTTGATCAATGTTGTTTTTGTACGTAAGCGAGCTGCTGAGTGGACAGAGAGAGAGAGAGAGGGGGAGAGAGAGAGAGAGAGAGAGATGAGGATTCTGGGTAAAGTGAGTGATGTGTTTTCTGTTCTTAAATGGAGGTGAGTTTGTTCTAACTGCTGCAGAATAACACCAGAGTTCTGTCAGCAACTAATCCACCTCCACATTGTGTTTACTCTTCTTTCTACGTGTGTGTGTTTGTTTGTGTGTCCAGTTTGTGATCAAGCTGAAGATGTGTAGGTCATAAAACCACTCTCTGCTGTGTGTGTTTACACGCACACAGTCTGATGTATGCTCCATTAGCTGGAAGAACAGTGTGCGCTACTTTACTACGCTAGCATTTAGTGAACAAACAAAAATAAGCTTCTAAAATAGCGAATAGATCTGGAGCTTGTCTCGAACCAATCAATACTGCTGAATACCAGGAGAGCTCCAAATCTCCCGCTATACACACAGTGTGGTCAATACACACACCATGCACAATATACACACCCAAAAATAAAAGAATCTCTGAAAATCATAGTGATTCAGCAATGAAAGTCTTTACAGCTATTCATGCTCAGGACATTCTTTGTACAGGGGACAATTCCAGGAATCTGCAGGAATCTTTTCAGGTACAGAAAAAAGATCTTTTCCCTGTAAACCTTTCATGAACTCATTAAACTCAACTTTTATTTTTAACAAACTTTTCAGGAAAAGACAACAGAAGGGAAACAGGAACCACTGTCATTAAGACAGGAATTTTCTCATGAAACTGGAAGCTTTATCAGGATCACAAAATCTCAGGATCACAAAAACTTCTAATCTATCTATTTTGAGACATTCTGTCTTTCATCACTGTGTATCCTGCTAATCACATGGATTGCGCAGTCTTGCAGCTTTGGAAGCTACATGAAATGTGCGATCACACATACAAATGGTGCAGCCTCTTTTTTTTCATGAGTTTCAAAGCATATTGTTCGTTGCTGTTAGCGTTTTGACTTCAAATGTCTAAACATCATGTGTTTATGCTGCGTGTGATTCATTATCTGTAATGAAGTGTTTAGTCGTTCGGATGCTTTGCCCCCTAATGGGGCTTCACTTTAGAGGGAAGTGCCAACTCTGTCCCCTCCATTACAATTAACACAGCAGTCCATTCGCTGAGGAATTTTCCACTCAGCTGGTCACAACAAAAGCTGTCAGAATGACTGATGAGCGACATTAAATGTTTAGTTGTCGGGTTTCTTCTCTGATTGCTCAAGGTTAGCTGCTTCTGTTTGTAAACTTCTGTAATGTACACTACTTAACAGTACCCCAGGTGTGCGCGTGCTTGTGTGTCGGTACGAGGGCTTATCTCACGTTGCTACTTTCAACTGGATTAAAAAATCTTCCAACAGAAATATGGGTTTTAAACATAATTAGCACTGCTGATGTTTTGATTATTCTCAAAGTAAGCTCAATTTCTCTTGACCTGATCTTTGTCATGGCAGAGAGGTTTTTCACATCCCGCATCTCCAGAAAACAGTGGAGCTTTCGTATATGCATATTTAATTTAATTCAATTTATTTGTATAGTGCTTTTAACAATTAACATTATCTCAAAGCAAATTTACAGAAGTATAGAAACAGAATAAAATAAAAATTTAAGTTTAAAATTATGTTATACTAAAATTAACTATATATCTCTAATATCTAAAGGCAACTGTGGCAAGGGATAATTCCCTGAGATGATATAAGGAAGAAGCCTTGAGAGGAACCAAGCTCAGATGGTAACCCATCCTTATTTGGGTGACACTGGCCAGTAAATAATGTAAATGTAAATAATGTCATTTCTACAAAAGTTTATAGTTGTGCAATCGAGAGCTCGAGAGGAACCAATGGGTCAGTGCAAATCCACCATATTCTTTTCATAGTTCACTATAGACCCAAAAATTCCTTCCTGCTGAAGTATAATCAATATGGTCAATCTACTTCCTTTTCATTCTTAAAAATATATATGATTTAAAGTAATATGTATCTTTAAACATTTGATTTTTTTCAGTATTAATTTATGTTACAATATCCTTTTTGTCTCTAAAAACAACCCTTCAGGCATTGTGCCAGTCAGAAGCAAGCTGGGATATGGTGTAGTGGAGTTTTTTCCCTAGGTTTTTTAAATAGGCCTTGAATGATAGGCTCAAATGTTCCACCATTGTTGCTGGAGGTCTCCTTTTTATGTTATTCTGATGCGATGACATTAGTCCCAATCTGCTAATCCCTATGTCAGATGTGGTTCTCTTCTGGGATAAACACAAAGCAGACAAAGAGCGAGGGCCATAGAGAGGCATACACAGAAAGCCAGAATACATCAGGGGATGTGATTGAATACTAAGTAATCCAGTGAACCCTTTGTGAACACTGTTCATTAAAGAAATGTCACTTAAAAGTCTAAGCTGTCTAAGTGGTGTCCAAATTACACATCATATGTAGCTTCCTTATTAAGGATCGCCATAAAATATTTTCCAATGGGATATTGATTACCTAGAAAAATATGTACAGTACTATAGAAAATATGATGCTGTGGATGTCCAACCCTACCATTCTTTTTAGTTTAAAGAGTAATACAGAAAAAAGCAGATGGGTTATTTTTACTAGACTTATGAAACTTTGATATTGGATCCAGTTCAGATGAGAAGACTGGCCATAGAGTTTTATACAGCTTTATATTGCTGATAGCTCTGAAACCTAAAGTGTGACAGAACCTTTGTAAGATCTTTCACAACTGAGACCCGAATAGAGTCAAGAACTGGACTCTGCCATTAAATATGATGAAAAACTCACAGAAGCAGTGAAATAGCCATCTGGGGGCTGCTTTCCCAGAATAGATTGATTACCAGCAGAGTTATTAATGTTTTTAGACAATTTTGGGAAGACATTAATGATGTTTTTATAGATTCTTTTGATAATGGTTTATATCCAGCTGCTGTCCTTGGTCTATTCTCTACCTTTTTCTAAAAACGAGTGACATTAGTTCATTAAGGACTCTGGGACGTGGTCTAAAAAAGAACAAGGTCACATTAGAATGTGTTGAATGAATCACGTTATAGTACATACATTCATTGATTTTCAGCAAATACTTTTCACTGAGTAACTGCTTTATATTTCGGAGTATAAAACCAGCCAGGTTCATGGCAAAAGAAATCCTGGGAGTACAGGTCGAATTGATCTACAGTAGAGCTTCTGTTGGAACAGGTAGGATTTAGACCTGAGAGTTTGCCAAAAACTCAAAAATGTCTGTAAGAGCAGATGACATTGGTCAGATATTTTGAGGAAGCAGACAGGATTGGTTGAGATTGTCTGTCTGATAAGGTGGGTTTGATCAAGAGTGTCTGTGGGAGTGGGCAAGATTGGTCAAGTCTCTAGAAGCAGTTGGGATTGGTCAAGAGTGCCTAAGGTAGCAGGCAGGATTGGCTGAGAAGGTCAAGAGGATCAGTGGGATTGGTCAAGAGTGTATGTTTAGGCAGGCAGGGTTGGTCAGCAGTGTCTAGAGGAAAAGTTGGGGATTATTCAATTGTGTCTGAAGTAAAAGATGGGAATAAAACAGGTAAAGTCTTTTTTTTTTTGAGGAAGTTTCAGTGGTATTACAAGGGCATGCTAGAGGGCAAGATGTCAACCTGATATTCTAATTGGGCAACCACAATTTTCATACAAAAAGAGGACATTGATAGTTAAAAACCTGACTGCCTCCACTTACAATAAATCAATGGTTTTACTACCACCAGAAGGACAAATGGATTAGTTGAAGGAATATAGAAGAAAGCAGTGGACCACACCAGACTACTTGCCTACAGTACAAGGAAGAAGGTCAGGGTCTAATGGACAAAAAAGATGAGGTTGCAGGGAACAAAAAGACTATTGTAAAGAAAAGGTGTTCAATTGATTTTGAGAGCTAAGGCCATTCCTCAGACAGCTGAGGATTATAATATTGCTAATATCTGTTTTTTCTTTTATTAGACTGGCTCAAGCTCTTTCATCCAGCTTCGAAACCTTTTATCACTCAATGGAAGACTTTTTTCAGAGTATAAGAATCTATTGAAACCCTTGCAGAGTGGCTAATTAAAAAAACTTGCCTCAGAACCACATGATACAAACAATAATGCTTCTGAAGAAAGTTGATCTTTTTTCTGTATATCTCTACATATCCCTCCCCCCCAACTTACATTTTTTTGCAGGCTATTTTGATAAATTTGTCATTTTACAGAGTCAGAAGCCACATCACACTTCCTGTCCATTTCACTGGTGTTCAGACTCGCACTGAACGTCCAGCAAATCACAGTAAATAATCAAATCTGCAACCTCATTAGCAGTGCAGCATGGAATTCTGGGTAGGTTTTGTGCGTTCTGGGACACAGAGCTGTTAGCCTCCCACAGTCTGCTGTAGGAGAGAGAGAACCCTGCCTTGCCATCTGTACCTCGCTATTTCAGAATGCACAGGGGAAGAAAACAAAAGACACAAAGCTCAGAAGCCATCTCAGGTTATGTTTTCTCCGCCACTGTGAGAGTGTGTACTTTACAGTATGTCCCTTCAAGGTTATAATGCTCTTTTAACCTGCAGTGTTTATCACACAAACATTCCAATCACACATGGCTTTGTATAAAACATCAGTGCGAGATGTGCTGTGGATTTCTGACGTCTGATAATTTGCATAGAGTAAACCGTGAAACTTTCCCAGTGAAACACGTTGAAGGAACGTAAAAGAACTTAAATTCCAACTGACAGCGTGTGACATCCTAATGATGGGCATTACAGCAGTTGACCAATGAAGTTTCACAAAAGCTTTTCTTTCTGTGTATGTGTCTGTTTTTTTTTTTATGATGCAACCTTTCTTCTTTCGTTCTTTTGCACTATTCATGGCCTCATAAGGTATCATTCATGCAATGTTTTCACTATATGTCTCCTCTGATCCACTAATCTTTTGACCTCTGCCACAGGCTATCATTCAGCTTTAGTACCATTTACAGTGGCTGTTTGAAAAGTGAGGATTTTATTCCTGCTGTCAGCTCTGTGTCATCTCGCATGTCTCTACATCTCAATCATGGGCGAGGTGGAAATGTCGTTCTGTGTGGATCACACTGTTTTACCACATGTTCATGCTGATCTTCATAAAATATTGACACCCATCCACAGTGACCTTTCAGTGTGGAACCAGAGACTGAAAAATAGTGCTGTTTCCTGCTGCTCACTGCAGGCTGGGAATTGAGCTTACAGCCAATCAGAACCCATGTTACTGAAGCGACATGAATGAGAGAATGTAATTAGAGTTAGATTGCTGTGGCACTGTGCTGTAACTCGGCACACCCTTCACTCCTGATGCAAAGTTTCGATTGTTTTTTTTATGTTAAATTTGATTCCAGGGGACGTTTTTATCTGCAGAATCAATTTCTGCCTCATTAACAGGATTTCTTTCTGACACAGTCCCTGAATCCTGCTGTATTTCTGTTTTTAAAAAAAGGGGAGATAGAGAGAGAGAGAGAGAGAGAGAGAGAGAGAGAAAGAGCGATGCCTGGAGCTCTGTGTGACTGGGAATTAAGCTCCATACACATCATCTGTGTCACAAATTCAGTCTATTTAACTATCATTAAAATAATCTAAAATGTTTTCATTTAAGTCTTACATGATGCTGTATAGACAAAAACATTGTCCCTATAGAAGTCTTTCCCTGTTTTATTTTTTGAAATAAATGAAGTGAAAAACCAAAATAGCATCGTGTGTCATTTCTTGCTGTTATTTGTTCATTCCGATGTTCTGTTAAATAGCACGTTAGAAAAAAACAAAAGTTACACTCCTGATATATTAAAGACGCTGTAGCCAGAGTCGAGGTGACCTGTCCCACCTGAGGGAACGGAGAATGAGAATGAGAGAAGAATTCAATGCAGTAGCGCTGTTAAATTAGCGTTCCGCACTTCACTTCATTTTTCACGTAAAGATGGAGTATCTCCTTGGCAACGCAGTTAAACAGGAGACTCCATTACAGCAGCGAGGCACCCGGCCTAAATTTGATCTGTGAAATTACAATCCTTGCAATGAGATCATCTAAAACTCATTTTGGACAGAGGGAGGAACTGCGAACGAGTGCAAGAGAGATACATCACTCGCTCAATTCCCTCCGCTGTAGGTCACTGAGTGAGATTGCATCAAATGAAGAGAGAGTGAAAGAGAGAGAGGAGAGAGAGCGACGAGGGCATGTTTTAAAACAGTCGCTTGAATAGACGTAGATTTATCATCTTGCTCTCCGCAGGATTGGACGACGAGGCTAATGATGTACGGCGCTGCGGTCGCCGCGACGACCTCTCCAACCTTACAGAGAGAGTGAAGGATGAAGTCAGAGAGGACGCTGGGGAAAGAAATTGAGAGTTATAAAGTCTGTCGAAGACACAGTGGATTTGGGGTGAAAGTGTTAGTGGAGTAGAAGTGATGATTTCTTTATTTTGGTAATAGATCAAAAGAAGGGGTGGAGCTTAAATCCAATCACAATCTTAATCATATGATGTCACTTCACTTTATTGAAATTAGTTGTATGCAAGCATGTATACAATAACGTAGATTAACATAATATTAACCTAATTACTCCTTTCAATTTTTCTAATGAAAAATTGGCTAATTAGGCTAATTCTGAAATCTATTAACTAACTAGTGGTTTAATCATTAGCTAAGGTTGTTAGCAAGGTGCCTAGTAAACTAGGCACCTTGCTAACAACCTTAGCTAATGATTAAACCACTAGTTAGTTAATAGATTTCAGAATTAGCCTAATATTAGTCATAAATGTTAACAGTTTAACTACTAATTTTAACTCTAGCTAGCAAGCATAGCTAATAATTTAGAACCTATTGTTCGTCAACTTGTTAACTTTCGTTAGTTAGCCTAATGTTCAGTGTCTTGGTGCCAGACAAGATACTTAGCCTAAAATTGAACTTCTCTTTGTATTAGTAATTTACAAGATTGCTAATGAATTTCATTAATAGTTACACATGGCTAGTGGAATACATTTTAACCAAGCTTCATTAATGTTGAATGTTAAAGTCAGCATGATGTGGAAAGAAACTAATGCGATTGGCTGATGAGGATAATTAGCACTGCAAAAATAAACCTGACCTTTTACTTCATGTGATCTTGTTGACTTTCTGAATCTTGATTGTGCAGATATTTGTGTATGGTCAATGTGTAGCCTTGTCATCATGTGTTACTTGTGATTTTTTCATGTGAAAATCCTGAAGTGAAGCTCAAATCACTTTGTTTTGTCTTTCAAAAGGACTACCTGGCTGAGTCTCGATTAATACTGACATTTGCTATGAAGCTGTCAGTTATTGTTTGCGTCCACAAAGGGCTTTTTGTTTCATGACTCATATCGGGGGAAATGGATTTTGACTACTAGAGTATAGTTAAATATACCGCTGGTGCTACTGAACACTGCATGGTTGTTTAAAATAAACATTACTTTTGCTTACAATCAAAATTAGAACTGGAAAGTTTCTCAATGTTGATTCAGTTATATTATATAGCAGCAATTACATAACTACTTTCACCCCATGTTTTCTCAAGGACATTTAAGTTGTCCGAGTGATCTATATGAGACGTCTTACTGTATATATATATATATATATATATATATATATATATATATATATATATATATATATATATATCATTTGTTAATGGACTATAAATGGTTTTGTTTTTATATATATATGTGTGTGTGTGTGTGAGTGTGTGTGTGTTTTATTCCCCTTAAACCGCAGTAATTTACTTAGTTATTAGACTTTTGTGACCCTTTATTCCAGTTGTATTTACTTTGTAACATGTCCACAAAACAAGCCTGTTCCTGTAATCCCTTACGGTATTGGAGTTACAAGCATAAAATCGTTTCCACACCAGAGTTTCTGATAAGACTTGACTTTCCCATGTTGGAAAAAGTTACAGCTGTTACCTAGAACGTGTGAAATAAAGTGAAATAAAGAAGGATAAGACATGAATAGATGCAGCTAATGTCTATTCAATGAAAAATATTTAGTAACTTCTGGCCAATCAGAATCCATCAGGTGCTAATTGTTCTGTGATTCAACAGAGTTAAACATTTGGTTGGAACTGGGCTGGAGTCCTTTCAATCATTTCAATGATATAATGGCACGTAGACCAGGGGATCAGTTGTTAAGGGTTAGTTGGCATGGTGACTTAGTGGTTAAATCATTTGCCTTGCACTTATGGGGTCAGGGGTTAGATATTTGCCTCTATCCCGTATGGCTGGAGTTTGCATATTCTTCCTCAGGATACACTGTTTTCCTTCCCCAGTCCATAGACATTGGTTGTTGGTTGAGTAACATCTTTAAACTGTCTGTAGTGAGTAAATGGGTGTGATTTTGAAATGTGATGTTTTGGCACACCGTCCAGGGTGTCACCTGCTTTGTACCTTAATTGCCTTGGGATATGCTTCAGGATATGCTACAAAAAATGGCTGGATGGATGGATGCATGGTTGGATGGAGGGATGGATGGATGGGGCTTAGATCCTTGTTCAACTCCAACTCTATTTTTTCCTTCAGATATGTAGTGACGTGTGCCAACCCTAGGGATACCATGCTACTGAATTAGTTCACTTGTGACTGTTTGTTTATTGCACATCTTTAGAGGACACAGACTTAACCTTCTGCAAAAACTCTTGCCATTTTTCTCTTGTCCCACAATGCACTGCGATGATTAATTGGCCAAATGATGAAAAATCCCTACAATACAATGTGCCATTTGTAGATGCTGCACTGATTTACCTCATATTGCATTAAATAACGTTATAATATAATGATATTAATGTGTATTTTAATTTTTAGTATTTATTGCAATGTTTTAATTTCTATTTTAATTACTTTGTTGTTATTTAATAGTTTATCGTTTAATGCATATTTGTATTTATTTATTTGATGATTCATATTTCTTCAATTATTTATTCATTTTATTCATCACTTATTAAATATTTAATATGTAGCGTTATTTTTATTTAGCCACAGCATTATGTAAGTCTCTCCTCGCTCTGAGAATGTATGTAGCCTTAGGGACATTGCTGAATCAGTTCACTTTATTCCCCGACACTTTATTTATTTATTTATTTACTTATTTTATAGGACATCAGCGGAGCGCATGGACTTTACCTTTGGCCATAACTGTGTTAGAAGAAACTCTCTCAGGTGATTTCAGATTTATTTCCCCCTCCTGTGGTTAAGTGCACAGTGAAGTGCGTAGTGAATTGGTACTGGAGTGTATAGTGGAGTTGCATTGCAGGGAATGACTCAGCACTTAATGTACTTCAATTTACTCTTTATATATTATTTTACCTTCATAGTTTTCAAAAGAACTGTATCAAATAAGGACTTATTTCAGTTTAAAACATGTTCCACATTGATAAAAAGCTTCTTTGAGACACTTTTTTTAACTTTTTCTTTTTACTCCAATCTCCCAATGTCTGGATTTTCTACATAAAAGACTTTTATTTAATTCAGTACATCAAACCAAATGTTTGCATATTTCTTAAAGTGAACAACTACATTAACGGCAGAGAAAACATGTTTCTCTTGTCCAATCTTTTCTGTTTTCTGGGTTAACTTGTTCTTTTTTTTTTTACTTGTTTATTTGGTCTGTTCTGCTCAATTTCTTTCTTTCTTTCTTTCTTTCTTTCTTTCTTTCTTTCTTTCTTTCTTTCTTTCTTTCCTTCTTTGCGAGTTATGCTTTAGTTGTTTTTGTTTAAGAAACGCTGCTTTAAACTTAGCAATAAATTCCTTAATATATACTCTAGCACTGACAAATTTGTTTGCTTCTTTTGTTATTTTTTATTCTTTTAACAACAGTGTAAAAACATGTTGCGTGGTAATAAAAGCCGTAGTGAAGTCTATGTGATTCAGCCTTTTAAATGTACTACAACTTCCAGTGAATTAGTTTGGTTGTCACTAACATAACTTTCCCCATATTTCTTTATTATTTTTTTTTTTTATAAATGATATTTGAAAACGAATCTTCTTTTACAAACTGAAATTGTACATATCTACAGGCAGTGAAACCACACCACACCTTCGAATGTCTATCTCCCTTTTTTTACCTAGAAAACCGCTAGGTTTACTGTTTTCATGCTCTGGGTTTTCATTAGCTGTTGACGGGATGGGTTCAGAGTGCAGTCACACTTCTAGACTGCTTCCTGAATTGGAAATCTGATAAGCTTCAGTCTGCTTGAAACTCAATCACTAGATGAGAAATTAGAGTTGCTGCCCATCCCAAAGCTCCAAAGATCTGCAGACTTGAACTGACAAGCACAGCCTTAGCCCAACTGAGAGTCAGCAGTCAGTTGCACCAGATAACTCCAAGTATAAATCTTATACCAACTACATACTAATATCTATATATATGCTGTTTAAAAATACAGGAGGGATTATAAGACTACAACTATCAGCCAGCATAATAAGATGTTTCTTATTATGTATACATTAACTGTAATATGGATCAAGTTTGAAGGTATTAGCTTTTTTTATAAAACAAAATACTTTACAGGAAGGCTGGGGAAGGCCAGAACTGACAAACACAGCCAGGAGAATCAGCAGTTGGTTGCACCAAATGACTTTCTTTTAAAACTTACACAAACTACCTGCTAACATATGTCAATATACTCATTAAAAAATACGTAAGACTATGAGTCATCTAATAGCCTGCATAGCAACCAACCATTTCTGAATGTGCAAAATGACAGAGATATTAGCAAGGCAGTATACAATACTCTACTGTGAATTAAATTGACAGATTTCAGCTTATTTATGCAAAAGAAAGAAAGTGAAATCATGCCTAGATGTGAAAAGTGGAAACAAAAGTCTCCAGTAGAATGTGGAAACCGTATGGGGTCACAAACTGGATGAAACAAGTTACATACTAACAAACCATAGATATCTATACACTCGATGTCGCATTGGGGTCCTAAAAATGCGTCAAAACCGTCGCCATCTTTGTACGGTGCTCCTTTACCTCAAATGCATGGACGATGCTGGACTTTCACAAGTGAGAATGTGTTTTATGATATTGAATATTAGGAAATTATATTTCTTGTTCCGTTGGTTTGTTTTAGTCCTTGGTTAACGACCGCAGCTAATCCATGCTAGTTACCCATTAGTTTTTTACAGTTAGGAAAACCGACAATGTTTGTAGATTCCAAAGCTCTTAATAAGGACATTAAAAATTGACCCATGCTTTTTTGCTTAAAGGTGAAGACCCAACTTTATGTATGTGTTGTAAGATTCCCTTATCTGTCAAACATATTTTATTAGATTGTCCTGGACTTAACACAAGCAGAATGCTCTTTTATCAAGTTACTTCACATAAAGACATATTTAATGACATTATGCCTGAAAAGGGTTTTGAATTTTTTTTATCGTATGCTGATTAAAATAAAACATTTTATAATATGACTTGCTGTTTATACTTGTTTTGTTTTTATTGCATTTATATGATATTTGTGTTTTTGTAATTGAATTTTGCCATGAAAATAGCTTTTGATTGCTGACATGGCATTAAATAAAATAATCTGAATCTGAATCTGTTTGTAGATTCCCAAGTGATAAACAGAGACGAGTTGCAGTTGCAGCACTAAACACTTTTTTTAAATGGTTAATTCAGCTGACAGTCCTGGAAAGATGTCACCAGTTAGGTTGGCAGTTCAGCCTCAAAGTCAAACTTTGAGGGTTTTTTTTTTTGTTTGTTTATGTGACTTTAATACATACTTATTTAATGTGGCAAAAGTATTGCGGGAAAGGAATAAATAAAGATTCAACAGTCTTTGGCACCTCAACTATCTAACTTTCACATTATGTTCCTCCCAAATTTGTGATTTGCTTCCACCTGCAAATTTCTTTGTGTATCATATTTAATAAACCAATACACTTTAAATGTTTAAATGAACATGTATAGTCACACCATTGTAGCAGTGTTACATGCAGTAGGCTATAAGGTAAGTAGTGATTGTTCATTTGAAGTTTACTCAAGTGGAAGAATGTAACTAATAAACTTACACCATTATATTGTGAAAAAGTAGATTATCTTAATATCAAAACCTTAAATTTTCTCTGGACTTAATGATAAATACATGTCTGACCTTTGGAACGAACCAAAAAAACTAGAAATTGCATTCATGACGATTTATGGTGATTTTATTTCTTTGCCTACATTGACGCTAATGCATTAAGAGGAGAGGGTCCCCTGTACCAAGATGGTGGCTCAGTTTACGCATTCGCTCCAATGTACTGCCCTATACAAGGCGACATCTAGTGTATATATCTATGCTAACAAACAAAACAAACTGTAAACATTAGCACATTAGTTACAAAAAGTTCAACAAAAAAATTAGCAAAACACTAAATATATGTATAACGTCTATAAGTCATAACGTCCTTCTGGCTAAAATTCAGTTGTTAGTCCTGTTGTTACATTATCCTTTTCAGCAGTACCACAATTTGGGTCATTGACTAAATGGCACCTTGTGACTTCCTGTTTTTTCCTGACTCAAGTTTCTTCCTCTCTTTCGCTTGTTCTGTCTCCCTGACTCGTAAAAGAACAGAAGAAGGTTCACCTATCGATCTGCACTTGTATTTGAATTACAGTCATTAATCAGGGGGAAAGCAGCGAACGCTAATCGAAGCCCAAGACCTACAACACTGTATCGAGATCAAGGGCAGCATGACTTTCTGTCTTGGTTTTATTTCTACAATAATCATCTTGAAGGAAGGAAACATCACAAGAGAAGATAGTGCAATTTCTTTGAGTGGGGTTCAGAATGGCTGATAATGGATGATGATCTAGTAAGAACATGAATTAAACATGAAGTCTAGGGCTTAGAACCAAGACAAAAAAGTCTAAAGATGTAGAAAGAACACTAACTAGATGAGTATTTGGGACAGAGCCAAAACATTATACTAAGAACATGCTAGATGGAGCAGAAATGTCTGAAGGTCTGACGTTCTGATGTTTGGGGCAGAGCCAAAATGGCTGACATTCTTGTAACAACATGAATTAAACATGAAATCTAGTGAGAATGTAATAAGAACACTAAATAGGCATGCATTTGGAACAGATCCTAATTGGCTGTGATGAAAATAAAAGCATGTAAGTTGTCAATTTTAGTGCTCATGATGGAGAGGAAGAGCCTAGCTTTTGGGAAGGAGACAAAATGCCCTATGATCTCATAGGCACTAATGATATACAGACTTTAGAACTGTAGAAAGATATTTTAATTAATGCAATAATAAGTCATGCATACTCGTTTTTTTCAGGACAGATTCAAAATAGCTCAACAAACTCAAATAAGATAGGAAATGACATTCTGTCCTTACACCAGGTTACTTCTCCCCCCTTATTTTCCAGACACATTCCAAATTACACGTCTTTGAGCATTGATCTTGGATAAAACACTATCTGAGTCTTTTTCGGCTTCACACACTTGACTCCCCGCCTCTCGCTTTGGAGGGTCAGCGTCTTCAATAGTGAGTCTGACAATCACCATGGCTGATTATCCACACACCCCCCCACTGAGGAGATACGGTGATTATATCAGGTTTCACGGCGAGCGGAAACTCATCAGCATGGCTCGGGAGACAATCAATAGCGAGACAGTAATCTGATTAAGTGTCTCTCTGTTCCACCTTGATTATCTGACTTCCTTCTCACCCTGAGAAGCCCTTCAGATAATGTAGAAGATCTCTGACTATAGTAGGGCCTTAGGACTGAGTGCGCTACATCAGACTGATTTCATTTGATCAGCAATCCTCATGCAGATCTGACATAATGAAGATCTCTTCATTCTACCCCTTCTTGCTCCTCATCATCTCATTCCTGGCTTCTTCCTCTTATACTACACCCCTTTACTCCATGCCCCTTTTTTCCACATTCCCTCTTTCCATGCCCCTGTAATCCACTGCCCCAAATACCATGCCATTTTGCTCGATACTCCACACTTCGTTCCAAACCCACTGCAGTTCTAGTTGAGGTCATCTTCAAGATGTCATGTTTGGCGTACCTGTGGGCCAAATTAACACAGACCAAGACTGACCAAAGACCATGTTTTTCATTGGAACAATCTAAGACAACGATGAACTTCTGACATTCCTCTTCAGTCAGTACTCCCTGAGGATGACTTCCTCCTCTTTCCCCCCTTAAACTTAAGCCAATCACCAAACATATACAGGGTGCAGACTAAAGATGAATATGAGGTGAGGTTTAGTGAAGGTGAGGTGAAGATGCTAAACCGGTTACACTCTAAAGAATGTATTCTAATCAGCACTTGTGATAAATAATGATATTTCTCATTGGGTATAATAAATGTCCACATGACTGTCCGTTTTCTTCCCCCTCTTCCCAACTTCTTTTTCCCTTCTCCATTTTGTTCCCCTGTGCAAATGTTTTATTCTGCCTCAATGGAACGGAGCTCATGGAAAATGTCTAATCAAGCGCAGGCTGTTAGCGACGCACAGAATCAATTGAGAGTTCATAAATGCCTCAGTCCTAATAGCACGCGATAGTGTTCTTTTAAATAACGGCCACATTCGTTTCCTCCATTTGCATTAATTGTGACTGCTCTCTGTTTGAAAATGCAACTCGCCATTAAGTGCTGCCTCGTTTCCCAAGTTAAAAGAACTACGTTTTTTCCCCACTGACATGTCTTCAGTGGATTGGCTTCTCATATGACACTCCTTGAAATTTAAAGTCCTTCTGCTTCCTGGGGCTTACTTCAAAATAAAAAAATGCTGTCTATCTAGGGAGCCTCTTGAGGAACTGATGATATTCTGAAGCATTCCTCATGATGTATCATGTCATCGATTATTGGCACAAGCCTATTTTGGTGGAGAGTGTTGCTTATTCCCTGTTGCTTTACTCATGCTACAGATCCTCTCAGACTGGTGTGTGTCTGTGTGTGTGTCTGTGTGCATGATGGAGATGCCAGTTTTTGCCCGAGGGATTCACAGCCAGTGGCCACTCGTGCTTCCTAAAATGGAGCAGAACCTGAGTCTTTATTCACCAAGTGTGCAAGGTACAAAATGTTCCCTTGGTGCAGGAAGTGAGCATAAATTCCAGAAGGACTAGCAATAAAATGACACAAAACCTCACTGTAAATATATATTGAAGAAATAGTATGAGCATCGTGTGGTATGTACTCTGAAGTACACCTCTGTGCCACGAATCCCACTAGTTTCTTCACTGCAAATTACTTTTATCTTTGTGCTGCTCTGGCATTAGCTATAAATTCCAAAGTTTTACCATCTACACTCATAATACACTGTGACATGCAGTATATTAAGATTGTTATGCTAACAGGCTACTCAAAGAAAAGTCTTAAACTAGACATTTACTTGACAACATAACAAATGTAACATCAAGTGATTAACTCAAGTAAAGAAATAAATGGTCTAATGGATCATGATAACATTGTTTGCAAATGCTAGCAGACAAATATGACTAGCTAACCTAGCTTGTGCATCTGTTTTCTAACATTTTGAAAGAATCATTGCTACAGTATCAGCAGCAAATTTGGTAAAACCATCTCATCTCAGCATTTGCTTATCTAAATGCTAGCTTGGTAATTAACTTATGCGTTCCTTCTTGTGTAGACTGTTAGTTTAGACAAACACACTTCTGATCTTTACATCAAACCCAAAGACATGTGGTCTAGTAACGGAATTTGGGGAGATTTATTTGAAAAAAAAAGTTTTTTCTGTGAAAGGACAAAGCTCTCGAGAGACGGCTGGGATAACCGATGAATGATGACTATGATAAGTTCCATTCTTCGTGCCAGGCGGAGGACGAGCTCTCCCGTGAGGAGATCTGCCGAGAGAGATGGATGAGTTCTTTATGGAGTGGCGTTGTGTTAAACTGTTTACTCTGATTGCGCAAGTGTATTGCGAGACAGCGTTTATCTTGTCACAGAGTCTGTGAGAAAAGGACAGTGGAAATAACAATAAAGAAACACTTGACCTTTAAGTGAGAGGAAAGAGAGACATATGATCAGATGCAGCTGAGAGAGAGAGAGAGAGAGAGAGAGAGAGAAGAAAATGTGAGACCTGAGTTAACCTTTACTAAATATATATAGTGATCTCTAAAAAATATAAAAAATATATATGAACTATATATATTACTAAGTTACTAAAGGAATATATATATATATATATATATATATATATATATATATATATATATATATATATATATATATATAGTGTTCTATAAATAAAAAATAAATGTAAGTAGACAGTACATTTGTTTAAGAATTTTAGCATTCAGTGTAGCACCCAAAGCACTCACTTCTCTTCAGAAATCCTGACAGGAAATACAAATCCTGTCAGGATTGCTTATATTATATTATAGCTAGCTGGCTAAGGATTAATTGTGAATATTATGAACCTTCATACCTAAAATCTTTTATTATCCTTTCAGGTTATCTTGTGTTAACTAATTAGCTCACATTAGCAGTGAAAGCTTATGAATATAACCTTAAAGAAACGATGCCAGGTTAGCTTGATATAGTTAGCTATAGTTAGATATAGTGTTAGCAGTGATGAACAACAGAAACAAATGTGATTTAATAATCCTCTCAAATATCCTGTTACATTAGCTTACCTGCTATTATGTAGATTTATTTGTATAACTTAAATGTGCTCTTGGAAATTGTTTCAAGCTAGCTCATATTAGTTAGCTAACCAGCACTAACAGGAAAGCTCAAGAACATTTTACAACATACTCAGAAATCCTTACAGGTTAACTACTATTAGCTAGCTATTTAAAAATCCTCTGAGAAATGCTCGATGCTAGCCTTTAAAAGCAGTAAAAATAAACATTTAATTAATCCTGTGAATGTATCTAATATAAGATAGCTATCTCACATTAGGGTGCTAGAATGTTCTACAGTCCATAAAATAGAAGTGTTTGTGTGTCTGTGTGTGGATTTGGAAAAAAAAAACTGAATGATTTAGCTGAAGGAAAGAAACAGAATGCAGCATGTGCGTTGTCACTGTCTCAGATTGAGTTGTGTGCAGTGCTGCTATCAGTCATGACCAAATCCTGCTGATGTTGACTTAACCTGCTGTAGCTGAAAGAACAGCCACAGATAACAGCATTAGTTCCAGTCGAGTGCCACCGGACCTTCTCATCTGTTTCCCAAACACACACGATGACAAAGCTGGTACTGGTTCTGTATGAGGTGACACTGCATCCCTTCAAAAGACGACAAACACACCTGCGCTAATCTCATAGCTCATACTCATCCGCCAGTTTCTCTCGAAAATGAAACTCATTCTCAGAGCAAACAGCAGTGTGTATTATAAAAGCTGTGTGTGTGTGTGAGATTAATCCTTTTCAATGTCCGTATATTCACAGAGATTTTTTAGGAAACATAATACAAAAACTGGAAATAGAGGAAAGTTCCAAAATCTACTATAAACACAGAGAAAAAGAAAGTAAAAGAAAAGAAAGAAAGTACAAGAAAGAAAAACAAGGAAAATAAAAAGTAAAGCAAAGAAAGAAATGTTGAAGTAGAGAAAATTTAAGAAAGAAAGAAAGAAAGAAAGAAAGAAAGAAAGAAAGAAAGAAAGAAAATGAAGATAAGTAAAGAGAAGTGAAGTGTGAGAAAATAAAAAGTAAGAAATTAATGCTGAAAAAAGAAGAATAAGTGAACAGAACCCTGAAGTACAGAACCCTGAGTCACTGCATGGTCCATGGTTTTTGCCCATAAATGCTCTCAGGTTCTCTTCATCCTCTTTTTTTTTCAAAACTAATTCTCTTGTTAATAGTATTTTGTGGCAGTTGAGTTCTGGCCTCTGATTGGTGCAGCCTTACAGGTTGTTGTGTTCCAGCAGGAGTAATGATGTATAATCAGCTCAGCATACACACTCCTGACGCCTCGTTCTCTTTTTACACGCTTCCAATTTATATGTAGATGAAGTCGATATAGACGTCTGTGTCAAACACTAATGTTTCCTAGTCTCCATTTCATCCTTCACTGAGAACGTGAAGGCGCAAATGGAGCAGCAAAGTAAAATGACAATAAAAAAAATAATAAATAAAAAGTGTAAGTAAAAGTACTTTATTCACTCATTCAATTCTTTTTTACTGAACCCACCATGTGCTGATTAATGGTGCAGGTCTATCTACCTGTGTATCTGTGTACCTACAGTGAGGGAAAAATATATTTGATCCCCAGCTGATTTTCTACATTTGCCTACTGAACAAAAACAAAAAATACAGAAAAACAATTTAAAAAAGTTATAAATTAATTGTATTTATATAAATTAAAAAAAAATTGTATTTTAATGAGTGAAAAAATTACTTGATCCCTTCACAAAACATGACTTAGTACTTGGTGGCAAAGCCCTTGTTGGCAATCACAGGCCACCAGGTTTGCATACATCTTAGGAGAGATTTTTTCCCACTCGTCTTTGCAGATCCTATCCAAGTCATTAAGGTTTTGAGGCTGATGTTTGGCAACTTGAACCTTCAGCTCCCTCCATAGATTTTATATGGTATTAAGGTCTGGAGACCTTAAGGCCACTCTAGGACCTTAATGTTCTCCTTCCTGAGCCACTCCTTTGTTTTCTTGGCCCTGTGTTTTGGGTCATTGTCATGCTGGAATACCCATCCATGACACATTTTCAATGCTGAGGGAAGGAGGTTCTTACCCAAGATTTGATGGTACATGGATGTTTCCATCTCCATGTTTGATGGTGGGGATGGTGTTCTTAGAGTCATAGGCAGCGTTCCTCCTCCTCCAAACGTTGATGCCAAGCTTGATTTTGGTCTCAGCCGACCACAACACTTTCAGTTAGTTCTCCTCTGAACCATTCAGATCATTCAACTTCAGACTGGTCTGTACTGTACATGTGCCTTCTTGAGCAGGGGGACATTGCGGGCACTGCAGGATTTCAGTACTTCACGATATCATGTGTTACCAATTGTTTTTGGTGACTATGGACCCAGCTGAAATGATCCTAACATGTAGTTCTGATTTCTCACTGTTCTCATGATTACTGAAGATCCACAAGATGAGATCTTGCATGGGGCCCCAGACTGAGGGAGATTGACAGTTATTTTGTGTTTCTTCCATTTGCCAATAATTGCACCAACTGTTGTCACTTTCTCACTAAGCTGTTTGGCAATGGTCTTGTAGCCCAATCCAGCCTTGTGTAGGTCTACAGTTTTGTTGCTGACATATTTGGACTCTCTCAATAAGAGAGTGCGACTAATCAGGGCTCATTGGCTGTATAAAGACACCTAGGAGCCAGAAATCTTGCTGATTGATAGGGGATCAAATACTTATTTCACTCAATAAAATGCAATTCTTTTCTGGATTTTTTTTATTGTTATTCTGTCTCTCACTGTTAAAATAGATCTACCATTAAAATTATAGACTGATCTTTTTTTGTCAGTGGGCAAACAGACAAAATCAGCAGGGGGTCAATTTTTTTTTCTCACTCACTCACTCACTCACTCACTCACTCACTATCTATCTATCTATCTATCTATCTAGCTATCTATCTACGGAATTTAAATTGAAGCAAATAAAGAAAGAAAAGACAGAGGAGAGTGACTGAAAAGAAAAAGAAAGAAATTAAGAAAGAAAGAATCTGGTTCTCTTCCAGACGAACACCAAGGAATTTGGTGCTCTCGATGAACTCGGCAAAGAGTGGAAACAACTCCAGAAGTCAACAATCTCTTTAATGTTATCAACATATAGAGACAGGTCGTTGGCTTTACACCAGGCAGTTAGCAGTTGCACCTCCTCTCTATCTGATAACTCGTCGTTCTTGCTGATGAGACCCACCTTGATGATATGGTAGAGCTGTGCATTGCTCCACAGACGTGAGTCAGCAAAGTGAACAGCAGTGGGCTGAGCAGACATTGTTCTGTATCTCAAACCAAGCATAGAAGTCGTTCAGCACATCTGGAAGGGAGGTGTCACTATAATAGGCATGTGAAGCTGTCTTGTAGTTTGTGATAGCCTTAATGCACTGCCACAGGCGCCAGATGTCTCGGCTGTCCTAGAAGTGGCTGTGGATTGTCTGGGCATGTGCACCCTTTGCTTCTCTTATGGATCAGGACAGTTTGGCCCTAGCTTTTCTTAGGGCCACCCTGTCCCCTGCTTTGAAATCTAAGTCTCTAGTCTTCAACAGTGCATGCACTTTAGCAGTCATTCACAGATTCTGGTTGGAGCGTGTGGTGATGGTCTTGGAGACAGTCACATCATCAATGCACTTGCAGATGTAGCTGGTCACTGATGTTGTGTACTCCTCCAGGTTGACGGAATTACCATAGGTTTCAGCCTCCCTCAAGATGTTCCACAAAACAGTCCTGAAGAGCAGAGGTGGCTCCTGCTGGCCAGGTTTTCGCCCAAAGCATCTGATGAGTGGTCTGTATGCTGGAATTAGCATAACAGAGATGTGTTCTGATTAGCCGAGGAGGGGGTGGGGCTCTGCACGATACTCACCGGGGATGTTTGTGTAAACAAGATCCAGCCTGTCTTTTCCTCTTGTTGCAAAGTCCAGATACTGATGGAACTTAGGGAGCACTGATTTGAGATTTGCATGATTGAAATCTCCGGCGATGATAAAGAGTCTGTCAGGGTGAACATTCTGCAGATTGCTAATAGCCCCATAGAGCTCACATAGAGCCTCTTTAGCATTTGAGCTAGGGGGAATGTACACTCCAACAATGAAAACCGTGGCGAATTCCCATGGTAAATAAAATGGCCTGCATCTAACGGTCACAAACTCCATTAACGATGAGCAGTAACTAGAAAAATTCACAGAGTTCTTACACCATTCCATGTTCATGTAAATACACACCACAGAGCTGCATTTCTGTCAGCATGAAACGAGGTGAGTTCATCTAGCTGAATGGTGTCATCTGAAACTCTGTCCTTGAGCCATGACTCCATGAAAACAAAGACACAGCAGTTTCTAAACTCTCTCTCGTTAGTGCGCTCGAGTTGTATGTAGTCCAGTTTACTGTCCAGAGATCTTTCTGTACTGTGTATAAATCCTGTGCTCATGTACATGAACATCGCCGTCTCTGGTATCCATGTACTATGAAAAATCGGGTTAAGAACAGAAATAGCAAAATATTGGACAGGCCGCTGCATGCTACTGCCATGCCGCCATCTTGGATAAACCAGTCAAAGCGTGCTAGTTTAAGCAAACAGGTAGCTATTGAAAAATGTTAATGTCTAAAATATTAATAAATCTTGATTTACTCTCATTGCTCATAAAAATCTTGGATTATTATTCTAGCATGTACATGAGGATAGAAATTAGCATGCTGGACATGCCCGCTTTCATTTTTAGACTTTAAATCAATGGCATAAGGTAAATTGGTTATTTTGCTCACTTCCTGTATAAAAGCCAGTGTTTTGATGTTTATTTACTTGAGTGTGATAAAAGATTTTACCTTTGAACTCAGAAAAAATAAAACATGAGCAGAGTGCTTGCAGGTTTTAGATGTTTTGTGCTTACAGACTATATATAAATTCCATATCATTCTTGTCCTATTAAGGACTGTAGTAGCATCTCTCTCTCTCTCTCTCTCTCTCTCACACACACACACACACACACACACACACACACGTTTGCACCTCCTTACAGGAAAATGATTATTGAGGTAAAAGACAAGCATCAGATTTAGTGCCTTTAGCAGTTCTGAGGTAATGTACGTATAATATTGAGTTTACCAAACAAGAAGTCAGAAATGATTTAATGGGTTTTTTCACGCATTAAGAGGTTGGTGAGTGTCTGCAGGGCACTCGGATCAATGCTAGCAACTTGCTAATTTGCTACAAGGTGCCTTTTAAACGAAATCTGCTCAGATTGATCTCTGTTTGCTTTTCAGCTACAATAAATAAATAAATAAATAAATAAATAAACCGATGTTCACCAACTTGTTTTTATCACACGCAAAATTTGATCTTGGTCAGCTGATTAAAATGTTAATCATGAGGGTTAATAAAAAAACAGCTTATTTTCACTAAAAATGCAATTAAAATAGCTAGCATGTGACCTTCAGGTGTTCAGCTAGCCTGCTATGTTTTAACCTTAAAAACTCTTCTCTATTAGCCTTAATTGGCTCAGGGTTTGGCGTTCTGTGTTACTTTATGCATTGATCTTTGGTAAATTTCTGAGGAATTTGAGGAATTCTGAGCTATGTTATCACTTCTAGCCCATTTGTCCTAAAACTTCACGTCAAACAAAATCAAGTAGATGTGCAGTTCATGCTACCTGCTCTCTGTTAGCTTCTTTTTACTCGGAACTAGTGTTTAGCTGTTTTGCTGTAACTGTAAGGGTGTTCACTGTCATAATAGCTATGCTAACTACTCTATTATAGCTATAATATTCTAAAAGTACTCACTGAGCAATATTTTAGTATTTCAATTATGATTTTGATAATAAGCTGACTCATGCAGCTGAGTACATGTGATTTCATGCATTCTTTTTCTTCTGGATATAGACCTGAACAGAAATCATGCTAACCGTCATGCTAACTTTCTACAAAATAGCTTGGTTTAGCTTTACTTCAGTGTGGTTTATAAACTCGACTTGATGTGTAGCTCAATGCTAACTGCTCTCTATTAGCTTTCTTCGACTGTTAGCCGCGCTAGCATTTCACAGTGAGGCGCATTGTGAAAAATGATAATATTCTGAGTTGTGTTATGTTCAGTGTGCTTTATAAGTAAAAACTTGACTTGAATAAGTATTGCTGATTTGTACGATTAGTCTTCACTCTCGTTTCAGAGATCCTCGGTGAACAAAGGCTCATCAGTGTACACGCGCCATTAGTCGCGCTTGCTCCGTCACTCATTAACATTCATGAAGAAATAATGACTCTGATTAAGATTCTAAATAACGTTCTTTTACACGTCGCCATGCCCGATTCCCTCTCACAAATCTGTAAACTGCTCGACACTTCCATCACATGATGGTAGCTAATGCGCATCGCAGCGGGTGCTGATTATCCTTTTGGAATAAAATAACTCTGAATGTGTTGTAATTAGATTCTGGAGGCAATTAATGGAATTAGTCAGCCGTGGATCTAAATGGTAGAATGGGCCATAATTTAATTTGAATACTGGAGGTTACATTTGCTTTTCTTTTGTGGAAAAAATGCAACAATTACCAAAAACCAAAGAATTTTTGATCATTTTTTTCCTGCAGTTATCCCGTGAAAAATACAGCAAGATTGCTGACCATTTAAAACAATTTAAATTGTGCAATCAATTTTTCTGTTATAAAAAATACATAATTTCATCTTGCAAATAAGGACACAGAATGAACATATGTATTTGTAATACATTTATTTCATTTGTAAATGTTAACTTTTCTTTTAATTTTTTTTCCATTTAAAAAAACTTTCTTTGATCCGCAAATCCAATCTTCAGTGAATGTTGCATCATCCTGCACACAAACAGCAAGTGATGAATGTGTGTGTGTATTAATCTTAATTACAGTAATAATAATGAAAACCACATTTCCACAACATGAAAGCAGCACAAACGGAGAGGTAATCGCTCTCTGAGACGAGTTAACCGTGTAGTCACTCCAGGGAAACCCACATAATTACATTTCACCCGGCTTCCGATTAAACCTAACACTATTACACACCACTTTTTTCCCCCCATTTAGCACTAGCCACTTTTACAGAGGCACTTCAGCAAACTTGGACTTTAAAATTATTAAAATAGAAATTTTCAGACGGTCTCACTGAATTTTGTATAGTATGACACTTAAAACAAACAAAAAAAAGAGAAAGAGAAGAGACGCAATTTAAAATTAAGGGACAGGACAACTGAATATGTGATAGATGGAGGAGAAAGAAAGAAAGAAAGAAAGAAAGAAAGAAAGAAAGAAAGAAAGAGTAATACATAATATTTAAGGTATTTGGCAGCTGCCATTATCTGGATTAATGTACATGTTATAAATCAACCAGTAAATACTGTCATGTTATATTAAATCCATTCTAAGTTTGGCGACACCTGCTGGCAATTTTGTAATGCAGTAATCACAGAGATTACTTAATGAGATGTCATTTAAAAATCCTCATTGGTTAAGTTCAAACACATGAGCTGTGACATCATTTCTCAACCAGTTTCCTGTTCAGCAATTTTTAACGTTAGACTATATTACACTTTGCTATGCCGAGTAATATGAGTAGTGTGTTATGCTAATTACGCCAGATGCTAGCACTGTCCTTTTTAGAGTGTAGACTTGTAAGAGCTTTGTGTTTATTTGTATTCATTCTATGTACATTATATGGAGTTTACATATTCATGAACTGTCATTTAGATTTATTCCTTTGTATGTATTGTTTAAAACTATTTTGCCTGTTGTCAGTTCAGTTTTACAGAATAACTAGGCAAACCGTATGAATGCTCAGATACAAGTGAATGGACTGAACCTTTTACTGAATGTTTAGTTTGTTTACCTGTGAACAAAATTGTCCTTCTCTTTACAAAAACCACAAGATTGATGATGATACAGAGGAGCGTCAAACAACCAGATCTACTCCAGCCAGCCAGTTGGATACCAGGTCAATTGCAGGTAGCTCATCAACATACTGGTTCACTAGGTTAGGGACTGAGTAGTATCAGTACTAAAATCCAATCAGGTGCTAAGTACAGTGTGGAAAAAAAACACAATAATGAAACTTAAGTACTTGACAAAGAGATAAATCTGTATCATTCACTCGAAGACAGCCAGTGAATTGGTTGTTTGGCATCTAGAGGAATAGACAAAAGCCTTAATGCATGCCTTCTTTGTACGCTGAGAGATGTGGGAGTCAATTTGAGCAGAGGCTCGGAGGAAGTATGGTACAGTGTGGTGTAGTTTAAGTGCTTTAAGGTAGGTGAGAGACTGTAGACATTCAGTGACTCGACTATTCTTCTGTCCTGGGGAGGTTCTTTCCATCACACGGGCACTAGAGAAAAGTCTTGATGCATGCCTTCTTTGTACAGTGAGAGATTTGCATCCAGCTGAACATGGAGCTGGAGGATCAGAGGGAGTATGGTGCAGTGCGGGTGCTGCTCTGGAAACTACTGGAAGCCAGTGGAGAGACTGTAGCCATAGTGTAGTGATGGATGACTACAAGTTAAAAACAAGTTATGCTCCTGCATTTTGGATTAGTTGTAAAGTTTAAATAGTGTTAAGGCAGAGCTTCCCTAAGCGAATTGCACTAGTCCAAAAAGGACCTGTGGCCTCTATGGAAAGAATTCCTGAAACATCTTGACAATTTAAAATAAGAAACTTGCATAAACAATACAGTTTATTAATGTGAGGTGAAAAGGACAGTTGGTTGTCCATGGTTACAACAAGGTTACATGCAGTGACAGATGGTGAGATCTGCAAGCTGTCCAGGAAGATCACAAGCTCTTGACATGGGTGACGCATCACCAGGGTTTTCAGCTTATGAGCTGTCATCCAAAACGAGCCAAGAATCATGTAGTCTGAGGGAGGATAGGAGACTGAGTATAGTGCTGTAAACATAGCAGTGGATTGAAAGCTTGTATGAGGATATGACCTCATTAAGAGAGCATATACAGAGAGAAAAGAGAAGCGGACCATACACTGAGCCTTGTGGAATACCAGTGAATCCCCTCCATGTCACCTGATATGGGCTTTCCTCCAGGTTGAAAGCAAACCACTGCCATTCCAGGAGAATATTTTTTTGTGATTGACTGCTGAAAGGTTGAGGAGGCTGAGGACTGATGACACTTTGGCCAAATTTGCGGCATAAAACTTCTCAGTGATGGGCACATGAATGCAAGAAGTTTTTCTGGATTATTACACTATGCTAATTATAAAGTACTCACAACTTTACTCAAAACCTAGGCTAAATGAAGCATTAATTAGCATTAAACTATATATTTAATTAGCAAAGGTTACAGTAGTTGGCAAATTGCTGAGTCATAAGAGGAATAACGTGCTGTTACTGGCAAATAATCCACTTTGAGATGATAATGTATCAGACTACCCTGGTGTAAATTATTTTCCTAAAACATGTTCCACCATGAGTTATTCCTTACTCTACAATTAGTCACTGTGGTAATGTGTGAAAATTCTACATATGAATACTTGCAGAAAAAAATTGGATTCCGATAAGGTTTTAGACTTTTATTGTCATTCCAACCATATATATGTGTCTTGTATCTTGTATTGTTTTCAAACATGACGAAAGTAAAGAATTGATCTCTGAGCTCATTCTGACTTTTAAATCACATAGCAGAATAAGGAAGAGAGAAATGTGTCAGTGATGACTCATGCGGTGAATCATTCTGACCTTCAACTCTTACATGAAGCAGTATTTTGTGTGAAATTTCACTGTTATGAATGCCTTACAAAAAAGGTCTGGAGTTTGTCAACCTTTTTATTGTGACTTAAGGTCTTTATTAACACAAATTTAAGATATTATGATCTGTAAATGCAAATATTTTGTTATTTTGAGTGAACAGTAGATTGGTCAGTTCATGACTGAAATGTTCTATTCTGTAGCCAATTCAGCCCTTGGTTTTGTAACAGTTTGTCTGTCAAAATGTAAAATATTTCATTATTTGTCAATAGTATTATTCTAGAGAACAAAATAAGAGAACAGATAAGAAAAGAAAACAAAAGAAGTGTACATAGTGTGAAAAAAGAAAGAAGCTAAAAAAAGACAGGAAAATTAATGGTAGAACAGATGGCAGGATGAAAAAGAAATTAGGAAGTCTGCTTGGGTTCATGAACAACCATCACAATATAGATGCATCGGAATTATCAGCATTTTCTAGAACTGCTGATTTCAGAATCCTCAAGTTTTGAATATAGTGCTTTCTGTAGAACCATTTCTCATTTATACTGTAAAAGATTGCAGACTGCCTCGAAGCAAATTCCACTCAAAGTTAGTCGTTAGAAAAAGTGCATCCCCAAACAAATCATAGGGGCAGTTTATCTCAGTCTTAGGAGACTTCTAAACCATATCACCTCCAGGATCTGTATCCCAGGCGACCATTTCTGGAGGGTTCACGGGCATACTGTAGAGTGTTTGGTGAACTGGAATGTCTGGATGCTGTCTCCTTACCACCCTCGCAAGTCGCTCAGGTTTGCTGACTGTGGAGTGGTGGGATGCTTTACATCTCAGAAAGCCCTTATGTCTGTACCACCTTCTGGCTTTTCCTTTTAGGTATGCTGTCATACTAGTCTTGCCTGAGTCCCTGTCTGCACTTTGCACATAATGTACTTTGTCCATCACATGATTATCATAGCTAACTTTTTTCTCCTTCTCTCTCTCTCTCTCTCTCTCTCTCTCTCTCTCTCTCTCTCTGTCGAGTTATGCATGTCACTCCTGAGCTCCCAGTGTTCTGAGTTCCTAGTCTAATCGCCTCTTCTTCCAGACCTTCTTCATCAATCTTGACTTTCTACCCCTGGTTGGAGTCTCGTTGCCCGGTGTGCACTCTGCCGGGGATTGATCTGCATGGTAAGCCAGTGACTTATGGGATTGCTGTGAATGGGGCCGGTCACGGACTGTCATGCCTTCTTTGAACCATTGTTGCTTCAGTCACCTGTATGGTCTAGTCTTCATCAGCGATCATTTGAAAGTACAAATATCCACACGAGGCAAATCTTTACTATTGTGTAACAGCATATTGTGGATTCTCTGTTAAATCAAAACATAATTGTGGCTTTGTGGATAGTAGTGTGATGGAAAAGAAGGCCAAAGCCTGCAAACCCCTTCAGAAAGTACAATTATCCGTACAGTACATACAACATACTCTGAATCTCTGTTAGAACAGGGTGTTATTAGGCTTTACCTTTCTCCATCATTAGCCACAATTTGGCCTGTTCACAAAACAGACTATCATGATGATGGCAATTTAATCGCTTGCAAAGAAAGCCGCTGTGATAGGAATAACATTTTCAGGTGTCACAGAGGAAGAATCAGTTGCAGCTATCGACATTAGAGAACTGGTAGACCTGAAAAGCACTCAACAGAGTGACCTTTTAATAACTGAGGGAATCAAACTGAAGAGCTACAGACAAACGATTGCAGATGGTCTATTTGTCTGGCATGATACACAGCTACTGTAATCGTACATTGTACTGTACAGATATGGTGACACTTCCGGGTGGGTTCCAATTGTATGATTGTGGAATGATATGACTCTGGGAATGACAAAACGAAGGACAGGATAGAAAATGATTTCCATCTAATCCATCAACGGGTAAAAAGAAGTTATGTGAGAGCCCTGTATAATTTCCTGAATGTCAGACCTGTCACAAGACTAGAAACAGACAACCCATGAAGAACTGGTTCCACATCAATCCAAAATCTGATGGCAGTCCTACATAGGCATGTATATAAAAGTGTATATATGTTAATAATATTTTATTAATTTATCTCATTGGTTAAATCGTTGCTTTACTGTGTTATGTGGGACCAAAAGTGGGGATAATATTTTTCTGTTTGCATTTGTTTCTCAGTATCCTCTAACCAAAAGCAATAAAGATGTGCCAATTGCTTATGTTAATAGCCCTCCTGACAGTAGTAAAGATGCAAGCCTACCTGTAGCAACAACCAGCTCCTCCATCAGGTGTGGTGATTAGCCCCTATCCTGGAGTGCTAATCAACATCTACTAATCCATGTTCCAGTCAAAGTGAATCTGACATCATGGTATAGTATGTGTGGCAGGAATGTATAACGGTGATAGTATGTGTGACAGGAATGCATAATGATCTGTTGGTGATGGGTTTCCTGAGGTATCACACTGCTGTAGCAACCACCTCATACACATAACACCTAACAGAAGATCTACAAGTAAATCATCCCAAGGAAGCCCCCCTCAGGTGGAAGTTAATGGGATTTGAGGAGAGTGTACTTGGAGCCACCGGGACAGGTCTGAGAATTTCTAATTGGATTATTGCACAAGGACTCAGAATGAATTCAATCTTAAGGCCCTAGTGTGGCTGTAGGTTTTGCAAACAGATGCTTATCCACAGACAGACTCTGAGAAGACCCAACAGATAAGGTTATTAATTCCATAGTAACAGCTAGATTTTGTGAAAAATATCCCAATTTGATTTCTGTTTTTGAGATACCAAAACTAAACACTATTCTAATGTCACTGATGCAAAGGAAAGATAGTCACAGTGTTAAAGGTTTTGAAGAGAAGGGCATGAGGCATGATGGGAATTGCCTACACAGATTTAATTTGCAATATAACCTTCAAAACTGCTGTTTGCACATGTATATTCCCTGTGGTTGCCAGTGCATCACTAGTTTATGCTGTATGTGTTCTTTGTAAAGATGCCAAAATACAGATAACTCAATTATCACCTTAGGAGGTTTGTGCTGTTTGTGATGGTCCCAAATGCGTTTCTTCCAAAGCTAAGAAAATATTTTATATAGTAAAAAAACATGGGGGGCACGGTGGCTTAGTGGTTAGCACGTTCGCCTCACACCTCCAGGGTTGGGGGTTCGATTTCCGCCTCCGCCTTGTGTGTGGAGTTTGCATGTTCTCCCCGTGCCTCGGGGGTTTCCTCCGGGTACTCCGGTTTCCTCCCCCGGTCCAAAGACATGCATGGTAGGTTGATTGGCATCTCTGGGAAATTGTCCATAGTGTGTGATTGCGTGAGTGAATGAGTGTGTGTGCCCTGCAATGGGTTGGCACTCTGTCCAGGGTGTATCCTGCCTTGATGCCCTATGACTCCTGAGATAGGCATAAGCAGTAGAAAATGAGTGAGAGAGAGTAAAAAATATGTTTTGGTTAATTGGATGGATGGAGGGATGGATTGGATGATGGGCAATATTCAACAGAGGAAGACAACCCAAGGTTTCACCACCACTGGGCATCTGCCCAATAAGGGAGGTGCAATTTCTATAAATGGAGTGAATGTGGTGCTTCTTTTGAGCCAAGAGCATCAAAGGGAGGATTGTAAGAAATTAAAGACTGCCTCTAAGAATATTCCAGTCCAAGGTAGGTGCTAGAATTAGCTCATTCACCAAAAAGGCTTAATTATCACAGGGACAATTCATCTTGGTCTCGGCAATATGTGGATAATACCACCTGAAGTGATATTAAATCAATTACAGCATGGGAGCAGCAGTGGGAGATCAAGAACCATCCCTGAACAAAGGCGTACGTGACTGTAATTATCATTCAGAAAGACATCTGTCTAGACAATTGTATCATCCCACCATTTGGGGGGGTCACACCTGTAACGATTCTAATGTTAAACAGTATTCACCCAAAGAACAATGAGCATAATTAAGAAGAACTTGTTTTCAGTCTTGTAGTCAATTTTGTGCTTTTTTCAGGGCTTCCTACAATTGTGAGTAGCATTTGCATAGATTTGAGATCAGGTGGAAGATTGAGGGTGAGGGTGAGAAAATCCTCACGAAGGTCGGTAAGAACAGAAGGGAGTCAGAGACACATACCGGATTTTGGCAATCGGGAAACAGGGGACACAGGGACACAGGGTGGGGGTGAGTCAGAGTTTTGTTCTGGGACCTTTACAGATCTGACAGATCTGTCCAGATGGATAAGAGATTAGCTCACACAAAAGCATACACATCACACAAACAGATCAACCCACTTGGCTTCCAGACACACTGCCATTTATCGGCGCTGACACAGAAAACCTCGGCCACGTTCAAACCAAGAAGAAAGTGGATGGAGGATGGATATGGTGGTGAATTCGTTAGCAGAATGTCTCATGGCCCCAGGTCATCTATTTATAATTTACAGAATATTTTACAGATTTCTATTTGAATTCCACCAATTTATATTCTGGTCATTTTGTTGATTATCAGTACAAACAGTCTTGATGGATGTGGGCCTGAAAAATCATTCCCAGTTCTCGGGGACTTTGATGATTTCTCTATCACTCTTTAGTTTTAGCCCATTTCTTTTCCCATTTTTTGTTTGTGACAAAGAAGGTTGAACATATCTGGGGTTTTATCTTTCTGAACACTGGTGTAATACTTTCATTAAGCCAGTGCTGAGCAATAACCTGGAAAGTATGCACACACACACACACACACACAATCCCTGAGTTGCACAGCCAGAACAACCTCTAGGTAAATTTAAGGGATGTCTGATTCAACATCCCTAATGTTTCCAGGAGAGACCCTGGACAGCAGCTGCTTACTCTGAAACAAGAGAAGCAATCAGCCGCCCTGACATTTCGCATTTTTTGTGGCTAAAAATATATGGAATGAAATTGCACTCCCACACTATCGATTTCCTCATATTACAGGCATGAAGATAAAATCATGGAATTCCGGCATGCAAGCCTGGCGAAAAAAAGCAGAAAAACGAGTTAATTGGCAGACAAAAGACAATCATTTGTATTGAGAGGGGGCGGGACGGGGTATATGAGGGCAGTGTCTCTAAGGTGATCCCATGCTATGGCTAAGGGGAGCACTTCACTTACTCTGTAATTTGAAATAAACAAGTGCAGCATGTTTGATATTGTGCACACAACCAACACTATTTTCCAACCCATTTCAATGAAGGAGCCCTACACAAGCTCTAGACATAGGCTACTTGATATTTAATACATCACACCATCAACATTTCACATAAGTCATTGTGAACATGCATTCTAGATGTAAAAACTTCAAAGTTTTGATAATGCTGTATAAATCTCTAAAGAGTTAGGCTTCAGCAGATCTTTACTCATGTTCTAAAACAGTGTAACCCGGCTTGAGTATGTGGCTTCAGCTGAGGCAAGGATCTTTTGTGGCTCAGGTAGTTAGAGGCAGATGCTTTTCTTATAATACCCCTATATTCTGTAATATTGTTCCAAAGGATATTAGCGGCACACGGTTTATAAATGGTATAAAATACAGAGTAAAGATCTAATTGTCCACATTGACACCCTTCATGACGTAAAATTTGTTACTTTGAGAAATAGTTTGAGCTTTTTATTTAAGAACTGTAGATTATGTCTTTTTAAGTAGTGTTATAAATAGATTCATTCATTCATTCATTCATCTTCTACTGCTTATCCGAACTACCTCGGGTCACGGGGAGCCTGTGCCTATCCCAGGCGTCATCGGGCATTAAGGCAGGATACACCCTGGACGGAGTGCCAACCCATCGCAGGGCACACACACACTCTCATTCACTCACACAATCACACACTACGGACAATTTTCCAGAGATGCCAATCAACCTACCATGCATGTCTTTGGACCGGGGGAGGAAACCGGAGTACCCGGAGGAAACCCCCGAGGCACAGGGAGAACATGCAAACTCCACATACGCAAGGCTTTCTTTTTTTCTTTTTATTGTTAGGATTGTTAAATCTCTGACAACAATTTTTTACATTGTTCATAAATCACAGTGATTTTGGACTTGGATATTATTTCATTTTGGAGATATATATATATATATATATATATATATATATATATATATATATATATATATATATATATATAATCCACCCTAATTGTTTAACAATGTGACCTCCATCAAACCATTCCCATGTAGTGTCAACGGCAGTTATATACAGTATGACTTCGATTTTTATCTTTCGTGTGACCTAATTGTATGTAAAGAGATCAGCGACATCCAAAGCACCTCTGCTTATTTACACCGCACAAATCCCCAGTAAGCCGGTGTTTATCGTGTGTTTTATTTTAGCGATTATGATGAAAAGGTTAATTGAAATGGCATCATGGGCCGAGGGAATCGATTAGAAATGCCATGATGTTTTATTAAATGCTTCAGACAGCATGCAGTGGGAGAGTTTATGATGGAAATAAAACTTTAACTCAGTTTCTCGGTGCAGTAACTGATTCAAGTGCTACTCATGAATGTGCCTTGTTTACTTCCTGTTTCTTACTTCCTGGTGTTCTATGCTAATTTTTTTTGTTCCTATATGTATATCTTTTGTGTCTATATCATCTCTTTGTAAGTTTTAGTTGGTTTATTTAGTTGCTCCAAATTCTAGTCCCTTTGTTTATCCAAATATTGTCTTCTTTGTTTTCAATCTCTTTTATTTTTTTAGTCCTAATTATCTAGCCTATGTAATTTCTTAGTTCTAGTCTGACTATTTCTACTTCTAATCTCGTGGCTTAGTTCTAATTTCTAATAAAACTCTTCATTCATAGGAAAAAAAAATCACCTTGAAATCTTAAACTGAACACACTACACCGTCAGTCCTTGCTTTACTATATCAGTACCAGACATGCTGATTTATTCCTACTTATCAAAACAGCCGCGTTATTGTCATCTGCAACTTCTCAAAAGAATTTATTTACTCTTTGATTTGCTCGAGCGGAGTCAGCCTAGGTATGCTAGGTTTTGCGCAAGGAGATAAAGGAGTTCCCATTTGCTTGCCAGAATTAGGGGTTCTTATCAGCGCTTGCCAAGCAGAGAGTAAGACATTTCAGAACACTTGCTTTGTGCTCTGGATTGAACGTGAAATAAATAAACTATTGTGTTTTGAGTATCGATCTCCTATGCACTACTATAAAAAACATAATGTTGAGTTTGAAGTCAAGAGACATTTCCGATTGTTCTTAAGAATGATGATGATGATGATGATGATGATTATTATTACTACTACTACAAGGCATTTATTATTAGATGATATTAACATTAATCGTGTGATATCCTTCCCTTCTTTGTATTTGTGTTATTACCATATTTACTGATTATTTGTGAGGAATGAAGGAGTCTTTGTTAGAGAAATGTAATGAAATTAGCTTGTCTTAGAACAGAAGTCCTTACAAGCCCCCTCGCAATGGTTTCATTTCCTCTGTAGCAGATGGAGTGAAGATTTCCACCAACCTGTTTTCTCAGCTTTGCTTCCTTCCCTTTTTTTTTTTTTTTCTCGATAGGAAGACAAACATTTCTTCTTCCAGACTTTTGGGAAGATTAAATTCAATTTGTCTTGCTCTGGCTGTGTGTGTGGGAGGCATAGAGGGAAAAAAAAGAAAAAAGAATGAAAGAAAGAAACAACAGATAAACCACAAGGAAGAAGTAATAAATACTTTGAATTGTGTAATAAGTTTTACATTATTTAAACAGTGTATTTGATCACATTGTGTGGGTTTGTTTTCAGATTGCTTTTGGCTTTGTGTCAATTTTGTATTTCTTTACTGCTCTGCCCTTAGGTCTCTGCTATAAGAACCAAACAGAGCTGACCCTTGACCTTTGTAACTTTCATCTCCACCTTAAATCCTTTTACCTCAAGCGTTTTTGGCAAGAAAAAGACTGCAGTCACACAAGGGCTTAAGCAAAGTTCTTCTTTTTCCAGGAATTATTCCAAATAGTCTTATGATAAAAGATTAAAATAAAAAAAGAATGTAAAAATGTATTAATAATTATAGAAATGTTTGGAAATAGCTGTACTAATCATTAAAATCATTAAAATCATTTAAATCATTAAAATCATTAAAATCATTAAAACTAATTCATTAAGTATGTACATAAAGTAGGTAAGTAAAATGTAAAGCAAATAAGTAAAAGTTAATAACTGGTAAGTTAGAAAATTATAGGTTAGTTAGTAGGTAAGTTTAAATAAATTCTTTTTTATTGGTGTAGCGTTTTTAACAATGAACATTTGAACAAAGGGGCCGATTCAAGTGGAAATCCATCCTTATCTGGGGGACTCATTTATTACTTCCATAACTGTGAACTCTATGGTCAAAAAGCCCAATTGTGTAACCAGGACTAGTAACAACATGAAGTCTATTTTGTTGAAGTTATCAGCTGTTAACTTCTTTTTCATTTTGTTGTAGTTCTTTAAATAAGGAGTTACTTTACTTACTTAATATTTACTTACTTACAGTACCATTTACATACCTACTCCCTCCATTACTCACCTTTTAGTTACCTACCTACCTTATTAATTAATTAATAATTAAATTATTTATTTATTTATTTATTTATTTCAGAGTTTTTTTTAACTGTTTTAATGCTGGTATTTTCCAATTTTAGGAAAAGTAATGATCTTCCATCATTGAGTTCCTTAAGCACTAATCTTCAACCTTTTCCAAGATCTTTCCAACACACACACACACACACACACACACACACACACACACACATGCACATACACCAAACAAACACACGCATGTCATTTTAATAGTCATTTAAAGGTGTTTAGTGCGATAAGATTGTGTGGTTTCATTACTGAATGTGTGTATAGAGGCCATGCGGCTGATAGCAGTGTTTACCGCAGTTGTTTTTTTCAAGCAGGATTATGATTAAACGCTTGAGGACAGCGCAACAATGAATAAAACACTGCTAAACCTCACTCGGGGGTGAGGGTGGAGGGAAATGAATCTTAATAAGGACATACAGCTTGGGCTTTACGCATGACTGTGTGTACTGTGGTACAGTTTGTGTGTGTGTGTGTGTGTGTGTGTGTGTGTGGTGCTGTGAGGCGTTGGAGGTGATAAATGCATGTGCACATTGATATGGCGCCTGGTTTGATGATGAAATAGTTGCCTGGTGGCAGAAATTACAAATGAAGTCCAGATTCATAACATGCACAATTTATAATAATCACACACACAAATACACACACACACACACACACACACACACACACACAGCTCTCAGCATTTAAGCTATGTGCAGGAAAATGCTTAGTCAAGAAAATTAATTCTAATTGAATTTCTCTAACAGCGTGATGCATGTGCTGCTCTAACGACGTCATTGTTCAAATGCTGCACTATAAATAGCTGAGTAGAGAAGTGTAATGAGTTTACTCATCCGAATCACAACAACAACCATTTGTTTCATAGCTAGGTTTTATGACACAGCAAAGCTACAAATATGTTTTGATGTTAGGTTTAACGTAGCTGTAGCTTACACAATTAATCATTACATATTGTCAGAAAAAGTTAAACAACAAAGAATTATTTAAGTTGTGTAAGCTAATTCACAGAGAAAGAAAGAAAGAAAGAAAGAAAGAAAGAAAGAAAAAAATATATATATAGAAATGAGGGAGCAAAAATAAACAAATGAAGGAGTAAAAAAACAAGGAAAAAAAGTAATAGCATAAAAATACAAGAGTATTAGATGGAAAAAGGTAAAATAATCAAGAAACATAAAAAGAAAATCTATTAAGAAAGGAAAACTAAATTATTATTAAGTACAAAAAACAACAAAAGGATGGCAAAAAAAAAAAAAATAAAATAAATTAAAATAAAAAAGAAATTTTAAAAGAAAGAACGAAAGAAAGAACGAAAGAAAGAAAGAAGAAAAGAAAGAAAGAGACGTAAATATAGAAAAGAAATTGGAGGAAAAATTGAAAGAATGAACAGAAAAACAAGACAGGAGGGAAAGGGTTAAATCTTGAAATTTGAAAACAAAATAGAAAGGAATTGAAATAAGAAAAATAAATTTGACAAGGTATTAAAGAAAGACAAAAAAGCACAAAAAGAATGACCAAAAAAAGGAAGGAATAAAGAAAAAATGAAGGACGACAGATAGAGTGAGTAATGCAACATAATATGCATTTTAATAATGAATATTCTCCACCTTGGATCTATAAAAACTGGGTCATTATTATTGTTTGTGCTTTAATAAGGCAGAATGAGCCGAATGTGACGGTTTGTGTGTAACGTCAAGCAGACACACCTGTAATTGGCGGAAATTGCTGTGTGTAATGAGACTCGTTTAAAAACCGGATGGAGAGAGGATGGATGTGTGCATGTAAACTAATGAACTGGGAGATTTTCACACATCTGTGTGATTAACAGCATAGCAAGCACTGAAGAACAACCTGTACTGCACACTGCTGAGTGTAGTGTGGAGTGTAGAGTGTTTAGTGACGTGTGTGTAGTGCGGAGTGCAGTGTGAGAAAGAGAAAGAAAGAAAGTAAGAAAGGAAAGGAAAAGAGAAATAAAAGAAACAAGGAAGGGAGAAAAGAATGGAAGGGTTATGATTCATAGAAAAACACACACGGAACAGAAAAGAGCTATTGAACCCAACACACACACACACACACACACACACACACACACACAGCTGGAAGTTTGTTATTTCCTGCAGACCAGAGAGAGAGAGAGAGAGAGAGACCTGATGGGAAAATGGAGACAGCCGGTGGGACGTTTTAATGCATTGTTATTTTATTCTTCATCCTCTTCTTCCTCAGCTTCCTCCTATTATTCAATTAGAATAATAATGTTTCTTACTGTTTTGACCTTATTTTCAGTCTCTTCTGTTTTTTAGCAAAATGTTTATTGCTGTATTTTCTCCAGGAAATGAGGCAATGCTGATTAAATGAATTAGAGTAGAAAAGATGGAGAAGACAGAGAAGAAAACAAAAACAAAAAAAATGTAGACGAGGAGAAAGAAGGAAGGAAGGAAGGAAGGAAGGAAGGAAGGAAAAAAGGGGGAAAAAGAGTAAAGAAAAAAATGTGGAAAAAAGTAAATGACAAAAAGAAGACAAGTAAATAAAGGTTTGTTTTTTCTAATAGCTTTTCAATATTGGATTATATGTGCACCAGATTCCTGGCATTTCTGTTTGTCTGTCTTTTTCTGTCTGTCTATAAACCTGATTGTCTGTCTGTCTTCTGTATGCATGCCATCTGCAATGTCTGTCTGTCTATTTGTCTGTCCAACCACATATCTATCTGTCTTTCTGCCTGTTCAAATGTTTGCCTGTCACTCTGTCTGTCTGTCTGCCTGTCTTTAAAGACACTTATAATGTTTATGTAGTTGAAGCAAACACACACACAAACACACTTTATGTCTTAACTTTATGGACTTTGCATTGAGGGGACAAAAGTGTGTTCATTCTTCACCCATCTCCATGACAACACCAGCACAAGCGCCCTTGATCTGAAACAGAAAAGAGCTATTGAACCCAACAACACACACACACACACACACACACACACACACACACACACACACACACACACACACACACACACACCTTTCCACTCTCTCGCTAAAATGAGCCTTTTTTTTTATTCCATCAGCTCGCACACACTGAAACACTGTGCCTGTTGAACACACGGATCTGATTGGTCGATCAGAGCGTACTGTGAACACGAACACGAACTGTGTTCATAGCAATTGAAATTTGTTATTATTTTCATTTTTTAACTATTTTATGAAATAAGGACCTCTAATAGGCCAGCAATTCAAGAAGAAATAAATAAGACAATTCTTATTTTATTAAAACTGTATTTAATAATAATAATAATAATAATAATAATAATAATATTTTATTTTTTTAAACACTGTTGGCCTATTAGGGGTCCAAGCACTTAATCATGAAATGTTCTTTAAAAAATACACACACACACACACACACACACACACACACACACACACACACACACACACATATATATATATATATATATATATATATATATATATATATATATATATATATATATATAGACGCTTTATATAATAACAATATCCACATTTTTTTGGTTAGCAAGCTGTTAAGACATGTGACACTTCACATTTTGTAGATAATCTAATGAAAGTTTCCAGAACCTTGAACACATAAAGCTTTTAGAACTTTCAAGAACTTTCAAGACACATTTTATGTCTTGAAGATCTGAACTTTCTTTAGCACCAGTTCTTTTAACACTGCTAGTTTTGAGTGCTCACGCTAAAGTCGCACTGTGACCTAGCTCTTAAAATTTATATCAATTGCGTGTGTGTGTATTGTGTCTTCTGCTCATTCAAGCATTATGTGAGTCATGCTGTGGCCGAGTCAGTAATCACAATTGACACGGCAGGTATTTTACCGCTAATTAGATCAGGGACATCTAACTCGCACATATTTCCCTCGTAATTGGCAGGAAGTCTCGCTCGCGCTGGAGAGTTGGATTCGGATTATCATATTCACGCTCCGGTGAGTTAGCACACGCAAGGATGTGCACTCCAGTTAGTAAGTGAAGTGGGACTCAAAGAAGACAGGTTTGCCCTTAAAGAAACCACTGTCACTTCCTTATTTATTTCTTGTTAAAGTACTAAAATTGCTGACGCTACCGCTCAGTGGATCTGGATTTCTGAGTGTCTGACTTTTGCACGTCGAGCGTCTTTCGTGGAAATGAAGCCATAAAATCTCGTTAGCTGGAAAATCCCAGGATTTTAGACGCCACCCTGGTTAAGTGTGATGTAATGGTAGAGGATGTGGAATGCTGAGAAGAAAAAATAATAATGGTGTAAAACAGTGAGACATCTGTTTCCCAAGCTCCGCCCACTGCTCCTGATTGGGCACTGTTCTAATTCGAACACAGATGTGTCTTTTGAATATACAGTAGTAAACTCTATTTAGATAAGAATATAAATTTTAAGACTCCATTCCAAACACTGTAATTTGTTAATAGTTGTAGAAATCACGACTAGCAAGAACACTATTGAGCCCAAAATGTCTAATGCTTAAGTAAGAAAATATAAATAGTTATGAAATGTAGGACCTAACATGATACTGAAATGGAAAATGTTCTAGTAAACACTAACAAGTGTATAGGACCTTAAAATAGCTGATGTTCACGTAAAAACATTAACCTAGTATTGAACTCTAGCATTTGGGACGGAGCCTTAAAGCGGCTGATTGTTCATTAACTAGTCATGAATGTACTGACAGAAACAGAACATAAAAATGTCTAAAATTCTAGTAAAAACTTCAACTAGTAAGGTAATGTATACATTCAGTGCAGACATTTTGAGTTCCTGAAAAAGTTCCTCAGGTTGTTTTGTTCAGAAATCAATGTTTGTAACATTAGATACCGGATTCCTGAAAAATTTCCCTGGTTCATGTGAAAAGTCCTGAGTTCCTAGAAAAGTATTTTCTTTTCGAGACCCTCCAAAGAACCCTTGAGGAACCTCTTCATTGAGGAGTGTTGAAAGAAAGTTTTCTGTTTTTATTAGCCATCAACATATTTAACATAGTTGTTAGGAAGAGTCCTAAATCAAATTGATTGGTTTGAGTAAGGGGTGGGGCTCTGACAGGGTGGAGTCAATTTTAGAGGTGGGGTTTGTGACTTGTAACCTTGGACTGAGGGGATTGGAAGCATACAATGGATGTTCTAGAGAAGTTACCATACATTGTAGTCATACCTTTTACACGACTTGGTGGAAACGTGTTCCGAGTTTGACCTCTCCTCTCGGCGCTCGGATTCGCTCGTGGTGAAATAAGCCTCTTCATATCCGTGCTGTCAGTTTGATCTACGAGCTTCTCCGTGGCATCTGAAATTCAATTAACGCACAGCGGCATGTACAGCTACATGCTCACGCAAACAATATATCACCGTGACAGTAGATCAGGGGCGACACTGTCACCATGGCAACGATTCCATTCATCAGCTTGGGGGTGTTTAATTGCGATCGACTGTTTTGAATGAACAGAACTGATCTTTATGTAAATTTGGCAGCTCGTAATGCAGAGGGCGGGGCTTCCTTAATCAATCTCAATTTGTCTGCTTTAGGGTCAAAATATCTGACACAACATTCTGTATTTAACTATTATTATTATTATTATTATTATTATTATTATTATTATTATTGTTACTATAATTATTATTATTATTATTATTATTATTATTATTATTATTATTATCATTACTATTATTATTTTTATCAAACGTAAAAACTTGCTTAGCATCTGAGGAACTTTTAAAAGAACTTAAGATCTTTCTCACAAATCCAGGGACTTTTTCAGGGATGTCCTTGTTATACACACGTGTATGAATTCACATGTGTATGTATGCAGGAACTTTCTTAGGAACCAGGAACGTCTGGTAGGGATGTACCGATACCACTTTTTCTCTTCCGATCCGATTCCGATACCAGCGTTTGCCTGTATCGGCTGATACCGATCCAATATCTGTGTTCATTTCTAACTTTAAAACTGAAGAATGTATAGTTATTAAGATTTATTTGTTTCTGGCAAAGAAATACAAAAATCCCCGTTACTGGATGAAAAATGAAAACACAAGAAACCTTAAAAAGTATTAATGCAGTAGCAAACAGTACTTTTAACAGTTAGTGGTATAACAATCTAAACCTAAATATAATCAAAATATACTGCAATTATTAAATTAAATTATTTTCTGAAGAAAAGGCAATATTTTAAAGTGAATCTTAAATTATTACTCTTGAAACACAATGTAAAATGTGTTAAATAGTAAACCTTGCACCCAAATGAGCGACATGTTTGACGCGCTGAGGTAAATGGAAAGGGCGCCTGCTAAACTTGTCTGTCTGTCGCAGGCGGTTGTGCAACATATTTCCTATAAAATTTAACATATTTATTTTCATTCATGCAATTTAATATATTTCTATTTTTCTTATAAGTTTAAGCAATAGTCTATGATGTTAGCTGTTCATTAATAAACCACCACGGGCATGGGCGTCGGAAGCAAATAAAAAGTGGCCGTGTCCTGTCCCATCCACATATAATGGTTCCGACGCCCATGGATTTCAGGAAGCAGGAGCGTGGTCAATGCTGTAGGTAAAACGCAGAATGGAGTTTAATTTATTAGGGAATTCCTCAAGCAGAATGGATTCGACTGGCGGCGCTCTGAAAAGTAATAAAAAAAGACACATGCGCTGAATAGAGACGGCAAAAGTAGGTGGCTCCAATATTATTGGTCTTAAAAAGTGGGTGGGTCCTGTCCCACCCACATGTAATGGTTCCGACGCCCATGACCATGGGTATCAGATTTGGATCGGTCACGCACCACCGATACCCGATCCACTCAAAATGCTTGGATCGGCGCCGATACCGATCTAAAATATCGGATCGGTACATCCCTAATGTCTGGAACCAAGACAGTCTTGATAAGAACAAAGCATCAAAGAGGAAAGAAGAAAAAATTTAACTTTTTTCCAAACATTTGTAGGAATTGAGGGACGTCATGACCTTTTACAGGAACCAGGGAACTTTTTCAGGAACCCAAAATGAAGCAGGTATAATAATAATAATAATAATAATAATAATAATAATAATAATAAGAAGAAGAAGAAGAAGAAGAAGAAGAAGAAGAATAGTAAAATGTGCAACATAAAAATAAAAAGAAAACAATGAAAACAAACAAAAAATAGCAAGCAAGAAAATACATGATCAAAGGAACTAAAAAATAAATACACAGTAAAATCTATTCTATCAGAGAAGATTAATTTATTTTTTTTGACATACATTGATTTAATTGAGTGTATGTTACAAGTGAATGCAAGTTAAAGCGAAGATGCTGATTGGTCACCTACAGTAACGCCCACTGACATTGTCAGTTGCCATTCCGTTAGTGTGTTATGTTAAGTTTTGATTTTAATCATTTATTTTTATTTGAAACATTTTAAGAAGTATAAGGTGTTTGTGTTTGTGTGTGTTGGTCTATGTAAACAAGATCATTTCTTGTTTCTATGACAACTTGTATCACCTGTGGCTTATGTTTAAGCTTAAGCTAACTGGATTGCAATTCCTCAACCCACCATTAATAGCAATACTTTCCTATAACATAATATTTTTTGGAATCCATGCAGGAACCTTTTAATATTTACAAAGCTTTTAAGGAACACGGGAACTTGAAAAATGAGAATTCCATAAAATCTTGTGCCTGTATGCTTGGTACAGTAGCTAACTTAAATAAACAAAGGCTAGTTAAAGGAGTGTGTGTAGTTTATTTCCAATATATTTCACACGCTGTTTCCTTCAACGTTTTGTGTCAGCATTTAAGGTTTTAGAATTTTTTTCTTCCAAAGACTAGCTATATAGCTAAAGAAAACAGAATCCATCAGAAACCGTGAGTGTTGGCCGGTTGGATGCGTGTGTGAGAGGAAATTTTCCTATTTTTTGTGATTAAGCACAGATCAATGGACAAGTTAATTATCTGCATAATCTGTTAAAAATTGCAGCCATGCTAATCAACACGTAACGCTCCAACTCACCTGTCAACACTGCAGCTGAGAAAGAGGAAGAGATGAAGAGAGAGGGGGGGAGAAAGAGAGAGAGAGGATTCCGGGACGCTTGTTAGATCTTCTGCTGTGAGATATAAAAATACAGAAATAATTGCGCTAGTCAGAATGTCTTCCTGTCGCCTCCGTACACTTGTGTTTACCTCAGTGAGGATCACACGAGCCTCTTGCACGCACTCTCACTCTCACTGCAAACACACACTTGTTTGCGTTCATATCGGACAAGTTGGTTGGCAAACGCGTGGAATGTGGTGTTCTATTCTGAGGACACGGATAGATATTTTAACACAACACGTACTGCACTAAATATAACCGCGCCGTTTTGTATCACTAGCTCGCTAACTACATTCATCTTTTATTTTAATACTCAAACCATGTCACACCACATCACACTACATTCTGTGTAATTACCACCAACCCCCATTCATTTGGGGTCACTGAGTTTGCTAAAAGATACTTTTTGGAATCCAACAATTTTACACATGGATGGTATTTTCATGAGTCCGGAAGCTACTCTATTCAGAATTCAGCTTTATTCCAGTACCTGAAAACATTTTCAGAAGCTTTTTTGGGACATCCTCATCCCTTTAGTAGAAAACCAGGAATTTCTTTTCTCAAACTTTTAGTAACTTTCATCTGAAGCTTATAAACATTTTATCTGTAAATGTCTTAAGTTCTAAAGAATTCAAGAATTCGTTCATTCATTCATTTTCTACCGCTTATCCAAACTACCTCAGGTCACGGGGAGCCTGTGCCTATCTCAGGCGTCATCGGGCATCAAGGCAGGATACACTCTGGACGGAGTGCCAACCCATCGCAGGGCACACACACACACTCTCATTCACTCACACACTCACACACTACGGACAATTTTCCAAAGATGCCAATCAACCTACCATGCATGTCTTTGGACCGGGGGAAGAAACCGGAGTACCCGGAGGAAACCCCCGAGGCACGGGGAGAACATGCAAACTCCACACACACAAGGCGGAATCGAACCCCCAACCCTGGAGGTGTGAGGTCAACGTACTAACCACTAAGCCACCGTGCCCCCAGAATTCAAGAATATTTCTCCATAAACCTTTGTTAGGAACTCAATTAGGAACTCTGAAACTTTGTTAGGAACTTTTTTCAGTAATTCAAGTTCAAGTTCAAGTTTTCTTTATTGTCAACTCTTCCACATGTACAGTACAGTACATACACATGTGGGATCTGGAGGGGTGTGTTGGGTTCATAGATCTGTGGTGCCTGGGGTCAGAAAAGGGAAGTGGAGGCAAGTTTGAGAGCGAGTTCAGCTTCCTGACAGCCTGATGAATGAAGCTGTCCTTCAATCTGTTGGTCCTGGCCCGGAGACTCTGCATGGCATCCTCCCTGATGGCAGCAGACTGAAGAAGCTGTGTAATGGGTGGGTGGGATCACCTGCAATGCAGAGGGCTTTGCGGGTGAGATGGGTCTCGTAAATGTCCTGGAGGGAGGGGAGAGAGACACCAATAATCTTCTCAGCTGCTCTCACTATGCGGTGTAGCATCTTCCAGCAGGATGCGTTGCAAGCACCGTACCACACAGTGATGCAGCTCGATAGTATGCTCCCGATGGTGCCTCTGTAGAAGGTGTGCATGATGGGTGGCGTGGCTCTGGCTCTTCTCAGTTTGTGGAGGAAGTAGAGACACTGCTGTGATTTCTTGGCCAGTGCTGCTGCGTTTTCAGTCCAGGAGAGGTCCTCTGTGATGTGCACACCCAACACATTTTAGTAACAGAGCAACTGCACATTTTTAAGATCCCTATTGTTTCAGTTTCCTTTTCTCACCTATTTTTTCCTCTACTGAATCAAGTGGTGAATCAACTGATTTAATAAAAAGTATCAATTTGAGGATAATCCAGATAAGTGAAACACCATGTGCACTAATCTGCACAGGTAGAAAACAAGATCTTATGTCCTGCAGCCAGCAGTGAACCATGCAGGAAACTCCATCTGTAAATTAGAGAATGAGGCGCACCTTCATGCCCCTGACACCAGTATTTAAAGCTAGCTCTTGCTGTGTTAGCACATGTTAACTTCAGAAAGCAGATGGTATACAGATCTAAGGGGAAAGACAAGCTTTTTAGGGACACTAATACATACAGGCCAAACTGTAGAAGTATCATTTGCCTCTAATGCAAAATAAGTTGTTAAATAAGTTTATTAGAAGTAAAATAATTGCCTTTCTAACAAAGTGAACTTTAAAACAAAAAGGCCAAACACTTATACACACTTCATATTATAATAACAAGGAATGATGATAAGGAAGTCCCCTGGTGGTCCTGCGGCCGAAACCCGTGTTCTCGTTTTTGCAGCCTGGGATTGAATCCCGGGCAGAGACCTAACCCAACCACTGAGGGATTAAATCACAGTGCCAGACTCAAGCCCAGATAAAACTGGTCCATTGTAGCTTAATTTGGTTTTTACACTGGGCCAGATTGCTGCTGTCCCAATCTGAGTACAATTTTTCCCAGCACCCCCTGTATCATTGGTCTGGTTTCAGATTTACTTAATTCTATCAGATCATGGTGCATTTTTTATTCATCTTATGTCATCACTAACATGCATGGAGATCACAATCATATCAACTCTCCATAGATTTTTTTGGTGCTACTGTGTGCCATTAGGCATCTTACCTATTCTGTCTCCAACAACATTCTCCTAACACACATGCTACACGATGTTTTAGAAACTAATGCTCTTGTCAAGTTTTTCCTGGACAAGTATGGACCTGAGTACTAGTTCTGTTCATGGTCATGGGAATCATAGAACAGTTCCAGTGCAACCAATCTCAGACCCCTGCAAGATTTTAGTACCTTGTGGCATATTTTGCCTCCTTAGTTTCCTGATCTGGGGGGCACGGTGGCTTAGTGGTTAGCAGGTTCGCCTCATGCCTCCAGGGTTGGGGGTTCGATTCCCGCCTCCGCCTTGTGTGTGTGGAGTTTGCATGTTCTCCCCGTGCCTCGGGGGTTTCCTCCGGGTACTCCGGTTTCCTCCCCGGTCCAAAGACATGCATGGTAGGTTGATTGACATCTCTGGAAAATTGTCCGTAGTGTATGAGAGTGTGTGTGTGCCCTGCGATGGGTTGGGTGTATCCTGCCTTGATGCCTGATGACACCTGAGACCCGAGGTAGTTCTGATAAGCGGTAGAAAATGAGTGAGTTTCCTGATCTTGGGTGAGATTAGTAGAATTTTTTACTGCTGTTAAAGTTCACCATGCAGCTCTTCTCATCACAGTTGTACAGAGTGGTTGTTTGAGTTACTATAGATTTTTTTCAGCTCTTTCTCCTATGACATTTTGGCCACTTTAATAAGAACACCTACAAATCTTTACTCATATCTTAAAGCCAGCAGATTTTCAGTCAGACTTTATTCCATTCGTTATTTTATAGCCTTTAATCTACAGTGAAGCTGTGATCACATCATTTTTCACTTTATTTTAGTTTACCACCAATACTATATAGAATTTATTTGGTAATTTACTTCCAAAAGGTTATTTATATTCAAATGCACAGGAAACCTGTCACATACATTCTGTAATGTTCATACATTATATAAAATGCACCCTGAATTTGGTGCTAATACGTTGTGACAAAATGTCACAGAAAGCAGAAACGTAGCTAAGTGAATCGTGTCAGTCTGACTCGGGCAGCGAAATGTTATAGATTAGTGAAATCAGACACTCGCTATATTCAAATTCTGTCTGCTTAGAGAAATAATATTAATATTTATAAGGAATAAATCACTGCTGCTACAGTTTAATGCTTATTTCAGCTTGCACACATATGCAAGTTTAATGTCCCATTAAACTTCAGCTAACGTTAAGCCGTGTAGTAACACGCATAACGTAAATCCACTAACAGCTGGAAACATCAGCTTTATTGTATTATATTACTGCCTACAGCTGTTAAGACACAACATTTAGGGGGAAAAAGCCAGATAAATATGTTTTATAATTTAGAAATTATGGTAGATGTCCTGTTTATCCAGGAAAGCTTAGCATTAGTTTGTTCAACATTATCCATAATTTATAATGCAGAGTAACAACATTGATATAAGCTGAATTTAATGGAAATGTTGACTGTCTCGATGCAGAGACCATCAAGGGGAGTGAAGAGAATAGAGTGAACATTGTTACTATAGCGACCAGTAGTACAGTAGTAACAACTCCTACTGAAGTGAAAATACTGTAGAGATGCAGAATAAGATCAATAAAACACGTCAGTACAAGCTGGTGTTACATTTCTATAATGAATATACGTAGTGTATTAGATAAAATATGTGTGTGTGGGGTTGTGTGTGAGTGTGTGGGGGGTTGTGTGCTGCAGTCAAAGCTCAAAGTCCTTTCGCTGAACTCCACTTTGCCGTAAAAAACACGGGAAGTGGAAAGTGCGATCAGGAATCGTATAATTTCTGTTAATTTGCTCTCCTGCAGAAATGAGCTTCTTTCAGTTTAAATTGACTGTTAACAGATTGACCACAGCTGTGTCTCTCCCCCCTCTCTATGTTAGAGACACACACAAAAGATGCAACAGAGACCTGCTGAGAAAAACAAGAACACTAGCACAAATAACGCTATAAAATCTATTGCTAAAGTGGCTGTGTCCCCAACCACACATCATATTCACTATATAGGGCACCATCAACAGTCCACCATGGACATGTCCTAAACCAAACACCCTATTCTCTATATAGACTACGCTGCATGTGGAAGCGTCCCACATCAACACACTATAGACTGTCCACAGGTAGTGTTCCAAATCGTCCTTGTTCCTATTACTTTTTAAGGCACTAGCTGATCACTGATCCTTATAGTGCCTGATGTTTATTAGAGTTTTGTACTAAAATCATGCCAAAATCTGTTGGAAATCTGTTTCTACTTCATCAGGGAACCTCTTTTGGGATTCTCAATTGCAAACATGACTATATGCCATCTCTTTTATATGCTAATATTGATTAGCAAGCTAACTAATGAGGATTTTAATTACACAAATAACTGTTTTGTAGCTTTATTGATGACAGAACAAAATCTAGTCCTAAGATGGACAATGTTCTAGCAGCAATGCTAACTAGCAATGAACAATCTAGTAAAAAGTCCAGATGGCTTTTTAAAATGCAAATTAGAAATGCAATCCAGCATTTAGCATCAGGATGAAGCTATAAGATTGTGAATATAGCAAGCTAGCAATCACATTAACCAGACATACAGTATAGCTTCTAACATTTAGAATGGATCCTTAATTAAAATGGCTGACGTTCCAGTCGGTGCATTAACTAGACATGAGTTCTAGCATTTTTGTCATAGAAATTATTTTGTTACAGAAGATTTTTGCTACGCTAAGCAACAAAAACGACGCAGGCTGGTGAGTCTTAAGTTCTACAGTGGCGAGCAGAGAGCAGTGTAAAGTCCATTTGCATACATATTTATGTTCTTCTCCACAGAGCTGCAATAATAACGAGGCAGATTGAGCAATGCTAACTCAGCACAGTATGCTAATGTGGCTGTCGCTTCGCTGCTTTCTCATTAAGACAAGATAAAAGCTTCTCCAGCAGGCTCATTTACAGAGGCCGTGCCGAGCCCAGCGCTGTTCACGACTTCACGTTTCTACTGATAAGTCACTTCCAAATCGGAAAATCTGCCCTTCTGTTAGTGTAGCTTACATTCTCACATGTTATGCTGTGATCATTAGGTTCTTTGTCCTCCTCTTCATCTTCCTCACTGGTGTTTAATAATAATGCGGTTATTCTAATCTCTAGCTTCTGTGAAGCTTTTGAATTTTAGACATCCTTGAGTGTGATAATAAACCAAAACACAACCAGGTTGTTTAGCCTAATTAGCGAACTGCTGGAGACTTCTAGCAAAAGCTAGGAAAGAATGTAAACAGATGAAATACAAGCATAAATAGAAAATGCAAATATTAGTGCATAAGCCTTCACAATCTAGCCATGGGGGTCACAGTCCAGTGACTTCTGTGCCGGTCCCAAGCCCGGATAAATAGAGAGGGTTGCCTCAGGAAGGGCATCCGGCATAAAACATTGCCAAATCTAACCATGCGAGTTGTCAGTAAGAATTTCATACCGGATCGGTCGAGGCCCGGGTTAACAACGACCGCCATCGGCGCCGTTGACCTACAGGGCGCCGGTGGAAATTGGGCTACTGTTGGTCGAAGGAGTAGAGGAGGGAGGAGAGTGCACAGACAGAGAGAGAAGAGGAAAGGTAAGAGTGTAGGACTGAGAATAGGGACTCTGAATGTTGGTACTATGACAGGGAAAGGTAGAGAGCTGGCTGATATGATGGAGAGAAGGAAGGTGGATATACTGTGTGTACAGGAGACCAAGTGGAAGGGTAGCAAGGCTCGTAGTATAGGAGCAGGATTCAAGCTGTTTTATTATGGTGTGGATAGTAAGAGAAATGGGGTAGGTGTGGTCCTGAAGGAGGAGTTTGTGAGGAATGTTCTGGAGGTGAAGAGAGTGTCAGACAGGGTGATGAGTCTGAAGTTAGAGATTGAAGGGGTGATGTTGAATGTTGTTAGTGGTTATGCCCCACAGTTAGGTTGTGAGTTAGAGGAGAAAGAGAGATTCTGGTGTGAATTCGATGAGGTGATTGAGAGTATTCCCACGGGTGAGAGAGTGGTGATAGGAGCGGATTTTAATGGACATGTTGGTGAGGGGAACACAGGTGATGAGGAGGTGATGGGCAAGTTTGGAGTTAAGGACAGGAACCTTGAAGGACAGATGGTAGTAGACTTTGCTAAAAGGATGGACATGGCTGTGGTTAACACGTATTTTCAGAAGAGGGAGGAACATAGAGTGACTTACAAGAGTGGAGGTAGGAGAACACAGGTAGACTACATCCTTTGTAGAAGAGGCAATCTGAAAGAGATTAGTGACTGTAAAGTGGTAGTGGGAGAGAGTTTAGCCAGACAGCATAGGATGGTGGTGTGTAGGATGACTCTGATGGTCTGTAAGAGGAAGAGGTCAAAGATAGAGAAGAAAACTAAGTGGTGGAAGCTGAAAAAGGAGGAATGTTGTGAGGAATTTAGACAGAAGTTGAGGCAGGCTCTGAGTGGTCAGGTAGTGCTGCCGGATGACTGGGAAACTACAGCAGAAGTGATCAGGGAGACAGGGAGAAAGGTGCTGGGTGTGTCATCTGGAAGGAGGAAAGAAGATAAGGAGACTTGGTGGTGGAATGAGGAAGTTCAGGATAGTATCCAGAGGAAGAGATTAGCCAAGAAGAAGTGGGATATGGACAGGACTGAAGAGAATAGACAGGAATACAAGGAGTTACAGCGCAGAGTGAAGAGGGAGGTGTCTAAGGCCAAGCAGAAGGCATATGATGAGTTGTACACTAGGTTAGACACTAGAGAAGGAGAGAAGGACTTGTACAGGTTAGCTAGACAGAGGGATCGAGATGGGAAGGATGTGCAGCAAGTTAGAATTATTAAGGATAGAGATGGAAGGGTGCTCACAAGTGAGGAGAGTGTACAGAGGAGATGGAAGGAATACTTTGAGGAGCTGATGAATGAGGAAAATCAGAGGGAAAAAAGAGTAGAAGGGGTGAACTCTGTGGAACAGGAAGTAGATAAGATTAGAAAGGATGAAGTCAGGAAGGCCTTGAAGAGGATGAAAAGTGGAAAGGCAGTTGGTCCTGACGACATCCCGGTAGAGGTCTGGAAGTGTCTAGGAGAGGCAGCAGTGGAATTTTTAACTAGTTTGTTCAACAGGGTATTAGAAAGTGAGAGGATGCCTGAGGAATGGAGAAGGAGTGTGTTAGTGCCGATCTTTAAGAATAAGGGTGACGTGCAGAGCTGCAGCAACTATAGGGGGATAAAGTTGATGAGCCATACAATGAAGTTGTGGGAAAGAGAAGTGGAAGCTAGGTTAAGGAAGGTGGTGGAAATTTGTGAGCAGCAGTATGGCTTCATGCCCAGAAAGAGCACAACAGATGCAATTTTTGCTCTGAGAATGTTGATGGAGAAGTATAGGGATGGTCAGAGGGAGTTGCACTGTGTGTTTGTAGACTTAGAGAAAGCGTATGACAGGGTGCCAAGAGAAGAGCTGTGGTACTGTATGAGGAAGTCAGGAGTAGCAGAGAAGTATGTCAGAGTGGTGCAGGACATGTATGAGAGAAGCAGGACAGTGGTGAGGTGTGCTGTAGGTCAGACAGAGGAGTTTACAGTGGAGGTGGGACTGCATCAGGGATCGGCTCTGAGCCCCTTCCTGTTTGCTATAGTGATGGACAAGTTGTCAGAGGAGGTCAGACAGGAGTCTCCTTGGACGATGATGTTTGCAGATGACATTGTGATCTGTAGTGAGAGCAGGGAGCAGGTGGAGGAAAACCTGGAGAGGTGGAGGTTTGCGCTGGAGAGAAGAGGAATGAAAGTCAGTCGTAGTAAGACTGAGTACATGTGTGTGAATGAAAGGGAGGGAAGTGGAATAGTAAGGTTACAGGGTGAAGAGGTGAAGAAGGTACAGGAGTTTAAGTACTTGGGGTCAACAGTCCAGAGTAATGGAGAGAGTGGGAAAGAAGTAAAGAAGCGAGTGCAGGCAGGTTGGAGTGGGTGGAGAAAGGTGTCAGGAGTTCTGTGTGATAGGAAAATATCAGCAAGAATCAAGGGGAAGGTGTACAGGACAGTGGTGAGACCGGCCGTGCTGTATGGTTTAGAGACAGTGACAATGAAGAAGAGACAGGAGTCAGAGCTTGAGGTAGCCGAACTGAAGATGTTGAGGTTCTCTTTGGGTGTGACAAGATTGGACAGGATTAGGAACGAGTACATCAGAGGGACAGCCCATGTTGGACGTTTGGGGGACAAAGTTAGGGAGGCGAGATTAAGATGGTTTGGACATGTTCAGAAGAGGGAGAGTGAGTATATTGGTAGGAGAATTTTGGACATGGAGCTGCCAGGCAGGAGGCAAAGAGGAAGGCCAAAGAGGAGGTATAGGGATGTAATTAATGAGGATTTGAAGCTAGTGGGTGCAAGTGTTGAGGATGCAGAAGATAGGGTTAGGTGGAGAGAGATGATTCGCTGTGGCGACCCCTGAAGGGAAAAGCCGAAAGAAGAAGAAGAAGAAGTGCATAAGCCTTCAGAAAAATAAATAAAGAGACTCAGCTTTCACAAAGAGCATGAATACAAGCCTAGCTCAATATGAATACACACACCCAAAAAATACCTGAATACAAACAGGAAATGTGAAAACATACAAACATAGAAAGAAAGTGACGTGACATACAGCTAAGTACGGTGACCCATACTCAGAATTTGTTCTCTGCGTTTAACCCATCCAAAGTGCACACACACAGCAGTGAACACACACACACCCAGAGCAGTGGGCAGACATTTATGCTGCGGTGCCCGGGGAGCAGTGGGGGGGTTCAGTGCCTTGCTCAAGGGCACCTCAGTCGTGGTATTGCCAGCCCGAGACTCGAACCCACACCATTATGGTTAGGAGTCAAACTCTCTAACCATTAGGCCACGACTTCCCCATATGCACGAATACAAAACAGCCACAGAAATATATAGATAACGTTTAGATATAGATAAAACACATGAACATTTGTACTAACAGCTCCATGACTGTAACATGAATATAAGGACAAATACAGCTGCATGCAGCAATGAAGGGGCCAAGCACCTCAGTGCCATCAGGTACACAATTAAGTACACAAGAGAGTTTAAACTTGTTTTTCAGTCTAGTATCTCAGAGTAGCCGAATTTCACTTCCGAATTTCGAATTTCACCAATGTATGTGCCACCCAGGCTTCATGGTAAGCATGCGCAACAAAGGTATTGCAGAGACATGGGCACTTTTCCTTTAAGATACTTTCAAGGATAAATTTGTGGGTACACTGTGGCCATACTGTTCAACCTGTCAATTATTCTTTAAATGTCCTAAGGCAATGGTCCAAAAAATGAATACACAAAACTTCATTAAGCCATGACTCTAGGAGAAGGTTAAATGTGATTTTGACAAACGAAAAGCAAAACAGATGGAGATTGAATACATTCTCAAATAGGATTCTTAATTTTAAAAAAAAAAGATTGCTAATACCATTAAAGTGTACCAAGTTGATATCACTCCAACACTCATATAACTCACTTATGCCCCTTTTCCACGAGGCAGTTCGAGTGCTGGTTCGGAGCCAGAGCCTAATTTAGAACCAGTTCTTTCTGTTTCGACAGCCAAAGCACCGGCTCTGAACCAGGAAAAGTGGTTCTTAAGTAGCACCAAAACGCCGCTGGTCTAGACTTAAGAACCGCTTGTGTCAGGGGCTGTGGGCGGGGCTACTGTTAGCACATTTGATAATGTACCTTAAGTATACTAATGTTTAATACACTTTTACTTTACCGCGATATGATACATTATCAGCACACATGATAGTAGGTAGCTACATGCTAAGGCTAACTTTTTACTGTGTTAATGATAAAATAATGTTATGTACTTTCTCGATTACAACCTCCGTTTATACAGATTGCATGGAGCTGCACGTACACGTTGGAATCGCCGCGTTTGGATGCTAATTTAGGTTCACAAAGCCATGAGCATTAACAGTAAAGTAACATCCGCCATTGTTGATGTGTTTGTGTTTGCTGCTGCTGCGCTAAAGTTGGTGGGACATGTGACACGTATACAGTGATGTCAGACTCGGCTCTGTGATGGCTCTTTAGTCGGTGGAAAGGCAAACCGGTTCTTAGAAGTGCTAGCTCTGAACCAGCACCCACCAGTGCTAGCTCTGAACCAGCAGCCGGTTCTTTTTGGTGGAAAAGGGGCATTAGACTTCCTGTTTTGGTGTCTTTACAGTAGGTCTTCGACTTACGTCAAAGATCCGTTCCTACAACGTAACGTGATTTTCGCCGTAAGATTTTCTCTATAAGTTGAAACCCACCTACATAAGCACTAAGGTCACTCTCATGGAACACAGCAGTAATGAATTAAAACAGTAAAAAAAAGATAATTCCAAAAGAAGTTTCCAAAAAAAAAAAAACACAAAGGAAAGAGAGCCAATGAAGCACAAACCAAAATGGCATACAACCAACGAATGAACAACGCCATCTTCCTCGTATAGGGCTGCGTGACGCCGTATTCATCTGCTCCGCTCGCCAAGTAGTTCCTATTGCAAACTTTGCTTTTACATTGCAAAAACCGTACGTTGGAATGATGGCACAAGACTTTCTTAATACATTTATGGGAGATGGCGACATAATCACAAAACGCCATATGTCGAGGCGAAATAACCCGAGGACTCTCTGTACCATGAAATTTGTTTGGACAACAGCATCCATATATTTAGCCCTAGCAAAAGTTATTTGGAAAACTGTGGTCAGTACAGTGGGTAGTTTTTTTTTTAAATTCATCATGTCCCAGGCATTCAGGGAAAATAAGAAATACAACTTCCGACATCCGCCTAGGGCTTCTGTGGTCTGCCATAGAAAAGCAGTGAAAAAACAATTCACCTCAAGAGGGCCAATAAACAAAATGGCCAACACACTGGTTTCATGCTTTCCCAGCTTGGGTCCTTTATACTGGCTCCAAAGTTATAAGCATTTGGATTTTTTGTTCTCAGTTTTTATTGGTACTGTATAATGCCCCTGTGTGGGCAAATTCCATAAAAAAATGGTGGGTACCCAATTTTTACCCTAGAAATAAAGTACACCAAAATTGGCATGACTCCAGATGAACATTACTGACATATGCCTCACTTCCTGCTTTTGCGTCTTCGAAGTGGAATTGGACGTGGATGACAGCACATGATTTGCCCAAGTAAAACTATTTGAACTTACATGCCAAACACTCTGTAGATGATACATACTAGTTAAGATAGAATTGACAGTCTAGGGATAATTCATATTTGAAGTGGTTCTATTTGCTGGCCTAGAGTACCAGAGGAGAAAATATAATATTAGTGAACAATTCAGTGCTTGACCCTAAATATGGCTACTAATTTTTACTTCATCTCAGTGTTATTGTAATAAACTTTATTTCAGATTATATCCTAAAAATGCTGCCTAGCTAGGGAACTTTAATGCTTTAATAGTGTTTATATTGTGAACTATACTAAAATATTATTTTGCGCATATTAAAAGTTGATATTAATTTGTTAGTGAATGGGGAAAATTCCATAATGAATAAATGCGACTTTAATAAGCAGCGGTTTTGTCCTGAGAGCAGCTTAGAGCGCTGAGAGGGGAAAGGAAAGTAAAGAAGAAAAAAGTCACATTTAAATGATTTGGAACTGCAGAATTAGACTATTCATCACAGAGAACAGAGGCACTATCTCGCCCGGCAGCTGGGAAGCTTTGTTTGGCTTCCTAGAAAAAGATAAGCTTGTCCAAAAATAGCATGATTTTTTATTTTTTTTAATAAATAAATAAGAAAGCAAACGACAACTCATTAGAGCATGTTTCATTTTCTCTCTGCTGGAGATTCAGGGTTTGTGCTCATTACACCAGCGCTTATGGCTTATGACTTTATGTTCTCCACTCCATCCTAGGGTTCTCATGCAACATTTCTAAAGGTTGAATATCACCACAATTAATGATTAGTTAGTCTTTTTTAATATGATGTAAGCATTTTTACTGCTTCGTCTCAAACAATACAATCTACAACATTATTCTAACCCTACGATTCAAGTGTCTGAGTCTGTCTCTGTTCCCAAATGTTATAAACATCAATTCATATCAAGCAGAATCTTTCTCAAATGTTACATGACTAGTTAGTTCATTATTCACGTCAGTTCCTTAGTTCACTAGTCAGGGTGCTTTTTAGACAGCAGACATTTTCACTTAGTGACAAAATCCTTCCATTGCAATATACTTCTAAATATCCCACAATGCACCACAAAAACACAGAGAACATCCCTTCTCACTTTGTTGCCTGTATGTAAATATGACGTGTTGTGGTATATGGTTGTTAACCTCTTAACTCAAAAAGCTTAAATTTCAATAACTGTAAGTAGCTTGTTAGCGTTGTTCAGTAGCTCTCAAACTTGTGCTACTTTTGTTAGCATAAAGATGTCTAACTTTGACGTTCTATATACAGTTGGTTTGAGGCTAACAACCATGTTTAATAACTTGTTGAAGATTTAGCTTGAAGTAAAACCTTGTCCCAAAGATTAGACATGGTCCTTTTTAGAATGGCAGCAATTTTGCATCTTATTACTATAAACTATTTAAAATAAATAAATAAATAAATAAATAAAATTAAAAAAAAAGGGGGAAGTCGTGGCCTAATGGTTAGAGTCTGACTCCTTACGCTAAGGTTGTGGGGGTCGAGTTTCGGGCCAGCCACAACTGAGGTGCCAGTGAGCAAGGCACCGACCCCCCAACTGCTCCCCGGGCGCCGCAGCATAAATGGCTGCCCACTGCTCCGGGTGTGTGTTCACGGTGTGTGTGTGTTCACTGCTGTGTGTGTGCACTTTGGATGGATTAAATGCAGAGAACAAATTCTGAGTATGGGTCACCGTACTTAGCCATATGTCACGTCTCTTAAACACAAAGGGGGAGTAATTGAATTAGAAAAGGAGGCTAAAAACATACTGCTTTCACAAAGCAACACAAACTAACCATCCAGTATAATCCTGATCACTGCTAAGTCTTATATGTTAATTATAATCACTGCTAATGCTAGCTGACTAACAGAAGCTAACCTGACAAAAAAATAACTGAGAAGCTTTTATTTCAGGTAAGCGTGTGAAAATTAGCTGGCTACAAATGTGTGGCAAAGATGTTGTTTGAAAATAATAATGTAATTGAATAATAATTTAATAGATTAAAAATGAAAACTCAAACACATGAAAACAAATTTTATATTTTTTCAGAAGAAAAATCAGGGAAAATACCTCAAGTATCAATGCAAACTTTTGAAAGTGGAAACGATCACAAGGTCAAATGTCAGGTTACAGCTTGTTTTGTGACTTCTTATGCTACAAATACAGTAAAGGAACAGTCATGTAGTTAAAGTGTAAATGAGGCTAAAACTATACTGATTTCATAACGCTAAACTGGATGCTATAAGCTTTCATTACATTATAGCGACATTTGCCTCGTAGTTTTTTTATATTTAATCCAATCCCTGACAGCTAATTAGTACAGAATACAAGTTGAACACGAAGGCTTCCTCATTATTCTGGGGACTCATTACTTGGAGATGATTATGGCTGGCAGGAGCGTTGTGGCTAACAGAGTGTTCCTAGATGGATATTAACTCACAAATGTTTAATAAATAGATTGACACTTACAGCATGTAGACTTTAATCAAATTAACGGTGCGTTCTGTCCTCAGTTGTACAAACGAGCTTGATGCTCACCATCAAAATGACGAATAACCTTTAAATGAAAATTTACAACACTTTAACGTTTACATCCTAAATAATGTTGAATAAAGTGTGAAAAAAAGTTCAGAAAAAAGTTCCATGTATAGATGGCGAACATACGTAGTGCTAAAAAATTAGCATTCATATTTACTTTGTGTTATTGTTAGAATATCAGCCATTGTATACAGTAAGTTAAGACTAATGTTCAGATTAAGGCTCTATCCAAAATGATGCAATTCATGACTAGGTTGGGTACCTACTTGAACGTCTAGAATGCTAAGGCTGTGACTAGTTAATGGTGTTAATAATCCAAAACACTAGATTTTATTTGCGTGTCCTAACAAAAACATATGGAACTTTGGGCTCCATCCCAAACACTTTAATTCAAGACTAGTTTTTGTTTAAAAGCTTTGTCGAAAATGCTAGAAATTATGCCTAGTGTTCTTTTTAGAAAATGATGTCTAGTTATGTCCTTACAAGAACATATGGTGTTTTTCGGCTCAGTCCCAAATGCTACAATTAATGACTGGATTTATAAATGAGACAAGTGCTTAAAATTATGATTAGGTGCTCTTGCTAGAGTGTTGACCATTTTCAGGCTTAATCCCAAATGCTATAAATTAGGACTAGTGTTAATAGTGAAAGGTCGGCCATTTTGCCCAATAGGCTCCATACCAAGCACTACAGGCCTAATTAGAGTTCTTACTAACACGTTTTTTTTTTTTTTTTTTCATTTTAAGGCTCCATCCTAAAGATTATGATTCATAGCATAATTCATGCTGCCTGTGATAATACAGTTTAATTCCAAAGGCTATAATTAATGACTAGGGTTTTTACAAGAAGGTTCAACATCTTAAATGTCTTCCTAAAACACCTAAAGAACTAGAAGAAGAACCAGTGTCCTTGCTACAATGTCAGCCATTTTAAGTGCTTGTATAGAGGTTAATATTCTATTATTATTCTATTTTGTGAGCATTACAGTAAACAATTTTAATAAAAACTTTTAAGCAAAATGTCCAGAAAAGTTGCAAGCTCTTTTTATGAAGCTCAGGTCAGGGCACAGTGTTTTCTCCTCAACATCTATGCTTCTCCATATGTAGCTTAATGCAAATTTAAGTTCAAGGCTGAGCAGACGACTGCTAATCATCAACGTATGGTTATTGATGAGCACCTCCGTGTGGTATTAAACGCTAAATGAAATTGTTCTTGAGGGCAATTAAGCATTATGTTACACCTCACACATCTCATGCACTTGGCATGCTAATATGATAGCAGAAACAAGGAAAGGCATTTTTGATGAACAGAATTCTTTAAATTCAAAACGAAAACACCTCTTAGAATTCCTGTCAGATTAGCTTGTGTTAGCCATCTGAAACTAGCTGGTTAATGGAAGGTAAGATGAGGTAAGGATTTTTTTTTTTGTTAATTATGATCACTGCTAATGCTAGCTGGTCTAACAAAAAACCTGAGTAGATTTTAATTCAGGTTTGTTTGTATGAAACGGCAGGCTACAAAAGTGTGACATAGTTGTTATTTCTCATATAATAAAGTAGTTGAATAATAATTTTAGAGATTAAAGATTAAAAACTGAAATTTATATCAGTCACTCATTATGAACAGTCATTAATTTTAAATCAGTTTTCTAGATCATTCTGTAAATTAAAAAAGGAAAAAAAGAAAGAAAAACAGTGAACTCATTTTATACTTTTCAGAGGAAAAGAAAAAAAAAAGGAAAAATTCCCAAGTATCAAACAGAGGTGTTGAATGTGGACGTGATGACAATGGCAAAGGTCAGGTTATACCTTATTTCACTCACTGGGACTATGATGAGAAGAGCCAGATGCTGTTTGAACGTTGACCCCATTGTTCCGTCTTAGTATTCTGGAGTGGGTGTAGAGCGCAATGCAGCCCCAGGGGAAGATATGATGCTTGACCCTGAGGTGTTTAAAAGGAGTCATTAGCATGATTGCATTAGTAGCATGTGAGACATTTAAAAAAGATCTTTTGAGAGGGCATGTGCTTTACCCATAATGCACTGTGAGTGATGAGTAACATCATGTATTAATTATTTGTAGTTTAACACTTATTGGGATTCACTTTCTCTAAATTTTTTTGGAGTTCATTCTTATTTACATAGAGCACTAATCTCCTATGCTAATCACATCGTAGGCTACTGACTAGCCATTTCTTGAAAACTTCTCTGTTTTTAAACGAGATATGTTTGTTTATAGAATTAAGTGAAGCCAAAGAATAACTTAAGTCTTTAAAAAAAATGAAAATATGTATAGATATTTTTAATGACCTTATTTGAGTAGTGTGTTCATCTTTGCATGATTAGCATGAAGACTAGCTGTTAAAAAGTTCCTCTTGTCCTGTGATGTCTTTTTTGTCAACAAGGACAGATCACTTGTTTGAAATCTGTAAGCTAAGCTAACTAGGTAGCTGGCTAGCTAAGGCCACATTCTAATGTATTTTAGCCCTATATTTTATGCTAAACAATATTTAAAATTTAACTTAAGCCACAACTACCACACATCTGATACTTACATTTCACTATGGAAACACTAGAAAAGGCAAAGATATCATACACAAATATTTCCCCAGCAATGCTATGTGCTTATACATCTGAAAACAAATTCCTAGTGAACACTATTTAGATTAGCTTCAGCATTTGGGACCCAGCCCAGAATTTAATGCCTAGGTAACATTCTCACTAGCATACACAGCCAGAGCTTAAGCACTGTGAGCCAAGACAGCAGTTTCCTTCCCCGGTGTTTTTCTAACAGCATGTGCACCTTCCGTCGTTATTTACAGATGCAGTTCAGCGCTCAGGTCGTGAGCTCATGCTGAGAGTGTGAAATCCCAGCATGCATCTCTCCAACTGAGTACCTGACAACAGCTATAGAACGAGGAATCCATCAACTTCCAATACTTCCCTTTATTCGTTTTCCTGCGGGGCGCCGGAGTCTCAGGGAGTTTCTCTGTGCCATGAGATATCTGATAATTCATCGATATTGTGCTTTCTAACATACAATGATTTTGAGTGAAAATTAATAAGCTTTGAACAAACTTTTGTGTAGTCATTTTTTTTTCTTTAAATGCTCTGTCTCATGAGTATTGTATTTGAAATAATTTAATTTAAAATCAAAACTAAGCAACACTGTAGACCATTATAATACATTAACTATAAACTATTTATAAGGAAGGGGAAACTGAAAAGGGCCAGACAAAGGTATGGAGTGTGGAAGGTGAAAGGGGTCAAAATAAGCATAAATGTAAAGATCAAACAACCAGATTAAAGCAAGAGACTCCAACCAACAAAAAAGGTTTAGACAAAAATTAGTGTACTGTACAAACAAGACAAACAATCAATCGCCAGCAAGTGTGTGTTTACAAAATCAGAAAAGAAATAAGGAAAGTTGGAAACCAAAAAGGGTCATATGGGCATATAGAGTAGAAGGTGAAGGGCATCAGAAGCAACACTGGTGTGAAGATCAAACAAAGCAAACTAAAACTACACAATCCAAATGAAGTGTTTCTAAAGGAAAATGGGAATACAAAACAAACTGATACAAAAAACAAAACTGATTCTAAAATGCAACTCACAATACAAAAAAGTTATATAAAAACAGAATCAGCTCCCAAACAGAACTGACTCTATACAGTAAATGGTCATTTACAAACAAATTGGATTGCTTAATAATTGACTCTTAAAAAGAAACAAAAGAAAATTACTAAACTAAAACAATTGCAAAATATGAGAAAAAAATAATGTGAAATGCAACTTCAGATTCCAAAATAAATAAAAAATTAATTGGTAAATAAATAATTGAATAAAAGAAAGAGTACTAAAGAATCCATTTTTTTAAACAAATATAATTTCTTTTATTTTTATTTTTTTATTTATTTATTTAATCATTTTCAGCTGTTTTATAGCATTTTTACTAACTGCAGCATCTATTATTAGATGATATACTAATAAACCTTTGTATTCTTTTACAGTTCCTTTCTCAAAGCTACTTGTTGGATTGAACTTGGCTGTGTGTGGAGGTTGGGTCAGTCATCTGATGCAACATTATTTTTTAATCACACTTACAAGCATTAGCATTGGTGTGTGCCTTTCAGTCAGTCAGTCAGTCATTCCGGGCACGGTGAGTAATGGACTACTCTGACGCAAGAGACTGTGGCATTGTGGGCAGGCGTGATTCGTCCTGTTCTTGAACTCTGCATGGAGAGAGTCCAGCAGTTCCTCCTGTCCCTCTCCGGGAGAAACAGGTGGTCTGAACGCATAAATCTCACCACCAGTCGAACGTCTGTGGCTGGGTAATCAATCACGCACCCAGCGGAAAGAGAAATCACCACCTGTGTGCACTGGGAATACAAACTTTCACCTTCATACACACATCCGGCCAGAGAAACACTAAAAGATTTATACGGTGTGAGCGGGATCATAAAAACAACTAAGAATATTGTACTGAAAAAGTCATGAAGTTCCCTCTATATGGGAAACCATTTATAACTACCTTTATAGTTCTTCATATATATATATGTATATATATATATATATATATATATATATATATATATATATATATATATATATATATATATATATATATGCCCCATGCAGCCATAATACCGATCCTCGCCCCCGAAAGGCTACCAAAGCGCTAAAAAGGCGGCGGTTCAGCACCATGGACAGCACTTCTGAAGCGCTAAAAAGGATTCAGCACCAAAGTCAGCGCCGCTGAATCAGCGTGCAAGGCGGCAGAATTCCCGCCGAAAAGAGCCATCAGGAGCGCCGCTGTGGCACTCACCCTCTGGCTGTGCAACACAAGGGAGAGCCAGGCTCAGCGGCTAAATAGTGGTAAGGGGGCGTGCCTAATTGAATGAATAAACGTTATCCCTTTGATATTCTTTTTCAGAAACCACCAGCTGATCCAGAACTTCAGATTGCTGGCTGAGCCTACACTATGCTCCTGGGGAGGACCGCTTCACCTTTTCACGACCGCCCCCCCCTCCTGCTGTCTAGGTTTGGAGCCTGGACAGGGTCTGCGCAAGCGCTCCTTAAACCCCTGGTTATTTGACTTTCGGCTGCAATAAAATTGCACTAGAAACCTAAAAAAAAATAAATAAAACCACGACACTGAATATGCACAGTTTCTGTGCATATTCTTTCGTGTACCAGGTTTTATTTCTGGTTTTTGTCTGTGTTGTCACTTCCCTCACTTCCTTTTACAAACTGTCACCTGACCATGCCCACTGCTTCCACAATCCACTATATGTCTTGTTATATATGTACCAGTGGCTGGAAATGGCTTTGGGGATGAATTTGTGCTTTCATCACCATGGCAACCAAATCAAGTTATAGTCATGTTTATTAAATAAAAAATTAACATACATTTTTAATTACAGTCATCACAGGAGACAAGGAAACAGTATGACTTTTCTTTTTTCTTTGGAAAGTTCACATAAACAAGGTAAGAGTGCACATTTCCAAGAGAATAAGAGTTAAAAATAAATAAATAAAAAAAGCATCTGCTGTTTTTCAGAGAGGGAAAATTGGCAAAGCTGGAATTGAACCTGAATGTGCTTTCAGAAATATGACAGGCGTCCAAGAGCCTGAAAAGAAATTTAAAGAGAGAAAAGAGAAAAGACAGACACAGAAAGAAAGAGATAAAGGTTGACAGACAAAAAGAACAAATCCACAGAAAAAAAACACGTAAAAGTTTTAAAGGAGCCAAAAATAGAGCAAAAATAAAGAAAATGGTCTTCATACTCACAGGTGCTTCTCAACATGGAACCAGGTCTGTACCAGAATTTTCTAAAATAAACAATTATTCCAATGCAAAAATTACTTTAAAAACTGCAAAAAAATATTTCTAACTATAACAATTCTATTCAAGCAAACTAAGTCCAAAATAAACAAAAGATTCTAAACCAAAAAAATGAAAGCTGTTTGATACTAAAAACAAAGAGAATTAAAAAACTGATTCAAAACTTTACAACAAATTACAAAACAAAAGTAACATCAAAACAAACTTTAGTTTGTATGTTTATTTTGGAATTATGTTTGCTTTTGAATTAGTTTTAAACCAATGAAACGTAATGCATAGGTTGCATCTGTGTATATAAAAGTTTTAACTTAATATGTTTGAAAAATATGTTTGTTTTTAATGTATTTACAGCTCAGGGTATGCATTACAATGTGCTATATTGCATCAAACACATCACACACATCACACTCAAGCTAATATCATGAAAGGAAATCTGACACACACCTCAGTTTTAGGCAAACTCCGCCCCTTATACAAAACTTCTGAATAGCTTTTGGTTTGTAATTATATCTGAGATGCACAATTTCAGTATTAAAGCCTCGCTCCATATCGTGTAACACCAATCATGTACGTCGTGTTTCGGGAAGAATTCATGCAAAACTAATAATCTGATTCAGAGTGCAAATTTTCTGCAGAAAATCTCCTCTGTATTGTGAGTAATTGTTATTCATGCAAGCGAGTGGATACGCAAAATAAAGCGACAGCTGCCTCCTCGATTCTTTCATCGACTTTTTTATTCTTAAAAAAATTTCTTTAAAAAATTATTAAAAGTTAATCATGTCGTGATTCCAAGTCGAGGTCATTTACACCGCTCCTCTTTCACCTTGCTGTCAGTCGGCATTAATCCCAAACCACACGAAGCTCATGGAGGAGTGAACTCCAGCCGAACCTGTCAAGATTCTCACGGAAGAGACAGAAAGAACAAAGTCATGTCTAAAAATGTTTTCATGGCCATCAAACGTCAATCAGCCGCGTTGACTCGGACTTCCGTAACATGAATGCTAAAATGAATCGCATTAGTTAGCAAACACATTCACGTTGATGCAATTAGTAGCTAATGAGTTATCCGTCCAACATTAGCATTAGTGATGCTAAGCTATTAGATTTTGTGTACAATGATTATTGTAAAGAGTTTGCACTCCCACTGAGTGTAAGGTAAATCACAGCTGCTTATTGGTCGGCTCCTAGAACAGCCATTATGACCTCATCAGCTGTCAGGTGGAATTCATCATCTAACACTTTGGCATTTTGAGTACTTGTTATTTTTTTCTCTGCTATCTATAGCTGGTTTATCTGCAGAGCAGAGCGGCAGGAAATGAAACAGAGCTGCTTATTAATCCTATTAACCCCCGAATGAAAGTTTTGACCCTTAAATAAAATGGATTATTCCGAGCACTTTACTGTGGCCCTTAAGAAGGTTCACGGCGCTCGACGTCTTAATGCGTCGCTTTCATACGAGGCGCATGGACGCTGAGTTAATGGCCAGGTGATGTACAGGCTGTGTTTACAGCGCTCCCAATTCAACTTGCCTAATGGGCCAGTCATCATCACACTTAACACTGACGGCCTCGGGCTTAATTACTTAAGTGAGACGCATTAAAAAGACCAATCGTTATGTTCTTCACACACACACTCACAACACACACACTCTTTTTTGTTTTTTTAACATTTCATGCAACAGACCCCAGTGTTGCATCATGGATTTAATCCGAAATGCTACAAGTGGGGCACATCTCCTCCCAGCTGAACACTCACAAACGTATTGCCGGGTATGTGATGGGGATTAAGAGGAGAGAAAAATAAATTGTCAAAGAAAGAAAGAAAGAAAGAAAAGCATAGGCAGAGATGGATTACAAAAATTCTGGATTTAAAAAAGACAGAAAAACAGAAACTAAAGAAAAGAAAGAAATGAAAGAAATGAAAGAAAAGAAAGAAAGAAAGAAAGAAAGAAAGAAAGAAAGAAAGAAAGAAAGAAAGAAAGAGAGAAAGAAAGAAAGGTAGTAGGATAGAGCATATAAAATATATTTTAAAAAATACCATTTAGAAGAGTAAGAAATGAGGACAACAAGAGGGATGACAGAAAGCAATGGTATAAAATAGTCAAGAAAGAAAGAAAGACAAAAGTTAACAAAAGTTTGTACACCCCTGAGCTACAGCTTGTGATTTAGAGTCCCACACCCCCGCTCAGTCCTAAACCATAGCATCTCACACACACACACACACACACACACACACACACACACACACACACACACACACACACACACACACACACACACACACACACACACACACACACACACACACACACACACACACACATGCATACCTCTCTGGCTGTGTGTCACCATGGTTACAGAGGCGAGCACTCACTGGCCGGCACTTATTGGACACAATTGAAAAATAATGACATAAAATTGTCCCCAGAGAGACTTTTCCACATTTCAGACATGAAGAGAACTGGATTTTACTCTCTGTGGAAATGTTCCACACAGCCGGAGACGGATTTCCCACATTTATTTCATCAGATCTTAAACACACATCTGCCTTTTTTATTCAACACTTTATTTAAAATGAAAACAGATAAAAAATTGAACTCAAAATCTACCTAAATATCATGTTTAATGTATTCCTTTTCCATTCTTTCTTTCTTTCTTTCTTTCTTTCTTTCTTTCTTTCTTTCTTTCTTTCTTATTTTTTTTTTATTCCACTTTCTTTCCACTTGTAAACATAAGGTCACATTTTCTTATTTATTTATTTATTTATTTATTTATTTATTTATTTATTTATTTATTTAAAAATGGGGCTATGCATTTATTTCTGTAGCTCTTATTTATGTATTTATGATTTATTAATAAGGACAAGGCCACAAGGTTTTGTTTTCCCCTTGTGATTGTTTTTTTTGTTGTTGTTGTTCCTTTTTGATAATTTTTGGTTGCTCCTGGGATGAGGCCAAACAAGCTGTAAGTTTTTTAAAAAATTTTATTTTATATTATATATATTTTACTCCAAGGATGAGGCCATTTATTTATTCATACATACATTCTGCAAGGACAGGAGCCTCATTTTTTCCATTTGTAATTATTTACTTCTTTATTATGCCAAAAGTCTAGCAAAATGTTCTTATTTATTCCAATGACAGAGTAAAGCATATTGAAATGTCACAGCCTAAAGGTTGTGTTTAATTGTAGATTTATTTTTCCCTGTCACTCCAAGGACAACACCAGGGCCAAGAGACTATAAGAAAGACACAAAAATGTTGTGGTTATAAAATCATTACAGTTAATACAAAATATTTGAATATTTTATAGATGTTTTTCGAAGCATGCATTAAGATGTTTCTATATGTGTATCACTCTTTGTTAGAAAAAAGTGCTCCAGATCTATTTATCTAGACTGGCAAAGGATCTTTAGTGTACAGCTACTTTACGTAACTCCACAGCTTTTTGATAGGATTTAGATCTGGGCTCTGACTGAGACATTCCAAACATTGATCTTATTCATCTGAAGCTGTTGCTTTTAATTATTTTTTTTTTATTTGATCTTTTGCTTGTTTTGTAATTTTTCTACATTCTTAGCTGTCTAATAGAGGCCTAATAGAGCAGCTTCTTAGCATAATGCTGCCACCACCATGCTTCACCATGGTATTTATTTATTTATTTATTTATTTATTTATTTATTTATTTATAACAAAACACTAAAATAAAAGTACAGTGTAAAATATTCAATTCATCCAGTTAGGAAGTTAGAATTTGTTAAAATGACACAAAAGACATCAAGGATCATCAAAGATTTATTTATTTCTATGATTTTTATTTTTATTTTTACTTTTTTTAATAAATCAAGATCAAAGCAAATAATCTAGAAAAATGTTGTTTTATTCACTCAAGTTTTCATTCGTGCTTTAATAAAGTAATAATAATAATAATAATAATAATAATAATAATAATAATAATAATAATAATAATAATAAATTAAGTGTTTGAGAGTCCAGAAATAATTAATTTTTTTATTTAAAAAACATTTCCTTCCACCAAGAACAGAGAACGTAGATTTAATTTTTTTGTATTATTTTGTAAATAATTCATTTATTGCTTTCTTAAGTCAAAAGACTAAAGGCATAATTGCATAATTATGAATGTATTGTATATGAATGTAACTTTATTTATTTATTTATTTATTTATTTATTTATTTATTTATTCAGTCAAAGACCTAGCAGGCTCTCTATAAAAGTTGACTTGTAATAATTCAATTACTATTTTATTAAATAACATGATATAAAATTATTATTATTATTATTATTATTATTATTATTATTATTATTATTATTATTATTATTATTATTATTATTAGCATTACTCAGAGACAAACAGGACACTTAAAAGTCTTTGGTGTGATCTTTATGATGAAAGAAAGAAACAGCGATTCTTTGCAACTGGCAAGGCGAGGATAACTTTAAATAGTTCTGTTGCTAATGATGAATCGATAGGAGACAGAGGAGGATGATTTAGCATCCCGTTCAGAGACTAATGACACTCCAGCCGCGAGATCTGCTGCGCGTTAATGCCGACGCTGTTGGGGTTTGCCAGCATGAGGCGAATTCTGCCAATTTGTCTAATCACAAAAAAAGACTAATACAGCTCCTTGGGGAAAAAAGGTATATATGATCTATATACAGTCTCAAGGATGAAATGAACAATGCTGTCACACAGTGGAATACATTAGCAGTAGTAAATTCCTACATCTTGATTTCATTTTTAATATTTGCAGCGTTCTTGTGTGGCAGTGTTGGTAGAGCCACTGAAGTGCACTTTAATCGGTTTTGAAAAGTGAAGAGCGTTTATGTACGTAAATCCAAATAAGCATGTGAGCATAGCACTGGATGATGAGCGCAATAAAAGATGATCGTTGAGAGGTGTTTGTTCAGCTCAAAAGCTCAGCACAACACTCAAACACACACACACTTTTTTTTAAACTGTGGAAAACACTCGTGACTGCAGCTTTTTCAGAGCCTTTTTTTTTATCTTTTGTCCTTTTGCTGATACTGAACACAAAACCCAGTACAAAGACTTATATATACTGTTCTGGTTCTAAGCTCAGATAAATAGAGAGGGTTGCATCAGGAAGGGCATCCGGCATAAAACATGCCAAATTTAAACATGCGATTCATCAATGTAAATTCCATACCGGATCGGTTGAGGCCCGGATTAACAACGACCGTGCTGGCACCCTGTAGGTCAACAATTGGGCTAAATATTGGGTTACTGTTGGTTGAGGAAGAAGAGGAGGGAGAAAGTCTTCAGCCATTCAGATGTGGACTTGCTGGTGTGTTTTGGATCATGGTCCTGCTGAAGAACCCAATTTCGCTTCAGCTTGAGGTCACGAACAGATGGCCGCACTTCATCCTTCAAAAAAATAAAATTTTATTTGGCACATACACATACATACAGTGTATGACATGCAGTGAAATGCTTTTTTCATATGTCCGGTATTCAAACATAGAAAGATTCTTTCAAGAAGCAGAAACGTTTCCCTGAACGCAAAAAGAAAAGAGTCCATTGTTGGGATGGATGAGATCCTTTACAATCTTTCTGGCTCTGGTCCGGCACTGCATGCTGTAGATGTCCTGCAGGTCAGGGAGCTCGGTGTGGATGGTACTGTACGTTCAGCTGACCGCACCACCCTCTGGAGGGAGAGGCAGAGGCAGAGTCCCGGTGGAGGCGTAGGGAGAGCGGTTGACCCAGGAGCATGGCACGGTCTCAGCAGACACAGGCAACCTCATCATCTATAGGAAAAAATAACAGCAGAGGGATGCAGTGGATTAGTTCCATTCATGGGGGTAACCAGTCTTACCTCCTGCTGGCTGGTGAGACTGGCTTTCCGGCACTGTAGAGCTCTGCTGGAGGGTGAGTTTTCAGACCTGCCTTGCAGACTAATCCAGAGGCGCCGACTATGATGCTAAAATGTCTGGGAGCAGCGTCAGTGGCACTTGCCAGGTGCTGCCTGGTGATTTCCTGGGGTTAAGAGCGGATTGTGCAGTGGTGCAGGTGCCGCCGTCACTAGTGGTAACAAGAACTAACATGTTTGTAACAGATACATTCTATGTTGTGTTAATTATTATGTAACTATAAACAAAGTATGTTGTGTTGAACTTTGTGTAATAAACAGATACAACGTATGTTGTGTTGACATTTATGTAACTATAAACAAATACAAAGTATGTTGTGTTGACATTTATGTAACCATAAACAAATACAAAGAATGTTGTGTTGGCTTTTTTGTAACTAAAAACAAATAAAAAGTCTGATGCATAAAGCTTTAGTAGAAGTGGATGTGGACGAGAGCGAGTAAACCAAAACCGATCTACTTTAATCTAAATTCCGTAGATGCAACTTCCATATTTGAGCAGAGAGCTCTTCACCTCCGCCATCCTCTGAGGCACACAGCAGGAAGAATCGAGTTTTAATCAGGCTTCTGATGAGATTTTAATCTGAAAATGTACACTTCAGGTATGAGAGAAAATGTCAAAAGCAGAAGATGAAGAATAATTAGCAGGATGAAAGCTGGTTAAGGCGTCAACCTGCTCATCATGAGCTACCCACTCATATTTGAAGTTCAAATAATTAAATAACTGACTCTTTTTTTTCTCGTTCTGGCTTTGAGATATCCTTCTCTGATAGAAGGCTGTCTGAAGTGCACCATTTTATGCGGTGAAGCTTCTGATTAAACCGTTTGCTCTCCTAGCGGGCCACTCGGCTGTGCGTTCAGTCCCTTGACTTCTTCAGTCTTGAATACTTCAACTCCAGGCTCTAGTTTTTCTGCACACGCCATCAGGTCTTTCTAGCTGATCATGAATAAAGCAGCACGACTTGCTACCCTTCATTCCACTTTAGAGTTCTCTCCACTGTCTTAATGCCAAAATTAAAAAAAAAAATACAATGATGACATTCTGCACAGCACCTCAAAGTTTTCCTTGAGGCACCTCGAGGCATATCACAATGCCTGCTTGGTTTGGCTTGAGCCTCCAAGTGTCAAGTAACCCCCTAGATACTTTGTGGACTGGACTTGACTTTATCATTGTCTTCAAATTGTGAGTTGAAGAGATTATATCAGAACCTCTGGTACTGTATGTATCATCCTTGAGCTCTGTTTTTTCAGTTCCTTAAGTTTATGGTATCTTTACTGGACAATACGCTTTATAACATATATAAGAAATTAAATTTTTCAAAATAAGAAATCAAATTGAAGCAATTTGAAAATTACCAAACTATAAGGTGCCATAGAAGGTTCCATTGCCTCCAAACAACATCAGAGGTCCCAAGTTCAGTCACAAGCTTGGGTTACTGTGAAGTTCTCTGGTGTTTCATGTGTTCCCAAAGGGTTCCTCAAGGTTCTTTGGCTTCCTCCCACATCTGAAAAGATGTTGGTAGGTGGATTGACAACTCTTGGCACACCCTAATTGTCATCCTTTGGATTTAGGTCAAATTTGGTCGACCAAGTGCAAATGCTTACACATGACATTACCTCTAGGCATAATTTCCATTTTTCTTTGGCTCCACTGAGTGCTATGTCATTTTCAAACATTAGCTAAGATAGTCCACTGTCTAAACACAGTAAAACACTAGTGGCAACTTTTCAAGGTTTGTTTGCTTCTTGAGTTTAGTTTAGATCCCCAAGGAACCCAATCTTATTCAGATGTAGAGTTCTAGATTAAACTTTTTAATGGTTCTCAGAGAAGGACATTCAGAGATACCTAAATGATTTTAGATACATCAGATGACAAGAAACACTATTTCTTTGGAAAATCTGTGGACTGATGAAGTTGTTTCTTGCCACGAATGTGGGATGTAGATTGATGTCTGAATGTTGGAGGCCACTGAATTTCAGGATGATGGAATAAATAAAAGGAAGACGAATGATGAAAGATGAAGAGTGAGACACGAGGGCCAACACCTGATCCGACAAATACAGAAAGACGAGTAAGTGCTGTGAGGGACAGAAAAAAATTATAGATGCTTAGTAAAAAAAAAATGTCTACACCTCAGACGTTTGGTGAATGTTACAAAACAAATACATCAATTCCTTCAACCAGTGCATTCATGCTTTCATCAGTATATTATTGTTTGATTCTTTATTCTTGCATCTGACCATCTCCTTGTTTACCTCGTATGTTCTTTACAATTACTGATCTATTCACCAAGCTGTTCATTAATCCATCAATTTTTTTTATTTGGTTATTTATCCAAATCTCCATCCAATCAAAATCATTCATCCATCCATCTGTTTATTCTTTATTCCCTGCATCATTTCCTACAACTAAATATTTGTTAATTAACCCAGTTTTATTTGTTCATCACATCATCACTTTGATCAATTGACCATGGTGTCATTCATTCATTCATTCATTCATTCATTCATTCATTCATAGGTCCATATACTTATTCATCTATCCATCCATCCATCCAACCATCCATCCATCCATCAATTAATTTTTCCAGCAATTTGTCTGCCTGTGATTGCTCTCCGCATTCATCCATAAAGTCAAATGATTTTTATTCATTCATCTGTACATTAATTAATTAATTCATTCATTCAATCGTTCAATCATTCATTCATTTAATCATACTTCACTTTATCATTCCTCCATCCATGAATTCACTCTCTTTGAGAACTCTATGTTACTTCAGTTGATTTATTGGTCTCTATTACAAAATATTTATATTCTTGTAATATCCTTGAAATATTCTTTGCCCAGTTTCCTGATGGAGACGGGCGAACGAGTGTATGCTGTAACAGGCTTCTTTCCTGAATCACAAAAAAAATTGAAGTCACGTAAAATGATCCAGCGGTGGAAAATCTTCAATAAGCAGCACTCACTCCTGTGACGACTTCATACGCTGAGCTAAATGAGGTTGAAATGAGACAATCAGGGTCGGAAGACGGGAAAGAAGAAATCTAATCTAACATCTTGATGCCACACAGAAAATTGCTGGAATTACAGAAACCCTGACACACAACTGTGTGTGTGTGTGTGTGTGGTTTGGGATGAGGACGGTTCATGGTTTATAATCTGCACGTTTTGCTAAAGATGCTAAAATTTAAATTTTTGCACACCCTTAGCCGTGACAAGTGTGTTTCTAAAATTTGTCCACATGCAAACAAACACTTACAGGAGAGGGGTGTGGTTAGGTCGTGAATTTCTCTTGCTCGGATTGGTCAGAATGAAGCAGTTAATAATATCACACACACACACACACACACACACACACACACACACACACACACACACACAAGCAATGATTTAACATGACTTTTTAATTATGATGTTAACAATCACTTTAGTGTACAGAGTGTTAAACCCAGGGACAACACACACATACATACACACACACACACACACACACACACAAAATAAATAAATAAAAACATGCTTTTCAAACTGAGCTCAGCCTAAAGTGTCTTGTAAAGGCTTCATATCTCTCTCTCTCTCTCTCTCTCTCTCTCTCTCTCTCCATCCATGTACTGTATGTATATCAATTCCTCCACCTATCCATTTCACCACCCATCCATCCCTCCATCTCACCCCTCCATATTTCAATGTATCTATTTTTCTATCTATTTTCTTTATCCATCTTTATCTATGGCATCAAGGATTTCTCCATCTCTCCATGCATCCGTATCTGTCCACCTATGTGACATCCCTCCATTCATCCATCTATGTCATTATCTACCTATCTTTCATCTACAGCATCATTCATTCATTCATTCATTCATTCATTCATTCGTTCATTCATTCATTCGTTTGTTCATTCAATCATCCATCCATCCATCCATCTACTGTTTTATCCATCCATCCATCCATCCATCCATTCAAAATTTTTACTGATATCAAGTGAGGATAAATAAAGTATCCATATTTTATTTCATCCATCCATCCATCCATCCATCCATCCATCCATCCATTCATCTATCCATCCTTCCACCTATCCATCCATCAATCCACAATTATCAATGATTGAGGATAAATAATGTATCAATCTGTCCTTCCTTCCTTCCATCCATCCATCCACTTTTTCATCTATCCATCCATCCCTAATTATCAGCTGACTATAAATGATGATCCATGAGTCCATTCATCTTTCCAGAAGTCCATCCATCCATTCCTTTATCATCAATGAGAAGAGTTAGACCCATCTTTTTCTCTATTGCCCTTCCGTTTGTCTATCATTATCCTTCCAAGGATAAGGGTTCCTTTTATTCTTCTCTCCATAAATCATCCATCCGTTTGTCCATATGTCCGTCCCTCTCTCTGTCCATCCATCTGATAAACATTAGGAATCTAATCCACAGTCTGTTTAAACCGAGTTAATGTATGAAAAGAAAGAAAGCAGCCAATGCTCAGAAACAGAAGGTTGTTTATGTTCTGTTTACATTTTTGAGCAACACAACAGTCATTTTAAGGTGATCCTTATGACAGCCGGTAACAATGGATGAGTTAACGCTAGAAAAAGAGACACAACATGAAATTTTCAGATATTCGGACAGGTAGTTATTTACATGACGGCGGCAGTACACAACTATTGTAGCATCAAGTAAAAAGACAAGCCTTCACAGAGATAGAGGTGTGTGTGTGTGTGTGTGTGTGTGTGAGTGTGTATGTGTGTACTGTATGTGTGTGCGGCAGATCAGCAAGTTCTGCATGTCGGAAGTGTTTCTCAAGATCACGCACACGGACAAATAACTTGTAGACTATTAGCATACTTGTGGCAGACGTGTGAGTGAAGCTGTGGAACAAAACAATAAAGTTAAATCAGCAATGAGTGAAGAAGACTGACAGGTGTGTAACTACACGCTACAGTGGGGTTCGAAAGTTTGTGCACCCCAGGTAATTATTTGTATTAATGTGCATAAAGAAGCCAAGAAAAGATGGAATCTTTGTTTTGGTTTTGCCATGGCCTTAACAATCTCTTGACCTCAACCTAATTGAAAATCTATGGATAGACCTTAAAAGAGCAGTGCGTGACAGACAGCCCAGAAATCTCTGGAAGAACTGGAAGACTTTTGTAAGGAAGAATGGGCGAAGATACCTCAAACAATCACTGTTCCTGATGACTGCCATTTCTTAATTACATTCCGTAACAGAGGATATTGGGATCTGAAAACGCTTTGCTATCTTCTTATAGCCTTCTCCTGCTTTGTGAGCGTCAACTATTTTCAGTTTCAGTTTTCTAGACAACTGCTTAGAAGAACCCATGGTGCTGATTGTTGGGGCAAGGGCAGATGAGTCTGGGGATTTAAAACCTTTGAGATTGACATCACCTGGTCTTTCCAGACGATGATTGAGAACAGTCCATGACACTGTCAGGTCTCAACTTTCCAAAGGGCGCAGTACAAGGTATAAACTCTGCAGGGTGCCCAAACTTTTGCAGATGCCATGTTTTTGTTTTCTGTTATTTTGAAAGTGTAAATGATGGAAATAAAATCTAACTTTTTTTTGACATATGATAAGAATGTTTAATCTGTAATTTGATGCCTTTTGGAGATTTTTCCATCTTTTCTTGGCTTCTTTATGCACATTAATACAAATAATTACCTGGGGGTGCACAAACTTTGGAGCCCCACTGTACATATAACACACAGATACACTTTTATATGTCACATCATAGAAGAGAAGTATAGATGGCAAAGCGTAAATACGCTGTAGCTCTCGTCTTGTTCGGCATGCTGAATAATTCCACGGGTTAAGAACAATTTAATCGGGCTGCATGTTACATTAACATCACTTATCGCATTGTGTGCAGCGCGAAAACTGTAATTAGCAAGAACGCAGCGCGCTCGTGGGACATCAATAATGAAGATGAAAATTATTTCTGCCAGCAGATGCGTGTTCATGATTACACGCGAAACCCGAAACACGAGGGTAACCAACGGTGAAGAAACAATTTCACATTTATCACAATATGCAATTAGATATCGATTCCGAAAAGTAATTAAACCGCAAGCCTATGAGTGCGTTTCAACTCTCCACCTTTTTAAGAAAACATTGAAGAGTTTAATAAAACTCGAGGTGACGTTATACATCACACCACAATAAAGCACAAAGGCTTTAAATGTAGAAATGTATCCTGAATGACTTTCATGTTCATGTTCAGAAATATGCTTCATTTTTGCTTTGCTTCATTTCAACTTTACTGATACGCCGTGAGCGATGCAGCGGCACTTTAGTAATTTAGCCTGTTCAGTTTTGTTGCCTCATCAAGTCTCAAATCTGACATAACTGTGTCATTGCATTCTGGGATTTTGTCCCAATGTCCCCTAGTGGATGTTGTCACAAAGCATTCATTCATTCATTCATTCGTTCATTCATTTTCTACCTCTTATCCGAACTACCTCGGGTCACGGGGAGCCTGTGCCTATCTCAGGCGTCATCGGGCATCAAGGCAGGATACACACTGGACGGAGTGCCAACCCATCGCAGGGCACACACACACACTCTCATTCACTCACGCAATCACACACTACGGACAATTTTCCAGAAATGCCAATCAACCTACCATGCATGTCTTTGGACTGGGGGAGGAAACCGGAGTACCCGGAGGAAACCTCTGAGGCACGGGGAGAACATGCAAACTCCACACACACAAGGCGGAGGCGGGAATTGAGCCCCCAACCCTGGAGGTGTGAGGCGAACGTGCTAACCACTAAGCCACCATGTCACAAAGCAGCTTTACAGAAATATATACATTCAGGAAATAAAGATTATACGTTTTATATTTATTTCTAATGAAAAAGCCAGAGGTGATGGTGTTGAGGAAAAACTCTCTGAGACGACATAAAGAAGAAGCCTTAAGAGGAACCAGACTCAAAAGGGAACCAATCCTCATGTAGGTGACACCAGAGAGTTGGATTATAAATCATAGATTAGACTCACTTGTTGATCTTGTATGAAGTTATGTTTACTATCTCATTGCCTGTTCATCTGATGTTTTATCTCCATGCCTTCATATCAAACACTTATAAAAGTTCTGGAAAGCTGGAAATTGCTTGCTGTGAGTTTACACATGATGTTGTTTTTTTCCTTTTATTTTTATTTTGGAAGGAAGTGGGATATTTACAAAGTCATAACCCAGACTGAAATAAGGATGACAAAATGTTCCCCAAATCCAAAAATAAATAAATAAATACAAATAAAACAGGAAGTTACAGGAAGATATATCGGGACTGCAAATGTGCCTGAGCTTGGCTATATTAAAAATATATTACTCGGCTGTTTGTGGCGACTGATTTGCATATCTGCTATCAGTGAGTAGTTCGAATGGGGCAAAAATTACATCTGAAAAGAAATAACTAAATAAAATTTACATGTGCGAAAAATGTATCTAAAAATAAATGAATCAATCAGACACAGTCTTAGTGTTTAAGTCCAGGCTGAAAACACAGTTGTTTAAACTTTTAGCTTTTTATGAATAGCTTTTCTTAAGAGCAGATCTGGAGGGTTTATGGTCATAGAGTGTTTGGTGAAGTGGGATGTTTGGGTGCCCTCATAAGTCGCTCAGGTTTGGAGACTGTGGTGTGGTGGGATGCTTTATGTCCCAGGAAGCCCTCATGTCTGTGTCACCTTCTGGCTACAGCCTTTTAGTTATGCTGTCATAGCTACAGTAGTCCCTGTCTGCACTTTGCACATAATATACATTGTCCATTACCTGATTACAATCATGCCTAACATTTTATTCCTCTCTCTCTCTCTCTCTCTCTCTCTCTCTCTCTCTCTCTCTCTCTCTGTCGAGCTATTTATGCCACTTCCGAGCTCCCACTGTTCCGAGTTCCTAGTATGATCGCTTCTTCTTATGGACCCACTTCGTCAATCCTGATGTTCTAGCTATAGCACTGACCCATTAGTTCCTCAGGAGCTCTCGGTCACACTATTATAAACTGTTGTAGAAAGGACATAATTTACATTTACATTATTTACTGTTCAGTGTCACCCAAATGAGGATGGGCTGCCTTCTGAGCCTGGTTCCTCTCAAGGTTTCTTCCTCATATCATCTCAGGGAGTTTTCCTTGCCGCCTTTGCCTTCGGTGGCAAGGAACATCTAACACCTTGCTCATTAGGGATAGATTTTAGAGATATATAGTATTTAATTTTTTTTAATGAATTAATTTAAAACTTAAAATGTATGTATGTATATATTTTTATTTTTATTTATTTATTTTTTTTCTATTTAGTTTCTATACTTTTGTAAAGCTGTTTTGAGACAATGTGAATTGTTGAATACGCTTTAGAAATAAATGGAATTGAATTGAAAAAACAAATCATATTGGAAAAGAAATAAACCGCTTGAAAAAAAAGGGAAATTTGGGGAAATGAATAAATAATTAAAAAAAGGCATATGGAAAAATAAACGAATCATCTGATAAAATCCTATGTGATATCATAAAAAATAATAAGGAGAATTTATATGTAATCATAAAAAAAAAATTGGTGAAGTAAATGAATAATTTTAGTCATTTATAAAAATCATATAAGAATTAAATTAATCATTTAAAAAAAGGAAACAAATGAATCTTTTTTTGAAATTCATTGAAAAAAAATCGAATATTTAAAAGAAAAACATGACTGAGTTGAAAGAAATTATATGAGAAATAAAAATAATAGGGAAAGAATCATACCAAGAAATAAAAGAATCATTTGAAAAGATTCATTGGAGAAATAAATGAATTGTTTGAAAGAAAACAATAATAACATTTGATTTCTTTAAATACAAAAGTAAAGTGACTTTTCTGTGAGGGCCAAAACTTTTTTTGTTCAACCAAAAAAACTTCTCAAAACTCTCCACATCAAAGTGTTGAAGAAAAGCCTGACCTCATTTTTGTGCACCCGGATAAAACTGCCTTTTGGAGGCTTTCTCCTAACGACTGGCGATCCGGTGTGGATTTGAGACCCAGCATTTCGATTGGCTCGAAGCTCATCTCTGCCACCTCGTTATCCTCCCTCCTCACTAGCGCCTTCATCAAGTCACAAATCGTCCGAGTGCGACTTAGTAGGGCGCAACCCAAGGGGAAAGCACAAAGAAAAGTGTGCGGGGGGAACAAAAAGCTTCAGATGGGAACGTAGATGGCTTTTGGGTGCGTCCTCATTAGCGGAGGAAGACTCAGGCTTTAGCCAAGAGAAAAAGATGGACATTTCTCTGAAGAAGTAAATAAATAAATAAACAACAAAACTATGAATGTGTAATGGAAGTTGCACGCAGTTCGAGGCAAGATTTTAATGAGGCGGCAAGAGAGTGATATGTGATGGAGATGAAATACTAAGGACCATGAGGGCAAGGCTTGCGGTGTGTGTGTGTGTGTGTGTGTGTGTGTGTGTGTGAGACTATTATCTGTAAACATTGTTATCAAACTTTAATCTTGAAAAAAAACACAAAAAAAACATGTCTGTTATATCTTTCAGTTCACTGTGAGCTAAAACCCGACATCCCTCCGGTTTCATGTCGAACTGCCTAGTTTCTTCACACTCATGTGTAATTATGATAAATGTCTTTGTTTTGAGAATTACAAACACTGATCTCCATATTAATATGATGCTATTAATCTACACTGCACTCGGGCTAGCACAGCGCAAACATCGTACGCAGTCGAGAAGCTTGAGCGCTCTGGCACTTATTAACGACATTAACACATCTGCTCGCTGAGAGGAACGCTGTTTACAGATTACTTAAGAGAATTATAAAGATAAGAGAAATGCTTTTCTCTCTGCACCCGACTCATCAATTCACTTTGTGTGTGGGTTGCATTTGTCTTGCCCTGCATTCACGTTAGATTTTGTCGCTTGTACTTGTCTCTTGTGCGTGTACAGAGAGCGCTCTCTTGCCACGTCTCGCGTGCCATGTCTGATAAAAAATGGTAGTAAGCGAATAGTAAAGCCAACATTACACTGTAAAACGTATACACAACATTTTGTTTTCTGATTTGCACGATTTATATTAAGCATTCTACTGAGCTCCTGGTGGTCCAGTGGAAAGATTCCTGGGTTTAATTCCACGGGCAGGGAGTTAATCCAGACACTGAAGAGACAACTCTCAATGCCAGTCCCAAGCCTGGATAAAATAGAAAGTGCATCTGGTGTAAATCCTGTGACCACATGATCTGCTGTGGTGAACCCTGAACAGGGAGCAGCCAAAAGAAGACGAACAACAACAACAAATGTGGAGGTAGTAGCTTAGTGGTTAAGGTGTTGGATTACTGATTGGAATGTTGTTAGTTTGATTCCCAAGCCAACCAAACCGCCACTGTTGGGTCCCTAATCATAGACGTTAACCAGCAATAGCTCCTTAAAATGTCTGCTGAATGCCATTAGTGTAAATATGTTAAGCTTTCTACTAATTTTATTGGCAAAGCAAGCTAAGTGTACTAGCTCCAGTATGTACACTCACCAGATGTACCAACAAGTATATCGTCGCTGTCGGGCGGAATCCTCGTATCTCCAAAACCGTTATTTTTCAGGAAATTAAAAAAACGCCATACCTTATCTGCAATGCACAGGGTTTAGTCCGTGTTGCAGTGGATTGTTTCGCGCTAAATTCCTGTCCTCAGACAAGCACCAGAACTAGCGGGGGTCAAGATTTTTTTTTTCTTTGAGCCCAGTGATTTGAAGACATTTACCTCAGAAGACGTGATGATTCGTTGCGACTCTTCTTCGGAAGTGTCCAATGGAGTTATGAGATTTGCGCTCAAGCTATTTTCAAGACTTTAGATTGGTTAATAACTTGTAAAAATAACAGACCCACGTGGGGACTGACCAATAGCATCAATATGTGAAAAAATATGAAATTGACCTAATTTGGACATACGAGGTTTCCGCCCGACAGCGGCGATATACTACTTCTGTTGGGACTATCTTTGGAGTATAATTGTGGGTTGGAAGTAAAGACATGATTAAGGGGTTAGTTAAATGTACATGGAAGAAGTGGTTCTTTAGTTGCTTTTTAAAACTAGTTTTCTATTTCGTGTCCTGCTGTCCAGATTGATGTTAGAAGTTTAAGCTAATTCGAAAGCTGAGAGTCAGCTAGGTTCTGGACAGGTTCCGAGTAGATACCAGGCGTCGTTTTTTAACTGATTACAGGTTGTAAGTGGAAACATAAACCTCAAGAAGAGTTTTGAAATAGGGGGCGATGTTCCAGACAATGTCTTGTACATAAGCAACCTGTTTTTACATTTGATGCATGATGCTACAGGCAGCTTTCGCCAATTGGTGTTCAATGGTGAATATTAACCCTCTAGACCTCCTTTGTTCATGTAATGTATCATTGCTGTTATTCGGATGTAGCCTTGTCTTCCTGCTGACATGTCCCAATTCCTTTTTCTCTGTCAATAAAAACTGTTTAAATAGCCATCAGAATCAATTTATTCCTAACGTTCGTGCAAAGTGAGCAGATTCGTGCCACGTCACATTCAATTCATTTCAATCCAACATTATTTGTACAGCACTCTAACAACAGACATTGTCCCAAAGCAGCTTAACAGGAATTTTGACAAATATAGTTTGAGGTCTCTAACAACCTACAGTGGTGAGGACAACCTTGAATGACATAAAGGAAACCTTTGTGCCACAGAATGGTAGGATTATAGATCTCCACAGAGTAAAGGCAAACAGCATTGAGAGTTTGTAAGGATGTATGAGCAGACTATGTATAAGTTGTAAGATGTACATGCTACAGTTTCCAGCTAAGACCTAGACCTGTGTTAATCTTTATGGTATCTATACATGACCATCCACAGCAGCAGACATGTAAAGCTTGATATGATGCTACCATCAGCATGCTTCACTGTAAGTATATGATAAGCAATGTCAGGTTTCTGTTGCATGTAGCTTTTGGTCTGAGGCTAAAACATTTCGTTTTGGTCTCATCAGACCAGAGAATATTTTTATCCGCATGTCTTCTACAAACTTTGGAATTGTATATGGCTCATTGCTCCTCATCAGAGTGTTGTTGAGAATCCGATCTACAGTTGCCTTGTGACTGGCTTCTCCCACTGAGTTGTGGAGAGCTCCATCGGAGTTACCATTCTCCCTCTTAGTTGCTTCACAGACTAATCCTATCTTTACCCAGGCATGATTTCAGTGGACTGCCTTCACTAGGCTGTGCCATTTTCTTTGAAACAAGTGATTTAATAGTGCTCCCTGGGATGTTCATAGCTGAAACTTTTCCAGAAATTTGGCCTGGACTTTTATTTTCATGATGTACTTTGTTTCGTATGTTATTTAAATAAAAAAAGGGAACAGATGCAGAGCCCATGTGACACTTTAATTGCACATATTTCAAGTCTATTCATCAAATCATGCCACTTCAGATGCGCAAAGATGCCCGGATGCAGCAGAACTAATTTAGGAAGTTCACATTTGTGTAGATTCATGACCTCAAATCTCTAAATTACATCCATTTCTGTTCCAGATTGTAACACTATAAAGGTTCAAAGGGGTGTATGCATATGCAAGGCACTGTACTGTATGTCTGTCTGACATTTTTAGTCGTGAATGCATCTGTATTACAGAGTACATTATTTTCTTGGCTTGTCCTCACATACTCATCTCTCTGTAGCAAGTGTGTGGTGTCTCGACTTCCTCTTCTTCCTTTCTCTCTCTTTCTGTCTTTACTCTGCTCAGCTGCCGGTCGGCGCTCTAATCTCTCTGCCCGTCTGTCACAGTGCCATCTGCGAGTATCTGGCGCTGATCACCACACCGCTTCCAGATCGCATTTGTAGTCTGTGAATTGTTGCTCCCATTCCTGCTGTTTGTGACTCAGTGGTGTACGACAGCTGCGTCCCATCGACACATGGCAGAAATTTAATTCATGTCCCCTAACACTAATGTAGGGTGCAAAAGTCTGATTGCACTAGCGAGAAGTGGTTTTTATTTCTCTTTAGTTATCAGACACTAATATTATAATAAAATTAATGTCCTGTTTACACCGCATTTGGTTGCACTTTTTGGATTATCAAGCTGAACCATGTGTTGCTTCTGTACACAGTGTTGACTGTTATCAGTTATCAGAGTAGGCTAATTGCTTTGGGGTTACTGACCCCAGTGGCATTACTTTTCTTTTCTCTTTTTGCCACCCGAAGCCTAGTCAATAACACAATATTTATATTCCATTGTGGAACTAAGGGTCAATAAACCTTGGCTTGGTGAAATTACAAGCCTTAATTTTTTAGTTAAATAAGCAGAACTGATGTTTTGTTTCAGGTATTTTGTAGACCAAAAACTGGGGTCAAAATCTATATCCCTGGTTACCAGTTCTTAGGAAAACACCCATCACAAAAACATGCAAAATTAAACTAAAATATGTCTGGCTTGGAAACTGTAAGGTGCACAAATTTTGATGCATTTTACCTAATACATTTTGTCATAATACTTCTTTTTAGTTTTACTTTTTAGATTTATTAGATTTGCTTTAAATTTAACAAGAATTTCAAAACTAGTTCAAAATAGTGATACCTCTGGTCTATTTCCCACCTGTGACCTTGTCAGGAAACTACAGTAGTAAAAAAATTTTGCAACCCTGATTACATCATTGAGTTGTTATGGTGGAGAGATAAAGGGAGAGAACAAACTATAAAAAAAGACAACTTTACAACTCTGAGCCAAACTGCACTTCCACCAGCCTGGAAGTTCAAGTCCACTCTAGTCAGTGGGGAAGCACTGAGTCAGAGTCTATTTTTTGCTAAGACCTATGACCTCTTTTGAAGTTCACAATCGGTGGTTGATGATCCGCTGCTTCCTGCTGCTTCCTGCTGCTTTCTGTCACTCGGGTGCTGATAAAGGTTCGGAGAGACAGAGGATAACATCTCTGTCCTTTTCCTTCACCCAGATGTGTGTGAATGATTACAACTATAGAAAATATAACTCCTGTAAAACCTCCTAAATTGCTTCTATTCCTGTGATGGCCCATCTGTAAAACCAGAATTAAGCATCACAAGCTATTTCTTTTCAAATGGACACAAAATTCCAGCTAGATAATAACTGAGGATGATAATTTAACATCGCCATCTTTTATGTAGAAAAAAAAATAATGTACTGACTGTGAAAATGACACAGAATTGTTAGGAACATCAACATTTACCTCAGATGTGTTGACAGATTGCTAAGAAAAGATTAAATACGGCTAGAATTACAACATAATTAGGCCTAGCATTGACAGCTAACAATGCTTTATGCTACATCACCTGTGTGTCCTTTGTTCTTTGTTTTGATTTCCAACACCTTACAAAATGGCTGCAATCACCTGCACAGGTATCATGTTGCATTGAATGTCCATGTTTCCACAGAAATATGGTATATTATAGCAATAACTCCTCTCAATCCCAAAAGCATACTGAGTGGTCATATACAATACAGAAATCCTGGAAATGGCGATAAACCATGACCATTACTATTGTAATAACCTCTCTTCAGAAAGATCTCTGTGATACTAGAGTGTGACTAGCAATTTAGCAAAAAAAGTAAAAGTTATATAGCAAGGCTAAAACAATGTAGGTTTTTAATAGAATAGAAACTTCCAGAACTAAGGGCACTGAAAAAGTGGGGCGGAGTTATCACACGGCCAAATCATCCATATCTGCTTTGTATGCTTGCATTTGATTGAAGTGTCACAAGTCTTTGTTTATTATTTTCACATTTCACAGTTACAGATTGCACAAAGAGTGATGTGATGGATCATCGAGCAGAAGCCGCCACTTTCTCCCACTTTAATGTCTCTGTGGTGTCTGACAACACAAAACCACGGTGACGAGTCCAAATCGAATCTGGGAGAGATGAGGATCTGTCCTCGGAGGAGATGAAAATCCGTCGCTAATTCATACAGAGATTTATCTTTCAACTCTCCAATCTGAGGCAAACAGCTGCGGCTCGGCATCAGACATCACTGCATCACCAATTATTTTCCCACTTATAAATGTTTGTGTCCTCAAGACCCACACATATTCTTGATAATTACCACATCCTCCTTAGCCGTTAGCAACAGCAAATCAAATGTGAATATGATGCAGTAACTGTTTTCACGTTGATGCTGATTTAAATTTTTGAACCAGGGCCTAATATTATAATGTTACCAAAGAGAAATATCAGGGTCATGCTTGGACAATTTCTGCCGGAACATTAGGGGGCATTCTGGCAGTGTATTCTGTGTTATGTGTGTTTGCTTGTGTTTTCAATTGACGGTTTTCCCGCCTGTTCTCTCCTTACACCAATTACCCTGCCTATTTATTCCCTCCATGTTGCATGTTGCTTTGTGGCATCTTCATTGTTGAATTGTCTTTGTTTTGGTTTTGTTTCTTTAGTGTTTGCAGTGTTGAGTTAAGTTTTCTGTGTTTTTTTCCCCTGTTGATGTGTTTATGCTATTTGTTAATAAATTGTGATTGTTTATGTTATCCTCGCACTTGGGTCTGTTTTTTATCCTTGCCGTGGCAACTGCCGTTCAGACATTCACTAAATTCCAGGGGTTTTGTTACCATGGCGTAAAGTGGCCATGTTTCAGGAGGTCTTGGAAAAACGCCCTCTTTCAAAAAAAGAGCATACCTAAGTTGGATAATGAAGGACAAATCAGTCATACAGGTAGATTTTATAATTTAAATCTATCATGCTTTATTATCTTACAGTTAAGCTAATTTTGAAAACATATAAACAACCGAAAACTACGGTTAGGGTTAGATTATCAAATAGGCCACGCCTGCCCGATGACGCAATATCTGTTACACTGTTCTGAAATCCCTGGAAGTGCATCCCCTGCCATTCCTGACAAGAAATGTGTAAAGCATATTTAAGAAAAAAAATATTGTGATGCCTGAAAATACTCTCTCACTCACTCATTCATTTTCTACCGCTTATCCGTACTACCTCGGGTCACGGGGAGCCTGTGCCTATCTCAGGCGTTATCGGGCATCAAGGCAGGATACACCCTGGACACAAACACATTCTCATTCACTCACGCAATCACACACTACGGACAATTTTCCAGAGATGCCAATCAACCTACCATGCATGTCTTTGGACCGGGGGAGGAAACCGGAGTACCTGGAGGAAACCCGGGAGAACATGCAAACTCCACACACACAAGGCGGAGGCAGGAATCGAACCCCCAACCCTGGAGGTGTGAGGCGAACGTGCTAACCTCTAAGCTGCCTGAAAATACTGCTAACCATAAATAGTTTACATTTTGTAATTTGATTCTAATTTAATTTTTTCCTCACTATAATAGTGGTTGAGATAAAACATTAATTAAATTAGAATTAGCTTAAGATCTAGTTTTATTTAAGACTAAGATCAGCAAAAATGTACATTTTAAATGACACATAGCTTAAATCAATTGCTTATGATAGCTTATGATCACGTTTCATGATACAATTTTAACTTCTGTTAAAAAAGTGTTAGCTAAAGATTATCTCCACTATAGTCCCTTCACAATAATGTTAGGTTTAGATAAATCCTTTTATTTCCATTAAAGTTAGCATTTTCCATCCCATTAACTTTATTACATGCAAAAGTTACTTTAATGTTAGCTTTAACTGAAGATTTCCCTCACACTATTCTCAGCTTCAGGTAAAATGCGACCCCATTCTTTTAAATGAAAACATTCCTGCTACGTGGGCTTCTTTATTCATGACCAATAAAAGACAAGTGATAAACATTACTCTATTATTCATACAAAACTTGTTTATATTAGCATTAGGATTCACTAAGGGCTATTTTAACACTCGCCCATGTTGTGGAAATGAAAAGATCTACTATTACAGCATTAACTAAAATTATACCCACTTTATTTCTTTCTTTGCTTCATATAATCCATTTTACAGCATGCTAATGAATAGCAGGGGGTCACTGAGATAGCGTGACATGCTAATGCCTCATGAATGTGTTTATCTTTCAATCTCTATGACTAATTCTCAGATGGTTATGTACTGAATCTGTTATAACAAGGAAAAGTGGTTTATCTGTAATTTCACCTAACGGCCATCTCGCTACACTTTAAAAAGTAAATTAGCTTAACAGACATGAATTGGAATTAGCATGGAGTCACTTTAGTGCTAATTTAAAAGAGGTCATAACTGGAAAAAAGGCCCAAATGTCTTTCTTAATTATTCAGGAGGCTCAATCTGTCGCTTTGCCTTCATCATAAGCCTGTGTCTATTTGCATTAAGAAGTGCTGTGCGAATTAAAGTTTGCTCTCAAACGTTTGCCTTAATGTTGACTCGGGAAATGTCCAGCCATCAGCTCAGATCATATTCATTTAATCCTGCTGTAGTGTGCACTACTTAGCTATTGTCTGTTTTACTGACCCGGGACAGGTATTGAGAATTAATACCTATATATTTGTACTATTTCTGCTAAAATCACAAAGTAAATTAGCAGAGTTAGCATTAAAATGGCCAGTTCTTTTTTTATGTGGTTAAATAACATCCTCAGTCAGTTTTAATAAGCCTGGTATAATAGAAGTGAAATAAACATTGGGTTTAGGTTAAGGCCTTATGTGAACGCTAAAACAGTTAACCAATGGTATGCACTTCTGTAGAAGCATCCAGAGTGTAGGATACATTTACCAATGAGATTTAACATAGATAAACAATTGTATTCACTTCTGTGTTGTAGAATTAACAGTGTTGTGTAGGGTGTTTGAGTGACACTTGCAATCTTGTCTACATGCTCCTGAATTACATTTTGAAGCATAGGATACAACATTTAGGGTCATATCCTGAGAAAAAAGATTAGATAATTGTGCATAAATTTAGACAATGTTGCATGATGGCACCATACTACAAGTATACAAGGAGGGGTTTAGGGTATAGGGGAGAAGTGTTACAAACCTCTAGAGCAAGGTTTAGGGTTTCTGGTTTCTGGCACTTAGCATGATATACAGCTTTGTTTAACTATTGTACACAATCCTGAAGGAAGGATTAGACTTTATGGTTTTACAGAAATCGGATGAGTTATGAGATAATTTACCCATCTGTAGAATGGTATAAGGCAGGGGTCGGCAACCCGTGGCTCCGGAGCCGCAAGTGGCTCTTTCATCCCTCTGCTGCGGCTCCCTGTAGATTTGGAAAATAAATATTTAATTTAAATTTATTTTATTTAAGTTTGTTAATTTTTTAAAAAAAATGGAGATGTCAGGCTTGCCTGCCTTCAAAACCTGAGAGCCCTGGTCATGAATACAAAGAGGACTCAATTAGACATTGAACATTTTATTTGAAAGTAACCTTCAACCCTTTTTTGTTAAGGTTAGTTCAAACTGTTTGCCTGCAGAAATAAAATTTCGTTTACTCGGTAGCAGTTCATTGATTTCATAAATGCAACACACTACAGTACAAACTTAATAATAAGAAGAAGGGTTTAGTGTGTTTAGTTTAGGGGACTTGCATAAGTTATGATATAGTTCTCTGTAGAAGGAAAGAGTGTGTAGGGTTTAGGGTACTCACCACGAGATACTACATATATTATCTCTGGTACACACTCTTCAAGAAGAGTTTAGGGTAAAGTTTTGAGGGGACGTTTTTTAAACTACAAAATTTTTCAACTATTGTACACACACCTGAAGAACAGTTTAAGATGTAGAAGGCTTTGAGGGAAGATGCATGGGTAATCAGATTGTGCACCCTTCTCTAGAAAGGAAGAGAATGTTGGTTTTAGAGTACTCGCCATGGGAGCCTACATATTCTATCCATGGTACAAACTGCTGAAAAAGAGTTTAGGGTGTATCTTTGTTCCTCTTTAATCACTCTTTGAGAGACAGACTTGAGTCCTCAGAAATCTATATTGTTTTTGCCATAATCCACTTCTACATACACGCATAATGAACATCAGACTTTGATATATCTCTGTTCTTCAAATAAATTAGGGCACTCACAGAGACCTAATTGTCAACTTAATGACTGAAATCAGATGGACTCTAATTTTACCTGGAAATTAAATACTAATCCTATCGTTTCACATTTTGGCATCTCACAGATATGTAATATTGGGAAATTCTTCTGAATAAAAAAAATTACCAATTATAAAATATTTGTCTTATTTGTTTGACTGGGTTCACTTCGTCTGCTTTTGGGACTTGTGTGAAAATCTGTTGATGTTTTTTGTCATATTTATGCAGAAATATAGAAATTTCTACACGATTCACAAACCTTCAAGTGACACTGTAAACCTGTTATCTTGTGCTTTTGTTATTTCAGTTGTTTAGTCTTTTATAGTGTTTTCCTTGTGTTTGTAGGTTTTGTTGTTTTTTTCTTAATAAACTCCTTTTTTCATTTTATCCCTGCATTTGGGTCTGATTACACTTTTTGGAGGCACCGTTTCCTGACAGAGACTCACATGAGTTGTGAAATTGTGTACCTACCTATAGAAGGGTACAAGATGTAGGGTTTAGGTTTATCACTGTGATATAAAAAATTGCTTAGCCATGCTGTAAACTTCTGATGATGGGTTTATAGACTAGAGTTTGAGGGGACTCTTCATGACCTACAATTTGTTATTAATGATAGTATAGACTCCTCAAAAAGGGTTTAGTTTATATAGTGTTTTAGAGAACTTGCGATGAGTTATAAGATTGAGTAGGATGTAGGGATTAGAGTACTGACCATGATATTTAACATTGTTTTGTGATGATGCACATCCCTGCATAAGGTGTTTAGTGTAGAGGACTCACCCTGATCTAAGAGAAAGTAGCTCAGTATGCTAATAGTTAGCAATGGGTAAAAAAAAAAATGTAATACAGCCATTAAATTCAGTTAACCGATAGTGGGATTAGCATGAACACTGGCTAAATTAGCACAAACCTGGCAGCTAACATATCCAATACACAAAAAAATCTATTTATAAAAAAAAGGCTTTCAGTATGCTATCTGAATTAGCATAGGGCCTCAATACTGACTGAATAAGTGTTAAAATGGCTGCTATCTGTCCTGATAAACCCTGAAATGTAGCAGTGTACAAATCTGTAAATATGTCATTTTCTTTTAGCAAACAGATAATAGAGGTGGCTGAGTGCCTTCATTTCATTTTTTTTTCTTCCTAAAGCAGTCAGTAAGACACGGAGGCGAGAAAGTGGGTTCTCTGTCTGTTCTCCATGTTCTCTTACTGTACACCATGTTATAACTGTGTGTCAAGATGGGTCATGCTGCTGTGCTGCTGTTGCTAGGCAACGGCTCATAAAGGAGCCGGAGATTAGAAGTGATGTTTGCAGATTACAAATTATAAAATTATGAAATCTCTCCTGCTCTGCCTTGAGGGGAACAAAGATCACAGCCTATCTCACTCACTACTATCTCTCACTTGCTATCTGTCTCGCTCTCTGCCTGTCTCACATTTTCAGTGTTATTTTTGATTTAAGATTCTCTCTATTTAACTGTTATTTTCTCCATCGTCTCATTGTCTGGCACTTGTTCTTTCAATCTGTCTCACTCTTGTTTTCTGAAACATATTATACACTTTCTCTTTTTTTTGTATTTATTATTGTTATTCTCTCAATCCTGTTATTTTCTCAATTTTCTCTGTCTCCCAGTCGTCTCTCTTTTGCTGTCTTGATTTCTCATTCTTAAGAGCTGTCATTCCCTCTGCACTGTATGTTCATGCCCCCCCTTTCTTCTATCGTTTTCTTATGTCCTACTCTTATTCCCATACTGTTTTCTCAATCATCTCATTGTCTGGCCTACTTTTCCATCCCTCTCTATCTGTCTCTAATTCTCATGTTCTAGCAATTTCTTTGTATCTTCCCATCTTAATATTAATCTCATACCTTACTATTTCTCCTTATTTCTGTCACCTAGTTGCTTTTTCTTGACTCATTCTCTTTTCAATTTAATTCTTTTATTTCTGTCGATCTGTCATTCATTTGTACATTTTACATTTAATATCTTTCAGTCTAATATCTCTTTATCTTATTCACTGTTGCTCACTCAATCTCTTTGTGTCTCTCACTCAATTTTCTCTGTCTCACTTTTCCCTCCTGACTCATATTTAGACTATCTTTCATTATCTTTCTCTTTTTTATCTCTTCTTCTCTTATCCATTCTTTCACATTTGCCCTTTTATTCTCCGACTTTCCTGCTTTCTCGTTACATCATCTCTTTCTGTATCTCTTGTCTCTTTGTGTATCACTGGTTAGGACGGTCAACATTCCTCTTGATACAATACTCCACATAATTCTTGTTGACTGCCTAGAAAATGTCCTTTGGATAACCTGAACCTTCTGGAAATGCTTTAAATCACATGTATCCCTAAGCATCCAGGTCTGACTAAAATCATTATAAGAAAAAGACACAGTTTAGTCAGTGACCTTCTTAGAAAACCTTCACGGTTATTTTCAGTTTTAAAAGAATAGTCCATACAGCATGCACTTTCCAGTGAGAAACAATTCTAGTTCTCATTGGTGAAATGAGAAATGTCAGACGATATTTGACTAGCATTTAAGCTAATTGGTTGGATTTTCTTTAGAGTTTCATACATATTAGGATTCAATTGAGAATTTAGATGGTGCCTTTAAATGGAAATGGTTGCTTGTTCCTTTGTTGCTTGCAAGTGGAAATTCACTCTCTCTCTCTCACTCATTTTCTACCGCTTATCCGAACTACCTCGGGTCACGGGGAGCCTGTGCCTATCTCAGGCATCATTGGGCATCAAGGCAGGATACACCCTGGACGGAGTGCCAACCCATCGCAGGGCACACTCACACTCTCATTCACTCACGCACTCACACACTACGGACAATTTTCCAGAGATGCCAATCAACCTACCATGCATGTCTTTGGACCGGGGGAGGAAACCGGAGTACCCGGAGGAAACCCCCGAGGCACGGGGAGAACATGCAAACTCCACACACACAAGGAGGAGGCAGGAATCGAACCCCCAACCCTGGAGGTGTGAGGCGAACGTGCTAACCATACAAGGATTAATAATATACAGAAGTTCAAGATTAATATTTAACATATTTAAATGTGTATTTCTGTATTTATCCCCAATGAACAAGCCTGAGGTGACTGAAGTGACTGTGGTAAGGAAAGTAGATGGAAGAGGAACCAGACTCAAAAGAGAACCTTACCCTCATTTGGGTGACAAATGGAATGTGTCATTATAAATTATTAAAAACACTGGAGAATGTTATTGTAAATAATGTCCTTTCTACAGTCAGAAACAGTCTAACAATTGTCAAAATCAAATCAAATTGTGTTTGTCACATACACATACATACAGAGCACGACATGCAGTGAAATGCTTTTTACGTCTGTCCGGTATTCAAGTATAAAAAAGAATGGAATTAAGTATACAAATAAAACCAAAGGGAGGTAGATAAATAAAAGGTATAAACTATATAAAATATATGAAAATATATGTGAAAATATATGTATATACATAAGTTAAAATGATTCAGTGATTGTCCTTAAAGTGTCCATGTGCAGTATGGTGTGTATAAAGTGGCACTGTGCTGTGTGCAATTCCAGAGTTAAAAGTGACAGTCCAGAGTTAAAGTGTCATAGAGTAAAAAAAAAGGTTGTGCAGATGGAGGAAGAGGTCCAGTACTAGATCCTGGGTGTTTCCTGGTTCAAGCTTTGACTGTCTTGCGGGAAGAAGCTTCTCCTCATTCTCTCGGTGTTTGCTTTCAAGGAGTCCATATTGATATCAATATCAGTTGTTATTGATTATGAGGTTGTTGTCCTCAAAGATCACATGTAGTTGGCATCTTCTCTTTGAATGCCCAAAATCTTCATGAAGTGGAATCTAACTGGGGCTGGAATACTGTATTTCTAGATGCCTCAGGATCCTCACAGGATTTGCCTCTTTACACTGAAGGTCTGAAAGTCTTCTTGAAGCCGGACAATCCTTGGAGCTGGTACAATCTCTGTATGCCTCGAGATGGGTAGAAAAAGAGAAGCAAATGGAAAGGAATTAGTGTAGCTGCTGTTCATAACATTAAAGGGCACTAGATGATAATGTGCATTTGATCAGATCTACTGGAGCTCAAGGAAAGTAGACTAAGTGACTGGCAAGACATTTTTTTCTTCCTGGTTACACCTTGGCCAACGGAAAGACAGTACTACATTTAAAAAATCCCCATTTTGTCTGTTAAACTGTTAAGTGTATCTACCATTAAAATGTTACCAGTCAGCTATCTACCTTTACCTATGGAATATAATCATCTTTTTTACTCATATTTCTGTTGAAATAATCCAAAGATTATAATTTGCCAAATTATAACTGTTGACAAAATGTTGTAATATAAGACAAATAAAACACTTCAGGCCATGTTGTTTTAGGAAAATAATCATATTCAGGGCGGAAAAACTCACCAAACTATAGAGTGACTTAGTATTTCACTATAGCGGTGACATGCTCAGAGGCTTATTATTTTATAATATCTGACAGGTTGGTTTTATATCCAATTCAGGTTCAGTGAACTAAGGTATTCCTCAAGGCTCTATCATTGGTCTACTACGCTTCAAAATTCTTATTTTATTATCTGGGTCTTCTTATGTGCATCAGTCACTCTTAGACTTTTATTTTCTTTCTTCATTCTGTTGCTCTCGTTCATCCAGTATCACTGTGACAAACAGCAGCACATTTATATTGCCAAAGCTACAGGCTGTGTAAGGAATAAGAAGATCTCCAATTTGACCTTTCACTCCATTATCCCGGTTCAAATTTTTGCTCTGATTTTTCCATCTGGTCTTAATAAAACTGTTTTGATCTGTGTTTATCTGAAGAGAAGCTAAGTAACACTCAAGTGTGGGAGATGGAAAGAAAGAGATAAGGGACCGATAAAGAAGGAGTAGTCTCTGAGGCGGGATTCGGGCATCGCCTCAGGCCGGATCTTTCCAGAATGTAGAGTGGCATGAAATTAGCGTTAATTAGTAGGTGGATGCTTTGTGCATGCTTAACGAGCTGCAATTTTGCATCAGCGTTAAAGCTAATAAAGCCTTCAACATAAGAACGGGTGTCATTTATGCAGATTAATGCACACAACAACGATAATCATTTCAAAATATACAACAATCAAGTCACTACCTAGTAATTGATGCAGCTAATAACTGAGTGATCTTGTGTAACACTAAACCTGCTCATTGCTTGCCTACATGTTTTATTATGAATAAAATCCAAACCAATATAAGCAAACATGGCTGCTCGTTAACAAGCAACATGATACTGCAGTTCTCTCGAGGACTGAGGGTGCTTTGTTAAATGTCGTTATCAAAAAATGCTGCAACACAACAGCAAATAGTTCCCAGAGCAGGGCACAAGTGCACTCAATATATGTTTATTAAAAGCAACCTGAGAAACAACTGGGCAAAAGCAAAACGGCGTATTCTATAAACACACATAAAAACCAGGGTTCAAACCAGAGAAAGCAAAACTCTAAACACCACACGTTGTGTTTCCAGTTGCCTTCAAGAACAGTGCTTGAAGTAAAAGTTATCATAGAACACAGCCAGTGCATGATAACTTTACCAAAGCTGTATAAGGTAATAAAGAGAGACTGGGTCGTTATGGTGGAAAATAGGAAATATTGACCATAAAAGGAATGAGACTGGATCATATCAGTTGTTGTGTTATTAATGACACCCTCTGTGTGCGTTATGCATTTATACCTTCTAAATTTTGCAAGGCAGAATTGGAGGCAGCTGTACATCTGTGGCTTCATGTTAAATTTTATTAGACATATTATAATTCTGCCCTGCAATGGGTTTTCACCCAGGCCAGGCTGTCTGCTGCCCTGTACCTTGTGCCCTGGCCTCGTACTCAAAGTCCCCTGGAATATTCTCCAGGTTTCTTGTGAATATTTAGGATAAGCAGTACAGGAAATGGATGTAACTCGTTTTTTGACACCAATATGAATGACCATGACTCAAAATGTTTCCACGATATTTATTACAAACGAAAGAAAGAAAAGCTACAGAATAGGCGAGGGAAGTATGACTTAATACTTAATTAGTCATGGGATTTAGAAGCTTCTGACTCGGATTAAAAGTTATTATATATTGATGAAAAGATAAGGAATAAGTATTGATGGTTATTCATTAAGGAGTTAGCGGATGTTATATTTTTGATATATTTAGGCTGGATAAAGAAATTAATACATAATGTTAAGGATAAGCATGTAATTGTGTCAAACACCTTAATGTAGATGGCCTCAAAAATCACAGAGCCTAAAGTCTTCAAATAGGCAAGGATGACATTGTGTAGAAAAGTGGGTGTATCAGTAAGAAAGTGAGTCTGATTCACTCCATTTCCTGCTGGAGAATACTGGCATCACTGAGACTTTGCTCAGTCAGACGGTGAATAATTGAACAGCAGCCACGCGTGACTGCCTCAGCGAGCCACAATCTGTTGATTCAGAATAAATGGGTCACTAAATATGGATTAGACTCAAGTGGACAGAGTAAATATATCATAATGAGACAGAGTCCGAGTCATCACTCTCCATCAGATAAATCAAAAGCCAACAGATGAATGGGTGGAGTCCCCATACAAAAAATGAAAAAATCTTTCTATATAAAGGATGGTCAGTAATTTCATTCAGAATAAGAGTTAAAAAAAAAAGAAAAAGAAAAATAGGAGCAAAAATGTAAAATATTTGTCTTAAGAAAATATATTAGATAATCAGGGCATTATTTGGGGCAAATTCTGTTTAAAGACCAAAAACAAATGAATGCAATTAAAACATCATGAAAATGAAAAGTTAAAACTGAAACAAATTTAAAATCGCCCCAAAACCAACACATGTATCGTTTGTATATTCTCCACATGAGAAAAAGGTCAGCTTCAAACTGCCGGTCCTGAGTTTGGCATGCTGCTGTCTGCTTCAGTGCCAAACAGGAAATCATTAGCGGGCCGTTCTCATCGTTATTACGGGGAGTCAGAAGGAATTACGCTGACATTTGGCGAAGGATGCCGCTCTCTTGGAAACAACACGGCATCTCGTTGTCCTATTAGCCTAACGAGGCATGCGGCTTGCTCCCTTGCTCCCTCGCTCCCTCCCTCACTCCCTTCCTTTCTTGGACTTGGGCCTCTTTCTGGAGCTGTCGGGAAACGTTACGTGAGCAGGAGTCGGGAAGTGACCTGACAGGCTCGTTACTCCCTGGCGCAAAAACCGATGCTCTCTCAGCTTCGAGCAGCGGAGGCTGTCGGGTTCAGAGTTGCCAATAGCAACTGGGACTGGCAAACGAGACAGGAGGGAGAAATAGATCGTGCCCTGTGTGTGATCTCCAGGCAGAAGTTGCTCATCGCACCTCACTACAGACACAAATTAAAAGACTAAAGGGAAACCTGACCAGTTCTCACACTGGTATTTTAATGCTATGATAATTGTCCCAATTAAGTTTTACTGTATGTGTATCAGGGCAACTATATAGGAAGGAGGGAGCAAGGGAGCAAGACGCATGCCTTTGTTTTTTTTTTTAATATATCCTGTAATTATATTACATTCAGTTTTATCCTGAAGGAACATATAATCCTCTTTAAAACAGAGTTTTATTTTTTCTTTTTTTACAGGTTTTATTTTTCATTAAGACATTAAGTCTTTGACATTTAAAGTATAAAATAGTTTCTCCAATATCTTAATATCACATATATCATTTATCCAAATAGCTCCTGAATGTGATTTGGTCAGATAATATACAATGGTAGCTTTTCCTCGACTATATATCTTGCTACAAGTCTCAAGATACCTTTACTCCTGACCTTTACTTCTGACGCAGAATAAAAAAAATCAGCTCAGCCTGATTAGGTGACAATGGGTCACTCTCTCCAGTGGCACATGAGTCTTCAACATGATGAAATGCTTTCAACAAATTGCTTGTTGGAGTTGCAGAGGTTGAAAGTGGCTTTGGCCTGGACACAGCTTTACACTTTACTGTGTGAGACAACCTCAAAATAATGAACATATCCCCATTTGTGGAAACAGTCACTGTCTTATTTTAGCCTAAAATTACACACTTGTTAGTAAGTAAGTAATTATTAAGTCATTTTTTTTAAAGTAACATTTAGGACGTAATTTAGGAAGTAAGGATCTTTAACTATAATGTGATTGCATTTATATTTATTTATAATAAAAATAATATTTATTGTATTTGTTTTAATGGGTTTCATTATACATATATGTTCTGTTCTTTTGTCTATTGTATATTTAGTGTTGTGTCTCTGTAACGTTTATGTACTTGTCATGTTATTTGCTTATGTATTCTGGTTTTTGTTATGTTCCTGTCACACGTCTTTGTTCCTCACGTGTTTTGTGCTTCACTTGTTTTGTTGTTCTGTTCTCGCAAATACGAGCACGTATTTACGATTAGCTTTAACTGAGTGGCGTTCAATCAACAGTATTCCAGTCCAGGCTTTAAGCTATTGCTTGACTCTGATACTTCATGTAAATAATCACTGATAAAACTTCTACACCACAAATAATAATAATAATAATAATAATAATAATAATAATAATAATAATAATAATAATAATAATAATAACTTTCTATTATTGCATTTTTGGTTCAGCCATTTTTTTTCCAAATGCTACCGTAACCATGTTTCTAAATCCTGACTGAAAAGCATTTTAAGTGTGAAATATGTTTAATAATGTTAGATAACATTAGATTTTGCTAATGTAATTCTTGCTAATGGAATTATACTTTACAGTCCATAGCTGTAGTTCTACATCAATAATGTAAAGTTCAAATTTATTCCATGAAAGCTATTTTTTATTTTATTTTAAAAGAGCTGACTTCGAATTGTAGAGTAGAGTGATGTACACTTTTGTAATGATTGACACACTCTAAAAGCTCCGCCTCCTTTCCTCAACAAAACCGCAGTAACTAACTACTAACTACCTACTAGTTGCCTCTTGTGCTCTCCTTCTAAGATTTTAAATTATTTTGACAGGCCTACATTAAAGCACAGTGAAATTCTTTCTTTACATATCCCAACTTTGGAGGTTGGGGTCAGAGCGCAGGGTCAGCCATGATACAGCCCCACTAGTGCAGCGATGGTTTAGGGCCATGCTCGAGGGCCCAACAGTACCAGCTTAGCAGTGTTTTGGCTTGAACCCAGATCATTAACCCCGATCTTCAGCGGTTACCACTGCCCCAAAAGCAAGTGTCAATTGCCCCTTGACAAACAACATCACGGACGTAGACGGCAGGAATTTGGACAATTCATTATTTCTTTTTTTTTTGCATTTGGCAGCTGTGAAAGGATAATGTATTACTAGATCAGTTCACTTAATGGAGACTCCGCGATACACTTTGAACTAAAGCACAGAAAATTTGAGTACATCTTTTAAACCCAATAAGGAACCATTAACATCATGTCTGTCTTTAATAATCACCTGCTAAGCTAATCATGTTCTCGTTTATCAGCTGACAGGATTATAATAGTCGTCCTTTTAGTCCAGCGCTGTCAGGAATTGTTATCCTGCTTGTTATCGCACTCTTCCTCCTCCGTGACGTCCTCGTAATTAGATCCGAGCCTTTAAGACGAAACGCACCAGCTCATCTCGCCCACCCCGGCACCTCCAGTGACCCCTGGTTTCCAGCTCTAGCAGGACAGATTTGCATACGCACTCATTAACACAGTTAAGCACATGCAATGCTTTGTTCTCAGTTTATTTCTTAACAAAGCCTTTTGTCTGAGTGTCCTTGCTGTCCTCTGTGCATGCTTTGGAAAACAAACAACTTATGGGAAAAAAATATCTTTCAGTTCCTTGAAAAACAAACCACAATGAGAAATATGCCCATTTTAATATATGCAATATGGCAGTTAGCATGGTGCGCTAGTAACCAGAAAAATGCTTGAGTCATGTCCATAGATACTGTGTACATTGATATCATGGTGCTTGTTAGCAGTACAGCAATTAGTGGATTGTTCAGGCTAAAGTTAGCAAGAACCTTTGTTTACAGAACAGCTTTGTTTTAAACTTAGCAAAGCATACAATGCTCACATTAGCAGCATTGCTAACAAGAAATAATTTTAGAAATTGTTTAATGCTTTTAATGACTGTATCTGATACTATGTGCAGCATTTTGGTCCACTCTTTTAAATGTGCCTTAGAACTAAAATTGGCTTATTGACTTACTTGCTTATTTACTTACTTGTTTAGTAATAGCATTAATGCTAACAACTTTTTTGCTATGTCAAACATCATTGCAAATTGGATTACAAACATACAAACAAAACAATGCAATAGATGAACATGTTTTGTGACAGTAGGTTTAAATCATAATCCTGTCAAATGCCTTCTAAAATCTGATTAGCTGATAGAATGTTTTTTTTTAAATAAAACCATCATCCTAAATCATTTTAAATATCTTTGGTCTTTGAAATTGGAATTTTCTTCAACTGAATTCAAATTGTAAAATAAGATTTATGAAATTAATGTTATAGTTTGTGTTTGTGTGTGTGTGTTTATTCACATTTGCTCTAACTTAACCTCAGTCTAGTAAACAAGACATACAGTGGGTTTGTGTTAAAAAGTACCACTGATATTATAATAAAGAAAATTAATTAAATATAAAAAGTCTGACAAAAGCAGCTGAAACAATTTCTTATTACTGTTCCTTTTTTCCCACTGAAGAAAACAAATAAGTGAGTAAATAAACAACAGCTCCACAACTTTGTGCTTCGTGATGCACTAACGATGCTGCCTCCAAAAATAGTTACCTAATCCATCAAACGTGGTCCGGGTCATTTACACCGGCTTTGTGAGTGTGCACTCGGTGATGACACAGATGTGTGCATATGGACTCCTGCATCTGCTCTAAACACATTTACAGAAGTGCACCTAAACCTCACAGACACGCACAATTTACTCAACACAATCAAAAAATCCACTGTGGTAACACTTCAAACATAGTCCACATATATACTATCATCAGTCCTCTGTGGACGTGTCCTAAACCACATACCCTGTTCACTACATAGGCCACATATACACTATCATCAATCCTTTGTGGATGTGTCCTAAACCACATACCCTGTTCACTACATACTCCACATATACACCATAATCAATCCTATGTATATGTATCCCAAACCACAAAGCCTGTTCAATACATAGCCCACATATTCAGTGTCATCAATCCTCTGTGGACGTATCCCAAACCACATGCCCTGTTCACTACATAATCCAATATACACTATCATCAATACTATGTGGACGTGTCCCAAACCACACATCCTGTTCACTACATAGCCCACATATACACCATCAACTCTCTGTGTACGTGTCCCAAACCACAAAGCCTGTTCAATACATAGTCCACATATACACTATCAATCCTATGTGGACGTGTCCCAAACCACATACCCTGTTCACTACATAGACCAAATATACAATATCATCAATCCTCTGTAGACGTGTCCCAAACCACATACCCTGTTCACTACATAGTCCACATACATACTATGATCAATCCTATGTGGATGTGTCCCAAACCACATGCCCTGTTCACTGCATACTCCACATCCATCCATCCATTTATCTTCTACCGTTTATCCGGGGCCGGGTCGCGGGGGCAGCAGTCTAAGCAGGGACGCCCAGACTTCCCTCTCCCCAGACACTTCCTCCAGCTTTTCCGGGGGAATACCGAGGCATTCCCAGGCCAGCTGAGAGACATAGTCCCTCCAGCATGTCCTAGGTCTTCCCCGGGGCCTCCTCCTGGTTGGACGTGCCCGGAACACCTCCCCAGGGAGGTGTCCAGGAGTCATCCGGAACAGATGCCCGAGCCTCCTCAGCTGACTCCTCTCAATGTGGAGGAGCAGCGGCTCTACTCTGAGCTCCTCCTGAGTGACCGAGCTCCTCACCCTATCTCTAAGGGAGCGCCCAGCCACCCTGCAGAGGAAACTCATTTCGGCCGCCTGTATCCGGGATCTTGTCCTTTCGGTCATGACCCGAAGCTCATGACCATAGGTGAGGGTAGGAACATAGATCGACTGGCAAATAGAGAGCACAACAGACCGCTATATCGACCGCATCACTGCAGAAGATACACCGATCCGCCTGTCTATCTCCCGCTCTGTCCTTCCCTCACTTGTGAACAAGACCCCAAGATACTTAAACTCCTCCACTTGAGGCAGGAGCTCTCCACCAACCTGAAGGGGACAAGCCACCCTTTTCCAGCTGAGAACCAGGGCCTTGGACTTCGAGGTGCTGATTCTCATCCCCGCTGCTTCACACTCGGCTACAAACCGTCCCTAGTGCATGCTGAAGGTCCTGATTTGAGAAAGCCAACAGGACAACATCATCTGCAAAAAGCAGCATTGTTCCTCCTGAATCCGAGGTTCGACTATCGGCCGAATTCTCCTCTCCAGTACCCTGGCATAGACTTTTCCGGGGAGGCTGAGGAGTGTGATCCCCCTGTAGTTGGAACACACCCTCCGGTCCCCTTTCTTAAACAGAGGGACCACCACCCCAGTCTGCCAGTCCAGAGGCACTGTCAGCAGCCGCCACACGATGTTACAGAGGCGTGTCAACCAAGACAGCCCCACAACATCCAGAGACTTGAGGTACTCAGGGCAGATCTCATCCACCCCCAGTGCCTTGCCAATGAGGAGCTTCTCAACTACCTCAGTGACCTCAGCTTGGGGGATCGACGAGTCCACAACTGAGCCCTCGGCTTGAGAAGAACCTCGAAGTACTCCTTCCACCATCCGAGGATGTCCCCAGTCGAAATCAGCAGATTCCCACTCCCACTGTAAACATTGTGCGCAGAGCACTGCTTCCCCCTCCTGAGGTGCCGGATGGTTTGCCAGAATTTCTTCAAGGCCAACCGATAGTCCTTCTCCATGGCCTCACTGAACTCCTCCCAGACCCGAGTTTTTGCCTCCGCAACCACCCGGGCTGAAGCTCGCTTGGCCCTCCGGTACCTATCAGTTGCCTTCAGAGTCCCCCAAGCCAACCAGACTCGATAGGACTCCTTCTTCAGCTTGACGGCATCCCTTACTTCCGGGGTCCACCACCGAGTTCGGGGATTGCCGCCACGACAGGCACCAGAGACCTTACGGCCACAGCTCCGAGCCGCCGCTTCGACAAAGGAGGTGGAGAACATGGTCCACTCGGACTCAATGTCTCCAACCTCCCTCGGGATCTGGTTGAAGCTCTGCCGGAGGTGGGAGTTGAAGAGCTCTCTGACCGGAGACTCTGTCAAACGTTCCCAGCAGACCCTCACAGTACGTTTGGGTCTGCCAAGTCTGTCCAGCTTCCTCCCCCACCATTGGATCCAACTCACCACCAGGTGATGATCAGTTGACAGCTCTGCCCCTCTCTTTACCCGAATGTCCAAGACATACTGCCGGAGGTCAGATGAAACAACCACAAAGTCGATCATTGACCTCCGACCTAGGGTGTCCTGGTTCCATGTGTACTGATGGACACCCTTATGCTTGAACATGGTGTTTGTTATGGACAAACTGTGACTAGCACAGAAGTCCAATAACAGAACACCACTCGGGTTCAGGTCGGGGGTGGGGGGGGGGGGGGGCATTCCTCCCAATCACGCCCCTCCAGGTGTCACTGTCACTGCCCACATGAGCGTTGAAGTCCCCCAGTAGAACGACGGAGTCCCCGGTCGGAGCACTTTCCAGCACCCCTTCCAGAGACTCAAAGAAGGTCAGGTACTCTACACTGCCATTTGGCAAGTAAGCACAAATAACAGTGAGAGACTTATCCCCGACCTAAAGGCGCAGGGAAATGACCCTTTCATTCACCGGCGTGCCATGAGATCCAACACATGGTTGCTGAGCTGGGGGGCTATGAGCAAGCCCGCACCAGCCTGCCGCCTCTCACCGCGGGCAACTCCAGAGTAGTAGAGTAGAGCCTCTCTCAAGGAGTTGGGTTCCAGAGCCCAAGCTGTGTGTGGAGGCAAGCCCAACTATCTCTAGTCTGTATCTCTCAACCTCCCGCACCAGCTCAGGCTCCTTCCCCCCCAGCGAGGTGACATTCCATGTCTCTAGAGCCAGATTCCATGTCCGGGGATTTGGTCGCCGAGGCCCCCGCCTTCGACTGCCACCCAATCCACATTGCACCAGCCCCTTACGGTTCCTCCTGCAGGTAGTGGGCCCACAGGAGATCGGCCCCATGTCGCTCCTTCGGGCTGAGCCCAGCCTGGGCCCTGTGGGGTAAGACCCGGCCACCAGGCTCTCGTATGCAAGCCTCAACCCCGGGCCTGGCTCCAGGGTGGGGCCCCGGTTGCGCCATACCGGGCGACGTCACGGACCTTGATATTAAGTTTCTCTTAAGGGGTATTTGAGCTGCTCTTTGTCTGGCCCGTCACCCAGGACCTGTTTGCCTTGGGAGACCCTAGCAGGGGCAGAAAGCCCCAGACAACATAGCTCCTAGGATCATTCAGGCACGCAAACCCCTCCACCACAATAAGGTGGCGGTTCGAGGAGGGGACATACTCCACATATACACCATAATCAATCCTATGTATACGTGTCCCAAACCACATAGCCTGTTCAATACATAGTCCACATAAACACTATCATTAATCCTTTGTGGACGTGTCCCAAACCACATGCCCTGTTCACTACATACTCCACGTATACACCATAATCAATCCTCTGTGGACGTGTCCCAAACCACATACTCTGTTCAATACATAATCGCCATATACACCATCATCAACCCTCTGTGGACGTGCCCCAAACCACACATCCTGTTCACTACATAGCCCACATATACACCATCATCAACTCTCTGTGGACATGTCCCAAACCACAAAGCCTGTTCAATACATAGTCCACATATACACTATCATCAATCCTATGTGGACGTGTCCCAAACCACATGCCCGGTTCACTATATACTCCACATATACACTATCATCAATCCTCTGTGGATGTATCCCAAACCACATACCCTGTTCATTACATAGTCCACATACATACCATGATCAATCCTTTGTGAACGTGTCCCAAACCACATACCCTGTTCACTACATAGTCCACATACATACCATGATCAATCCTCTGTGAATGTGTCCCTAACCACACATCCTGTTCATACATAGGCCACATATACACCATCATCAACTCTCTGTGGACATGTCCCAAACCACATACTCTGTTCAATACATAATCAACATATACACTATCATCAATCCTCTGTGGACATGTCCCAAACCACATACCCAGTTCACTACATAGTCTATATATACACCATCATAAAAAAAAAAGAAACATATTAGGTCAAAACAAATGAAAGAATAAAAGGATTCAACAAAAGAAGGAAGTGAATGCACGGTGAGATAAACGAGGGGGAAGAAAGCAATGTAACAAGTGTTCAACTCCAGTGAGTAAGAGTTGAATGAAAGCTGCCGATAGGTCAGCAGATGGTCCGCCCCTTATGACATGGAATTCATGCTCTAGTGCTTCAGCATGTTTCACTGGGAAAGTTCCACACTTTAATCTGAAATGGTTTGGACTGTATAAAGTTTACAAAAAGCTACAATTCTCTAGTAAACCATGCATGAAAGACAAGGAAGATGAAGAAGAGAAAGAGGTAAGAGTATTTGAAGCTCTCTATAGAATTACTCCACAGGCGTAACAGCAAAAGGAAGGAGCGACGCTCTGACGCATGACGAGGCTCGCTGGAAGGAAACGATAATTAGGACATCACGGCTTCGACGCAGTTCTGCGACAGCTCTCTTCTGAATACGTTTCTCATTTGAAATTTGCATTAATTATCTCAGAAACCCAACGAAGAAACGAGATTAACTCCAGCAGGGGGCTGAATTAAAGGACAAGGAACCGACTCAGGGAGAGAGAGAGAGAGAGAGAGAGAGAGAGAGAGAGAGAGAGAGAGAGAGAGAGAGAGAGAGAGAGAGAGAGAGAGAGAGAGAGAGAGAGAGAGAGAGAGAGAATTGAGTGGATTGATGTTGCTCAGCAACCATTCATTTCAGATGTGAATGTGCCGTCTCGGTTCTTCCTCACGTCCACACACAGACTTCTGCATTCATCTTCAGCTCAATTAACTCAGACGCATCGTCACTACCTTCGTTAACCACACCATCAGAGGGCCTCGCTAACAACCGCACAGTGCTCACATCACTGCTCCCATCAGACGGGGAGAGAGAGAGAGAGAGAGAGAGAGAGAGAGAGAGTGAGAGAGAGAGAATATTTAAGACAAGAAAAAGAAGAATAAAACAAAACAAAAAAGAGATTAAATCATCCACAATAAAGCTGAATAAAAGAAAGAAAATTGATGTAAGTAAAAGAGCTTGAACATACAAACATTTCAAAACAATTAAAAAGAAAAAAAAAGAAAGCCCAAATAAATAAATAAATAAATAAATAAATATGAAGAGGAAAGATCCACACATGAAATTAATAAATTCTTGTTTAAAGTTTAAAGGAATAAATTGAAATGTACTTTTTTATAATTAAAAAAAGAGAAATAAAAATAGTTTAAAGGAATAAATTGAAATGTACTTTTTTATAATAAAAAAGAGAAATAAAAATAGGTAAATAAACAAACAAGAAAGAAGAAAAAATCAATAAAAATAAAATAATTAAATAAAGTAAGAAAGAAAGAAAGAAAGAAAGAAAGAAAGAAAGAAAGAAAGAAAGAAAGAAAACAAAATAAATTAATAAATACATTTTAATTAAAAACTGAAAATGAAAAGAATATTAACAATGAAAGAAAAAGGATCAAAGAGATACATTCTGATTATGAAAATAAAAAGTAGACATAAGCAGAAAAAAATAAAAATAAAAATAAAAATAAGAAAGAAAGAAAGAAAGAAAGAAAGAAAGAAAGAAAGAAAGAAACATGACAAGTTTGTAGTTTGTTCTCGATTAACTTCAAGTGAGAATAAAAACAAAGTAGTTTCTAAATAATAAATAAAATGTAATTGTTGGTAAATGGCTACGGTTGGAACTGAATAAATCAGGTGCTGTTAGAGGAAAATGCTGGTAGAATGGAATGTTTTCAAGCCACAGGAATAAAATTAGGCCCTGACTACAGTGTGAAGCTTTGTAACTCGCAGGAACACATGTTTTGCAACACAACAATGCCAGAAAAGAATAAATAAAAGCATGTGAGTAAAAAAAAGGCCACGCTGTTTCAGTCTCAGACCGGATACAAAACGCCTGGTGAAATTTTCTCCTTTTCTCCTCTGACTGCTGACATGTTCTCCCATACGGAAACAGCTCCAAAGAGTTTACACATATATATTATGACATGTTAAAGCCTGAGGCGTCTTTCTCACCACCAGAGAGCGACAGGCTGGGATCGGGGTCAGTATACGGCCCGTGGGACAAACCCTGTGTAACACACACGATCGGATTGGTCTAGAGTTCAGACGCTAGCTTGATATGTGGATTAGCGAAAGTTTGAGTCATTCACATTCACTGTGTACTGCTGCAGTTACCAAACACTCACTCTTGTCTGAAAGCACTGAAAACACTGGCTCCTTGACTGAGGTGTTCTGAGCTTTTCTGCTCACCTCAGATGTATAGAGTGATCATTTGACTTCCTGCAAACTTCCTGTCTTTCCAGAGCATTGAAAGAAAAAAAATGCAAAGTAATGAAGAATAGAGGAAATGAAAGAAAAAGACAATAAGATAGATAGATAGATAGATAGATAGATAGATAGATAGATAGATAGATAGATAGATAGATAGATAGATAGATAGATAACAACAAAAAAGGAAGAACATTATGAAATCATTATGAAAGAAAGAAAGAAAGAAAGAAAGAAAGAAAGAAAGAAAGAAAGAAAGAGAATGTGATCAAATGTTAAACAATTAAAAACAAACCAATAAATACTCAAACATGGAGAAGCAAATAAGGGAAATAAAAAGTTTTTATTTCATTAAAAGAGATTCACAAAATATAATTCAAAAAGAAAGAAAAAAGAAAGAAAGAAAGAATGATACTAGATTTATATGAGATTAAAAAAATCTAATATTTTATAAAGGAAAAACAAAAAGACTAAATTAAAACTAATGAAAATGAAGAAAAAAGATGAAACAAAGACGATAGAAAGTAAGAAAACATGAGATTAACAATTAAAAAACAAATAGATAAATAACAACCAACCAGCAAAGAACAAACAAACAAACAAACAAACAAACAAACAAACAAATAAATAAATAAATAAATAAATAAATAAATAAATGTAATTTAGTAAAACTCCAATTTGGAATTAAGTTATTCTGGAATTAAGTTATCTACGTACACTACACTGAGTCCACAGCGATTGGCTCTATATATACACACAGAAGTGCACTAGATGTGATTTAGGTTTGAATTGGAATGGAAAAGGAGGGGAGTCCAAATAAGATGAGAACTAGCAGATATAAGCAACTGAAATAAGCAGACACAAATTCAAATGTAACATGAAAGCAAGCAATTATAAAGTCCCGTCCTCCTTCAGAGTGGTGATCCGGTTTGGGACACAACACACGCAGGGAGTCGGTTGGATTAATTTGTCCTCGTTTGCAGAGTGAAGTGAGAAGTGCCCCGCCTGCTCTACGTGTTAACGATGCGCCCTAAAGCCTTGCCAGGACCCCGCAGAGTTCACAGATCCAGTGCCAGAGTGCACACAGTGACCCACCGTCACCATCTGCACTACTTACTCACTCTTACATAGTGCCCTTGCTCACTACTCCCTTCTAACACCACCTTGCATTATGGGAACTCTCTATCAGTCAGTCCATCATCAGATCTCATACTTGCTGCAGAACACTGTAGCGCACTACTGATTTTGCAAACACGTTTATCAGTATGTAGGGTGCCAGAAAGTGGCAAGGACAGATAGACAGATGGAAACAGAAAGATGCACAAATACACAAATAGAAACAGAATGATACATAGACAGATAGAGAGACAAACAGAGAGACAGGCAGATAGATAGATAGATAGATAGATAGATAGATAGATAGATAGATAGATAGATAGATAGATAGATAGATAGATAGATGAACACATACAGTATATACAGTATAGACACAACAAAGGGATATGACATAATAGACAGGTTGATAGAAAAATATACAGACAGAGAGATAAATAGACAGACAGACATATAGCTACACATAGCTATCTTATATCTGAATGACAGACAGAAAGATAGACATCCAGACCGATATACAGACAAAACAGATAAAAAATTAGATAGATAGTATGATAGACAGGTCAACAGGTAGACAGACAGTTAGACCTGCAGTAGGACAGGCAGATTATATAGACAGATAGACCAACATGCACACAGAAATAACAGACAGATAGATAGGATAGATATGATAGACAGACAGACAAGGAGATAGACAGATAAAATATGGTGACCCACACTCAGAATTCGTTCTCTGTGTTTAACCCATCCAAAGTGCACACACACAGCAGTGAACACACACACACTGTGAACACTCACTCGGAGCAGTGGGCAGCCATTTATGCCTGCTGCACTCGGGGAGCAGATGGGGGTGCCTTGCTCAAGGGCACCTCAGTCGTGGCCGGCCCGAGATAGATACAGTAGATAGATAGATAGATAGATAGATAGATAGATAGATAGATAGATAGATAGATAGATAGATAGACAGACAGACACAGACAGGGTACAAAAAAAAGAAAATTCTCACTGTATATATGGCAGACAGACATACAGACAAACAGAAAGACAGACAGAACAAAGAAACATACAGACACATAGGCATGACAGATACAGTATGTTAACAGGTATGTATACATGTAGATATGCAGGCATATAGAAATGCACATAGAATAGAATAACAGATAGACCGATTGAAAGACAGACAGACAGACAGACAGACAGAGAGAAAGTAAAATAATGCCTCCTACACCCTACTAAGGGTGTAATAAGTGTCCGGTATGTTGACTTTTTGCTCCTTATTTACTGCAAGTGCACTTAAAATAATGACCTCTACACATTACATACTGTAGAGCACTACACGTGCAATAGGGTGCCATTTAGAATTCACATACATGTATCGTGGACTTATATAGTGGAGAAGTCAAAGTCTTCTAATCTGTGAGCACTAACTGCCCACAAAATTCACTTCAGAAGATCACTGGTTGGGGTATGAAATAGCACCTATCTCCATATCTAATGTGCTAGATGTAAAACATAGGTGTGTAATATAGATTTCCCTATTTAATTATCATTAATTGACAATTGCTAATACTCATTAATATTCATGCACCTCTGATTGACCTCTTCTCTTCCTCTGAGAGCCTATAATAAGCCCCCCAGAAACCCCACCACCACTCTGAGAGGAAAGTAAACGATTGTTTTGTATCAATTCTTTTATTTCTCACTTAATCGATGAACAAGTCATTAAATTTGCAGCGTACGCTCCAAAGGAAGGTGTAAATTGTTTTGCATTGATTTTTTTTAGCCCCTAGCAGTGACATACAGAGGTCAGGAGTCTCCTAACACCAATTATATCTCACTTTCTCTCTCACACACACACACACACATATTGTCATGTCGTTATTCCACAACACAGTAAAAACACAGTAACATAGAATTCCCACGTTGTTAAATTACACAGAAACTCAATGAAGCGTAGTACTTGGATTCTTCTTCCAGCACACTTTATTTCAACAGACCCTATCTATCTAGTGTAACAGAAAGCACTAAGTTTCAAATGACATAATAAAAAAAAAGAAGAAGAAGAAGAATACAAAATGCCCCAGCGGCCTAATCCTGATCCCATGCATTAAGCTCCGGAGACCGCACTTCAGATGTGCCACCGCTAAAGGCCACAATCTGCTTCAAGTGGCTGCTGTCTTCACCCAAAGATAGAGAGAAGAAATGAGATGCTCCCTAAAGTCTAGTCACTGTATCATTTACCTGATTGAGTGAGATACTCTAATGGCCTCCAAAGGGCACTAGAAATTAAATGTGTTTAACGGTGTGGACACTGATCCTCTGAACAGAAATGACTTGACCAGACATGGTAACTCAAAAATCAATAAGTAGAGCTGGGAGCAACCAATTAGCAGGTTACAACGTGCATAATGCTAACTGGTGGTCATTCATGTGTGGGCAATGTTATCAGCATTTTTATCGTGAGCTGTTCCTTTATTTTTACTGATTTCTTGCAGTATATTTAATGTATTTTAGGCAGAAACTGTATTCTGATTAGTTACAGCTTTAATGTGGGCAGGGACTCTAGTCCAAATGGTTGCAGAGACAAACTGTGGTCTAATGGGTTACAGCAGCATTCTAGCCAGGAACTGTAACCGGATTGGTTATATTGGTGTTTTGAGCAGGAACTGTAATCTAATTGGTTACGTGGGTGTGTTGGGTGAGAATAATGTTTACAAGGGTATTCTGGGTGGGAACTGTAATTTGATTGGTTACAGTTTGTGGTTTTGCCGTTAACTGTGGTTTGAATGGTTACACGTGCAATTTAGTTGGAAACTACAGTCTACTTGGTTACACTGAGATTTTGGGAAGGAACAGTGGTCTGTGCTGTTAAAAGATGCATGACAGAAAATTTATAAAATCAAACGTAATCTCCACCCTTATCACAATCCATCACAGGGTTGAATGACCAAGAAAGTGCAAGCTACTGTAACTCAGCAAGTGAAACCTAATTTAGCCAGGTTAAGTTAATCTAGCATGTGAAAGTCTAGCTGCTAGTGTGACTAGAGGCTGTATATTAAGTGTATTAGAGTATTAGGCCACACCCAATTAGAAAGTCAGGTTAGTATGATCAATGTTCATTTTATGATTAAGCTATTGTTCAAAGAAACAACCAATTTTTGTATTGTTTGTTGTATTAAATGTATGTGGTTTTACACTGTATAACCGCAGCATGCTGGGGTGGAAGTGGCAAATTAGTCTGACAACTATCAAAATTGAAATATTATCCATCTGGATAATTAGCAAATAGTTGTGGAAGAGGAATGCCAAAATCATGAGTGGTCCAGCTGGCTGATTAAAATCAGATTTGGACTCCAAATAGAAGCAAATCAGAGGAATAACTATGACATGACATGACTTTTTCACTTGTTCGTTTACCAGATGCTCTTATCCACGTTGACTTAGTATTATTAAAAGTCTAGTTCAAGCCCAGTCTTGAAATTTGAACTTTGGAATTTGAACCGTCTGGTCACTTAAGACACTGAGCTACTGCTGCTATCTTCTGTTCTCCCTCCATCATCTTTATCTCCATCATAAAAAAAGATGAACTGTGGAGTCCAAAATTGATGATGGCTATAATACAGCCAAACTACCCCTATTTATAATTAGAATCCCCTAGCCCAGGGTCATGCGACTTTTATTACATCCCCGATTAGCTGTTTTTATAATGTAACACTGAAAATTCAGTACCAGCCCTCCGGCTTTTCTACAAAAAAATAAAAGGTTGAGGCATCGAAGAATGAGGCAGGACTCATCAAATCGATCCCACGAGAATTAGCTGTTAAAGTGGTCTGGATGCCCTTCAGCGACAAAAAGGTAAACAGTGTTTAAAACTATAAAAATATGCATAAAAGTGAACCAGAGCTTTGCACAGATGAAGGTCAGGATGTCATTTTTTTATATATATAGTTTGCCCCTCAAGAAAAAGAGCTTGAGCAAAGACATATAGAAACCCCACAATTGCACTGATTGACATCATCTTGTATGCTTGAAATATTCAATATATGGTATGTGACTCCCTCATGGACGCATTTATCTCGGAAATGTACCTCAAAAGTACATTAGAATTACCTGAGAAGACCCTATTACTGTATTTATCTCAGGGGCTTTTTACACCTGGTCACTTCATGCGTTTTCTGTGATCAGATAGCTATCCAATGGTAAAAAGACCAGGTCTGAATGCCCTCCGAAACGTTTTCGAGACGGATATAAATCCGATGGTACAAACCACTTCAGGAGGTGGTCTGGGACACATTTCAGATGAAACTGGACAGGTGTAAATGAATGTGGTTGTTTAAGCCACATACGTCAGCGCTATACTCCTCCCAAACGGAAGTACGTCACTCGCAGGTGACTCGCGAGTCGTGCATCGCGCCAGAAACAAATATGTTTTCCCACCAGCGCTGGCTCTGATCTTTCACCCAGGTGTCTCATTGGGTTTTAAAATGCACTTCTGCCGCCAGCGAAAATGCAGTAAACAGTAAATGCTGTTTTTTGTAGCAACCGCATACACCAAAGCGTGTTCCATTTCAATTACCCCGGAAATGAGGTAACATATATTTGCATTTTGGGCGGGAGTAGAAATATCAGATTGATATCCGATTCGCTGAGACACATTTATGTGGCCTAATGTAAATGAAACATTTTTACCAAATCAGATAGCTATCAGATCATAGAAAACACATGAAGTGACCAGGTGTAAAAAGGCCCTTAGTTCACTTATGGACACTTTAGGACACATTAGAATCAAAATTGGAATCACAAATACCCATGATTTACCTCAGAAGTACAACAGAATTACAAATAAATTACCTCAATATTAACTTAGAATTACCTCAGATGTACAACACAGTTACTGTAAAATGACCTCAGAGCTACCCCTACATACGAAGTCAAACAGTCATTATGTATGTACCTAAGTACATAAGTACCTACCTCAGATGGTAAGTTAGATTAGATTCGGAAGCATCTTATTCAGTGATTTAGGTTATATGTGGAATGTGGATCTGACCTCATATGTCATACCCCAGAATAACCTTAGACCTACCTCAATATTAACTGTAAAATTTCCACAGAATTTTATAAAGTAATTAAGCTAGGTTGCAGACAGATACATTTTAATTACATATTTTTTTAATATTGATTCAAAGAATCATTTTAATTACCACAGAATTACTTCTGAATTACCTCTGAGTGACCAGATTTACCCACTTATGGATGTCTATCTTAATTATCCTGAATTACCAAAACAATTGTGGACATATTTACCTCAGAAAAGAACCTCAGAAGTATTACCAATGTACCTCAGAATTACTTGAAAGTACCTAAAATGGTAATTTAGCTCACATTTGGATATAATGACTTCCAACCTACCTCAGAATTACCTCATTATATACTCTTGAATGACCTCAGACCTGCCCCACAACTGTGTAAATGATCTCAGAATTAACCCAGAAAAGACTCACTCTCACTCTCTCACTCATTTTCTACCGCTTATCCGAACTACCTCGGGTCACGGGGAGCCTGTGTCTATCTCAGGCACATCGGGCATCAAGGCAGGATACACCCTGGACGGAGTGCCAACCCATCGCAAGGCACACACACACACACACACACACACACACACACACACACACACACACACACACACACTCTCATTCACTCACGCAGTCACACACTATGGACAATTTTCCAGAGATGCCAATCAACCTACCATGCATGTCTTTGGACCGGGGGAGGAAACCGGAGTACCCGGAGGAAACCCCCAAGGCACGGGGAGAACATGCAAACTCCACACACACAAGGCGGAGGCGGGAATCAAACCCCCAACCTTGGAGGTGTGAGGCAAACATGCTAACCACTAAGCCATCATGCCCCCCCCCCCCACCCCCCCACCCCCCACACCCCAGCAAAGACTCTTACAATAATAATGCTCACTTGGGTACATCCTAATTATCTTATAATACCTGAAGAGAAACTCATTTAGAAAAGAAACAGAATTCATTCAGAAATCCCTCAGTTATACCTCAAAACACTTGTTTTTGCAGTACTGTGACCACAATTTATCTAACATTTTAGTGGGTAATCTTTAATATGTCCTAAGAAGGCATATTAGAGGATAATTATAGGGTCCAGTTTTAGGTTCTAATAATTAAAGGATGTAAAATTCATTCATCTTCTACTGCTTATCCGAACTACCTCGGGTCACGGGGAGCCTGTGCCTATCTCAGGCGTCATCGGGCATCAAGGCAGGACACACCCTGGATGGAGTGCCAACCCATCGCAGGGCACACACACTCTCATTCACTCACGCAATCACACACTAGGGACAATTTTCCAGAGATGCCAATCAACCTACCATGCATGTCTTTGGACCGGGGGAGGAAACCGGAGTACCCGGAGGAAACCCCCGAGGCACGGGGAGAACACTTAGAGAACCACTAAGCCACCGTGCCCCCCAGGATGTAAAATATGAACAATTAATTACCAAAATTAAAAAAAAAATCTAGATTGTACTTATACAAATTTTACTAATGCTTTAATTCAGTGCTTTATAATGTCACTAGCATATTTAATTTCCACTTTCTTCTTGTTTTCTTAATATCTGTCATTCCATTTTATGCAATTCTCTTTTACAGTTAACAAACTTGACACATTTTTTTTTACTGAAACCACACATCTAAAATGTCAAAATGGCATAAATGGCTGCCCACTGCTCCGGGTGTGTGTTCACGGTGTGTGTGTTCACTGCTCTGTGTGTGCACTTTGGATGGGTTAAATGCAGAGAACGAATTCTGAGTATGGGTCACGATACTTAGCTGTATGTCATGTCACTTTCTTTCTTTCTTTCTTTCTTTCTTTCTTTCTTTCTTTCTTTGTATTCATCCCCTCTAGCCATTACACATGTTTTTTAAATTAAAAGTTTTTGTATCAGCACTCTTGTCAGAACTCTAATATGAACTCTCCTTCCTGCTGCCCTTTTTTTCTGTCTAAGCTTAATATTTCTCCTTCCATCTTGAAGCACTGTTCAGTTCAAAGGGCCATGATTGTCATTCCAGATAGTCCGAGCTCAGCGTATCCCATTATCTCTTTATTAATTGCTACCTCCGAACTCTAATGAGACGTAATTCGAGTAGAATTGTTTTGTAATCACACGCGTATTGTTCTGTCAGCTTCTCCAGTGTCTATAACCGGCCATTAGAAAATGAGAAAACGAGCTCATCGTTGTCCTCATGCGCTTCCATTATCGCCTGTTTGTTTCAAAATGGTTTCTGAGACGTTTATGTTCGCCGTCCATCATAACCAAATGGGCAATTTTCTCTCTCTGAAGTGCGACTGAGTTCAGACCAGAGTGATATGAAACACAGCCAACCGAGACGCCCGCGTCCCAAATCTCGCATCTTCTCATCTTAACTCTCTCCATAATTTATCAATTATAATTACTGTCTTTTGTTCATATTTCCTTTTGTGGAGAATTTCAGTCTGCGCTGCACCACGGAATGCGTCATCTTTATAAACTATACATATTTTATTTATTTAAGTTTAAAGTGTGAAACTTTCTAATACAAATATTTTTTTTTTCTTTTTGCTCTCTCATTTTTTTTGGAGCATTCACAATTTTTCTTTCTTTGATTGATTTCTTATTTTAGCCCAAATTCTTCTATATTTCCTTTCTTTCTTTCTTTCTTTCTTTCTTTCTTTCTTTCTTTCTTTCTTTCTTTCTTTCTTTCTTTCACTTGTATGTCCTTGTATCCTTTTTCTCACTTTTGTTTTTTCTTTTCATCTATTTCCATTTTTCTTTTTTTTCTTCCTTCAGTATTAATCTCTCATATTTACTCTCATTATTCTTTTTTTTCTCCTTTTCTCACCTTTTATTATTATTTTTTATCCATATTCTTTTGGCCTTCTTTCTGCATATTTTTCTGCTATTTTTTGTTCTTTTAATTCTGTTTTTCTTTAACTTATTTTCTTCATGCACTTATATTTTTTATCTCTTGTCTTCTTTTGCCCAGTAAATCGTGACATTATGAACACTGATATTTATTAATGAACATGTCTGGATGTAGTTTTCAGTTTATTACAGGGATGACCTTTCTCACACGGCTGTAGCGGGTCACAGAGTCGTTACCGAAACATACTTTTCCTTTACTTTATTAGCCCACAGTCACTAACACACCGCAGATACACTGAGAGTGCGGATTTGCTGATGAACTGAAAAATTCACTCTCGGATTATTCCTGAGCCGAGTGTCACGCTGCAACCTTTCTAAAAATATGTGCCAGGAAGATGCTATGAATTTAATAATTCTTCCTTCTGGCATGATGCCTTGTTAATGCACACTTCCTCCACTACTGCGAGACCAATTATGACATTTTTTATATAATAATTATTTACTGGCACTCCATGTACTGCCATATGTGAGTTGGAAAAAAAAAAATGCATTCGGAAAACTCAATATAAACCAGGCTACAAATCAGAAGTTAGAGCTTATTATGTACAAAATATAGCCGAAGTTCTCCGAAGGTATGGGGCTCGCCAACTGAGGCCTGACATTTATATGGGGAAAGAAAATCTACATTTTGAAGGCCAGAGTGGCCAAGTCTCTTGGCTGCCATTTAAAACTGAAAAGTGTGTATAATATCCGATTCTGTTGAAAAAAAAAAAGTAATTTCCTAAAAAAGAATTTCACTATGGACGTGTCCCAAAGCCCACTTTCTCGTCACCATATATTCTACGTGAACACCATCAGCGCTCCACTGTGAACATGTCCCAGACCACACACCCTATTAAGTATACAGTCCACATAGAAACCATTCCATTGTGGATGTGTCCCAAATCACATGCCCTATTCCCTATAATGTCCACATAGCCATTCTCATAATTCCATTATAAACCACACACCCTGGTCACTGTATAAGCCAGATAGACTCCATCATATTTCCACTGTGGGCATGTCCCAAACCACACACATATCCATCCCTATATAGTCCACATAGACACTATCATAATTCTATTCTGGGTGTGCCCTAAACCATATACCCTGTTCACTGTATAGTCCAGATACGCACACTCATAATTCCACTGTTTATGTTTCCGAACATGGTGGCTTAGTGGTTAGCACGTTCGTCTCACACCTCCAGGGTTGGGGGTTCGATTCCCGCCTCCGCCTTTTGTGAGTGGAGTTTGCATGTTCTCCCCGTGCCTCGGGGGTTTCCTCCAGGTACTCCGGTTTTCTCCCCCGGTCCAAAGACATGCATGGTAGGTTGATTGGCATCTCTGGAAAATTGTCCGTAGTGTGTGATTGCGTGAGTGAATGAGAGTGTGTGTGTGTGCCCTGTGATGGGTTGGCACTCCGTCCAGGGTGTATCCTACCTTGATGCCCGATGACGACTGAGATAGGCACAGGGTCCCCGTGACCCGAGGTAGTTCGGATAAGCGGTAGAAAATGTTTCCCAAATCACATGCCCTATTCCCTATATAGTCCACATAGTCACACTCATAATTCCACTGTGGATGTGTTTCAAACCCCACACCATATCACTATATAGTCCGCATAGACACCATCACAATTCCACTGTGGATGTGTGCCAAATCACACATACACACAAACCTTCATAATTCTACCACACACCCTATTCAGTCTAAAGTCCACATAGACATCATCATCATCAGCACCAAGACATTAATCCAAAGTCATTTTGTAGCACACATAACATGCTCAGCTCGAACCATTTCTTTCACCACTTCCTGTCAAAATATAAGAATCTAATAGAAATTCATGCTTGGGTTCTTTTTAATCTGTGGAAGAAAAAAACCCTTCTGAGTAGAGCTGACTCAGCGTCTCACACGTCTAAAAGATTCAGAAAACTGTATCTGAAATCACACCATATTTTTTTTTTTTAGGATGCTCCCAAAAGCACATCACTATCTGACCACAAAGAGATAAACGTGAAGAGAACAGACGCTAGAGGACGATGTGTAATAGTTAGCCGTCGTTGCCACCGGATTAACGTCCTGTCTGCTGTGATGGATGGCAGATGGCACAGAGGCAAAGAAGCTATTTTTAGCTCTGAGGGGAATTTTAAATCTATATACACATATATTTCACCTTCCTCACTAAATCACCTCATCGTACATCACTTCCTCTCTCCAGCCAGCAGCAGCTCTGAGCACCAAAATCTAAATAAAGGCACAGATTTGTATGAAGTTATTAAAGGAAAATGTTTCAGATACTTGAGCTTTCTCATTTACACCAAGAGCTGTTGATTCAGTAACATTGTCCATGTGGAGCTGATATAGAGATCTTCTTTCTTTCTTTCTTTCTTTCTTTCTTTCTTGCTATCTATTTTTTTCTTTTTCTTTCTTTCTTTCTTTCTTTCTTACATTAAAGAAGATTATAATTGAGATTATAATTATCTTGTATAATAATAATAATAATAATAATAATAATAATAATAATAATAATAATAATAATTTTCCATTAGTTTTAATTGTCATTGTAATTTATTGCCAATGTGTGAAGGGATTAAATTAGTGAATAGAACACTTCTGAATTCTGGAAACACTTTGTCAGCCTTTTCTCAGTATTTTATATGAAGTCTAATAAAACACTTTCATTTACTGTCCTATCAGATTTGGCAAACTGGCAATAACTAGAATAATTAGTTTTTAAAAAAGGCTGTTATCGAAACAAAAAAATATTTTTGGTCTGTTAATAAAGAATTATGAACAAAGATAAATTGTCTGGTACAAAAAAAGGCTGTTGTTCAGCATGTAAATGTCACGCACTTGAGGAGGATTTCAGGCATTTGGAGCAGTTTTAATCTCCTCGTGTGAAGCTTTTTATTATCATCAGATATTTTGTCTGCTCTGCATCACCGAATGCGCCTTGCAGCTTCGCTCGAATGTGAAGGTCAAGCTTGGCTAAGTGGCTGCGTCCAGAATCGTTCAGCGTGCAGGGAGCAGGAACTTCGTGCTGTGAACATCTCCGGCTGCAAATAAAGAAAATGACCCCCCGAAGACCAGGACGCACTCAGCATGCTCTTTAGCTGGTCGTTTAGTTTCGACATTTTCCGCTTCAGATGCAACATGTTCGGAATTTCTCGGAAAGCACTCAGCTTTGATAAAATTACATTCTAACTGCACTTAAAACTGATTCCTAACATCTGGGGAACCGCTAATTCAGTCATTTTATAGCAGTGATATGTGTGACATCAGAAAAACAGTTCTGAAGTTAAAATTTCAAATTAAAAGCTAGTATTATAACCTGGTGTGCTTTTATAGAAATATATAGAATATAGAAAACAGAGATGAAAACGAGTGAAAATTCACCTCAAGAACACAGTTTAAAATTTATTGATGAATTTCAAAAACAGTTTCATTTAAAAATATATTAGGGGGTATGGTGGCTTAGTGGTTAGCACATTCGCCTCACACCTCCAGGGTTGGGGGTTCGATTCCTGCCTCCGCCTTGTGTGTGTGGAGTTTACATGTTCTCCCCGTGCCTCGGGGGTTTCCTCCGGGTACTCCGGTTTCCTCCCCCAGTCCAAAGACATGCATGGTAGGTTGATTGGCATCTCTGGAAAATTGTCCATAGTGTGTGAGTGTGTGAGTGAATGAGTGTGTGTGCCCTGCGATGGGTTGGCACTCCGTCCAGGGTGTATCCTGCCTTGATGCCCGATGACGCCTGAGATAGGCGCAGGCTCCCCATGACCCGAGGTAGTTCGGATAAGTGGTAGAAGATGAGTGAGATGAGTGAGTAAAAATATGTAAAAATTTATCTTAATATTTAATATTAAAATTGTTTTAATGAAAATGAATTAGTTGAATTTAGCTTTTTATTTAATTATTTTATACTATGGCTCTCTTTTTTATAGTTTTTAAAAAAATTTCTTTAAACTTTTTTGTACAAAACATAAAAGAGAAATTAAATAATTAAATAGTAACATTTTAGCTGATTTTTTTTTCTAGCTGTTTTGGTTAATAAATCTAAAATGAATTCATGAATTCACACATAAATAAATTAATAAAAAAAAATTAAGCATGTATTATGAAAACCTTTTTTTAGTTTAAATATAAACAAAATGAGAAAATAGTGAATTTGTAATTTTATTTTAACCAAAAGCACTTTTAAAGATGGTTTAAATATAACATAAAAAGGTTTAGGACTTAATTAATTAATTTTGAATATAGTCTCACATCATTACACTAGTCATACATTATGCATATTTAATGACTTTAATTATTCTCTAAAATTCAAATTTTGTTTCACATTAAAATTTGTGAAGGCTAAGAAAAAATAAAGAAAGGGAAAAAAAAACAAAAAAAAAAAACTGGTTCAATATATCCTGTCACCAATTTACCCAATTTAAGAAGAACAAAAAAAGATCGTTCAGTTTCCTTTAAACATGGCTGCCACCCAAAAGGCTAAGCTCTCCAAACACTGGAGCCATAAATCAGTGTACATATGTACACACACTTGTCTCTAAACAAATTGATTACATTTAATTAAGGCCATTAGAAGAAGGAGGAAGGCCTTGATTAATAACCTCTTACAAGACAAATATGGCTATTATGTCCACTATTATTAGTGGAGCCTTTAGGAAACCTGATGGCTCTATAGACGAGTCTTGCCAAGAAGTGTTGCTCCAGTGGGCTATTGATAGAAAAGAAAAAAAAAACTTGCAACAAGAGAACACTGGGAATTTACAGTCTGGGTAAGATCTATATATTTTTTAATAAACCGTCATGTCAAATAATGACAAATAAGTCACTGAGGAATCAAATGAACTAGCTAATGCATGCTAAAGCTAAATATTTAACTAATTAGACATCGGGTTCATCCCTAACTCAAGCGAAAAAAATTCCCATGTGGAATGTTGGACAGTCAAAGATACAACGCTTACAGCTTTGCGTAAGTAGCAGAAGAGGGACAGGGCTACCAGGCAATGATATTGGAAGAGAATAAATTATCACTTTGTGTCACACATTGTGTGATTTGTTTTTCAGCATTTGCAAATTCATCATATTCTGTTAAATAATGCATTATGTACATTTGACATCACTAGCTATCAACTAGGAAACTTCTGAGTTCTAGTTAAATTATGATCATTTTCCATACTACCCTTCAAATCGCACACACTAGACCCATTAGTGTAAGTGAGAAGTGTCTAGCATTCCATTTGTGAAGCAACTATATATAAAATTTACTTCAGGTATGTTGGAAACAACTTAAGCGTGATTCTTTCTGTCAGTGAATCAGCATTTGAATCTTTTAGCTGTATTTGAATTACAGCCACGTGTGTGTGTGTGTGTGTGTGTGTGTGTGTGTGTGGTTTTATACCTGCTTCACAACAATAGTTCATTTCCAAGATTCATTTATGTTTTGTTTTTGTCATTGAGTTTAAATCAATGAATCTTTTGGTACTGGCTAATATTCACTCCATCCGCATACAGTAAGTCAGTTTTCTTTTAATCATGTCCATGATTTGAGGTAAGATTGAATCAGTGAATCTTTCATGCTTGACAGTGATTCACTTATTTCTTGTTCAGCGAATTATACTGAACAAAATTTGGTTTTTGCCCCCATTTTTCATGAGCTGAACTCAAAGATCTAAGACTTTTTCAAGGTACACAAAAGGCATATTTCTCTCAAATATTGTTCACAAATCTGTCTAAATCTGTGTTAATTAATGAGCACTTCTTCTTTACTGAGATAATCCATCCACCTCACAGGTGTGGCATATCAAGATTCTGATTAGACAGCATGACTATTGCACAGGTGTGCCTTAGGCTGGCCACAATAAAAGGCCACCAGAGCTGTTGCCCATGAATTGCATGTTCATTTCTCTACCATAATCCGTCTCCAAAGGCGTTTCAGAGAATTTGGCAGTACATCCAATTGGCCTTACAACTGCAGACCACCTGTAACAACACCAGCCTAGGACCTCCACATCCAGCATCTTCACCTCCAAAATCATCTGAGACCACCCACCTGGACAGCTGCTGCAACAATCGGTTTGCATAACCAAAAAGTTTCTGCACAAACTGTCAGAAACCATCTCAGGGAAGCTCATCTACATGCTCGTCACACTTATCAGGGTCACTGACTGCAGTTTTGTCGTTGTGACCGACTTGAGTGGGCAAATGCTCACATTCGATGGCATCTGGCACTTTGGAGAGGCGTTCTCTTCAAGGTTGAATCCCGGATTTCACTGTACAGTGGCTCATGGTGGCGGTGGGGTTATGGTATGGGCAGGCATATTTTATGGACAACGAACACGGGTGCATTTTATTGATGGTATTTTGAATGCACAGAGATACCGTGATGAGATCCTGGGGCCCATTCTTGTGCCATTCATCCATGACCATCACCATCCATGACCCCATGTTGCAAGGATCTGTACACAATTCCTGGAAGCTGAAAACATCCCAGTTCTTGCATGGCCAGCATACTCACCGGAAATGTCACCCATTGAGCATGTTTGGGATGCTCTGGATCGACGTATACCTATACGACAGCGTGTTCCAGTTCCTGCCAATATCCATTGATTTCGCACAGCCATTGAAGAGGAGTGGACCAACATTCCACAGGTCACAATCAACAACCTGATCAACTCTATGCGAAGGAGATGTGTTGCACTGCATGAGGCAAATGGTGGTCACACCAGATACTGACTGGTTTTCGGACCACCCCGAATCCTCCAAATACAGTAAAACTGCACATTTTAGTACATTTTAGAATAATCATGCTGTCTAATCAGCGTCTTGATACGCCACACCTGTGAGGCGGATGGATTATCTCGGTAAAGGAGAAGTGCTCACTAACACAAATTTAGACAGATTTGTAAACAATATTTGAGAGAAATATGCCTTTTTGTACATAGAAAATGTCTTAGATCCTTGAGTTCAGCTCTTGAAAAATGGGGCAAAAACAAAAGTGTTGCATTTATAATTTTGTTTAGTATAGTTTTGCCCATTTACTGCTTTCCCACATTCAGTGAGTCAGTGTTTTTGATTACGACTAAGTATCACTCTCCGACAGTATGAATCCCTTTGCTCATGACAAAGATTTGCTCAGTGAGTCAGCATTTGTATAAAAGAATCTTTTGACCGTGCCCAAGTTTCAGTTGCCGTTTTATTAACAGACCAATGTTTGACTCAGTTTTGTCATGACTCACTCAAGATTCCCTCATTTGCAGGTCAGTATTTGAATCAATAAATCTTTCAGTCATGGCTGAGATTCACTCTGGTCTTAATCAACAGACCAGTGTTAAAACCAGTGTTTCCCAATCCGGACTGACTGATGTCTCTCAGTCAGGAAGTCCAGGATCCCTGTTTGAATCAGTGATACATTTGTTTACTGAGTCACTGTACGAATGAGTGAATCCTTCGGCCATGGCGTAAGTTTCATTTGCATTTAATCTAGCAGTTCACTGTCTGATTCAACATGACCAAGATTCAGTTCTCTCCAGGTTAGGAATTGAATCTGTGAATCTTTCAATACTGACAGAGGTTCACTCTTCTCTGGTCAGTGTTTGGATCGACAAAACTTTTGCTCATGACTGAGATTTGCTTCTCTCTCATTCAGCAAGTAACTGTATAAATCAGTGAATCTTTTATTCATAACCAAGATTTGCTCCTTTGTAGTTTTGCAGGTTGCTGTTTGAATCATTGAAGCGTTCAGTCGTGACTTAGATTCACTACTCTTGTTATAGGAGTTTAATGTGTTTAATGTTTAATGAGGTGTTAAACCCCTTTGTGTTTTAATAGCCTTATTTACATTTAATCAAATTCTGATTTATTGTCTAATATTCGTCTTTAGATCCTTAACCCAAATGTCTTCCGTGGATAGCAAGAAGCAGAAGAATTGGCCTTGCCTTACCAATATATTCAGAAGAGACTGTATATAAAATATATCTCTGCAATATGAGCCAGTGATATTGAGGATAATAAAGCAAGAAATGCTGCTCACGATCTCACAGTATAAGACATATAGCAGGGTTCCAGGAGATTGCAAAACTCTCAGTAACAGAAGATGGATTACACACTAAACATCCGTATGTTGCTCATTAAAGGTGAAGGTTCTTCAGTAAGGCTCCCCCTCAGGACTCTGGGCTAACTGGGACAAAACCTTTTTCTCCTCTTCGTGCATTTTTTCTCTCAGCTCAGTGAAGCCCAGCACAGGTTGGATGTGAACATACACATTAGCGTAAAGAACAATACCGGGGAAGGTAATGAGCCTGGGATCAGCAAAGCGCACAAACAAAACCCTAAACAGATGGATGGCAACGAGAAACATCTGCCAAGGTAGCCAAGTGCACAGTGAGCGAGGGGCTGGGGTGAAGGAAACTAAATATGACTCAACCTTGTAAAATTAAATTAAAAGACCAACCTTGGTGTAACACAAATTCTCAAACCTCAAGAAAATAAAAAAAAGGAATCGAACCTAAAAAAGAGAGATTTAAATCCCCCAAAAATAAAAGATTCAAACCTCAAAAAAAAAAAAAGATTAAAAAAAGTAAACAAAACAGAAGATTTGAACCTCAAAATGTTCAAACTTTAAAAAACTAAAGAAAATGAAGATTCACTCATCAGAAAAATGAACAGATAAAAAAAATAATGCTCAAGGAAATGATGAAAATCTCACGGAAACAAAATGAGATTCAACCCTTAAAAAACAAAAACACACAAAAAAAATAATTAAAACCAAAAGAAAACCCAAAACAGAAAAAACTGTCATAAAACAAAAATTTTTATTTTTAATTTCAATTATGCAAGTAAAAAATCAAGACAAGAAAACATAACCTTAATCAACAGGAGAAAAAAAAAATAATAATCAAAAATAAATATAAAAACAAACATAACTTAATGTCATGATAATGGTAATGGAACACAATGAAACAACTTTTTAAAATTGGTTATTGAATAAAAGGACAAACAAAGAAACAAGTAAATAGCAAACAAACAAATATATGAATGAATGAATGAATGAATGAATGAATGAATGAAAGAAAGAAACCATTATTAAAGTGCCACTTTGGGTGATTTGAATATTGCTGAAACTGATATTTTGTAGGGGGCACGGTGGCTTAGTGGTTAGCACGTTCGCCTCACAACTCCAGGGTCGGGGTTCGATTCCCGCCTCCACCTTGTGTGTGTGGAGTTTGCATGTTCTCCCCGTGCCTCGGGGGTTTCCTCCGGGTACTCCGGTTTCCTCCCCCGGTCCAAAGACATGCATGGTAGGTTGATTGGCATCTCTGGAAAATTGTCCCTAGTGTGTGATTGCGTGAGTGAATTAGAGTGTGTGTGTGCCCTGCGATGGGTTGGCACTCCGTCCAGGGTGTATCCTGCCTTGATACCCAATGACGCCTGAGATAGGCACAGGCTCCCCGTGACCCGAGGTAGTTCGGATAAGCGGTAGAAGATGAATGAATGAATGATATTTTGTAGCTGAATGAAAAGCTTTAGTAACTTTAAATACTTACTCTTTACAACCGTGTTGAACAGAAAAGCATCCACAGCTCCGGGAAGCCAAGAACAGGAAACTTGTTCCTTCAAAGAAACAATTGTAAAGGAGAGCTCATTAATATTCAAACCGCCATATAAATCTTGGTCACACAACAAGAAGTCACCCAGTAATTTGCTAACTGACATAGTTCCCTTTTAAAGCTGTTCAAAGCATATAGATAAAACGTAAATAATAGCATTTTTAAGTGGTGTTATTAATATTAATGCAGCCTCATGAATATTGATGAGATGGCCATATTCATTAAAATTTTTATTATCAGACACAACATCCTGAAATGCTAGCGCTTATTTTACTCATAACATGCTTAATCATTATGACAAAGAAAAAACAAGAGGAAGTCTACGAGTGTATGAGTGCTTCGTTAATTTTCATCCTTCCTCATTAATATTAATGACGTACAAACACACACACACACAAACACACACTCACACACATCTCTTCAGCACAAACATGAAGAGGAGATGTTCCTACAAACTACTGTTTCACACCTCTCACTCATCCTTAACCAGAAGACTTTTTTTTTTCTCAGCAGAAGCAAAGCATGAAGGTGGAGGTCAAAACACGCTTTAAAGGAAGCAGCTGGGAATTAAAACTTGTTCCCGGACTGGAATAATTCATTCATTCATTCATTTTCTACCGCTTATCCGAACTACCTCGGGTCGATGTGCCTATCTCAGGCATCATCGGGCATCAAGGCAGGATACACCCTGGACGGAGTGCCAACCCATCACAGGGCACACACACACTCTCATTCACTCACGCACTACGGACAATTTTCCAGAGATGCCAATCAACCTACCATGCATGTCTTTGGACCGGGGGACGAAACCGGAGTACCCGGAGGAAACCCCTGAGGCACGGGGAGAACATGCAAACTCCACACACACAAGGTGGAGGCAGGAATTGAACCCCAACCCTGGAGGTGTGAGGCGAACGTGCTAACCACTAAGCCACCGTGCCCCCTGACTGGAATAATTCACATGAACAAATCATGCTCCCAGCCAAAAAAAAATACATAATATTACATATAATACAAATAATAAATAAGTGTGAAGTAACAAATTTAAGCAAAACAAACAATAAACAGATAAATAAATAAATAAATAAATAAATAAATATATAGATAAATAAATAAAGTAATTAATCTGAAAACATAAGCCTAGTATATGACATAATTTAAATACTGTATACCTTTACTTCAAATAAAGTAAAAGTTAATTTAAAATTATTTTAAGCATATATTAATTTTATAAGAATTTTAATTATAATTATTATTAATTATTTATTTCTTCTTCTTTTTTTTAAAATCTAATACATCTAAATCTAATACTAAAACTAGTATTTTTGTACTTTTAGATACTGTATATTTTACTTTTTACTTAAGCTGCACTACAAGTACCGTTGGCAGTAAATTTATTTAGAAAAGGCCCTTCATATTTTGCCCTGTTATTCTTTGGCATTTTTTAATCTAGCAGTAAAATTTATGTAAAAAGTTTCATAGCCACAGATTATATAATGATAACTGACCTATTCTGATGGTGCTTTTGTGGGGACAATAGAATTAGCTGGTAAAACTGTTCCAGGTATAAGCATTTTTGTCATATTACAGGAAAGCCATCACTCTGTTGCCCACTGACGAGGAGGCAGTCAGATAAAAAATCGTTCAGTCAGCAGCAGCACACAAAGCGAATGCATGACGATGGAGAAATCCAATCCCAAGAACATGAATACGGCCTTAATGCCGAAGCGCAGATGCACAGTGACTCAATACACAATCGTGTTTATGGATGAGACGCTACTGATGTCCTGAATAGACGTCTCAGTGTGCTCGGTTTTATTAGAACTGACACTCAGCAGGGAAGAGACGCCCACACGCACTACATCAGCATCTTACAAAAACAGAAAACATCAACTACACTGAGAGAGGATGAAGGAATAAAATCTCTTCTCTATACAAACCAAAATAAAAGCTCTCTTTAGTTTGGTGGTTCACAAGTTTTGGCAAGGATATAAAGCTGGGGTGTTTATGAAAGGACAAATAAAAGCTTTATTATAAAATAATTTGAACCTTGGACTAAGTGGACTAAAGTAGCAGTTAGGGCTAAAGGACTAGGCTAGGATTTGGGGCTGGGTGAGGGGTAAGGGATCAGGCTAAGGTACATTTGGTACTCAACTTGGAAACTATTCTAAGGCACTTCAGTAATAAGGACCAGGTTAAGGGACCTGGGGTTATAAAGTAGATTAAAAAAGGTTTGGGCTTAGAAACTGGTAGAAAGGTTTTGAGGAATAGGGACTAGTTAAAGGGATCTGGAGTAAGTAAGGAGACTAACAGAGGTTTGGGACTGCTCTACGGGATTTGAAAGACTCACATATAACAATTGTTTTTATCAGTATTGCCAATGAGATTTGCAATTCGAAAGAAATGGAACTTGCTATGGAACTAGGGGCTATGGAACTAGGGGCTATGGAACTTGGGGCTATGGAACTAGATTAAGGAGAAAAAAGCAGACTGGCTAAGGAACTCAGGAATATAGAACTTGACTGGGAGTTAAGAAATTCAGGATGAAATACCAGTAGAGTATTAGCTGAGTGAACTTGGAGATAACATACAGTACCTCAAGTTATAGGACCAGGGTAAGAGGCAAAATATTAGGTAAAGCAAAGAGCTTAAGGATTTGCAGCTAACAATTGAAAATAATTACCAAAAAAGGAGAGTGGAAGACAGATTGGCCAGTTGGTGTGCAGTGTATAAGGAAGTCCTTTAGCTTTGTTGAATTTGTACACATGTGATCCAGGGTTAGCGTTATCAGAAATACCGCTTTTAATGTGACATTCATGGACGTATAATTTATTCCTTTGTAACGGTCGCTGTAACAGCGTTCCCCTGTGAACAATGTAATGAGGAAAACCATAAATAAGGCATGCACACAGAAACGCTTAGACTGCACTTTGTTGGCACTGACAGCACTCTGCAATGTTCTGTTCCTATCTGAGATGCCTATGACTAATTATTTATCGGCTGGCCTGATAAAAATTAATGAAGCATCAGTGATGGATAAAGGGAGAGAGAGCGAGATGAAAAAGGTTGGATGTTTTGAAACATGCTGCGAGGCAAGAATTAACGAGATGTATATCGCACTGTGGGATAAAAAAAACAACAAAAAAAATGCATTGTACTGAAAGTAGAGAGAAAAGATAGAGATAGAGGGATACAGAGAGATATATTTGTAGTTGTGCTTTTGTTTCATCTCTTTGGGATTCGTCTTTTATGTTTAAAGCTGCAGATGGTCCAATGGATATAGGATTTGCATGTAGTTGAATGCAACACTCACTTTAAAGATCATCGTACACACAGAAAAATAGGGGTATCGTTTCTGTACCTAAAGGTACATTTGCCATGAAAGTACCCTGTAAGGTACAGGAAATGGTCCTTAAGGTGACAACTGTGAACCTTTGTTTTAATTTAAAGGTACAAAATTAGTTCTGACAGCAAAGGGTACATAATTGTACTTTTAACAAGCTTAAGGTACATTATGCAGCAAATCAGAGATCACAAAATCATAATTTAAAAGCCATTGGCTCGTCTATTCAGAAGGCGGGATATCTTCTTTGCACGTTGCACAGTGAGTACACATTCTTTCTCACTTGCGTGCGTGAAATGAGCGAAAATGTCGGTTAATTGTCCATCCCTGTCGAGTTTTTCCACGGATGAACTAATTCTGAAAATAATTGAAGCTGGAATACAGATTAACGAAGAAGAGGCAAGGAAATTCAGGGGTAAGTAACCGAATCTTGATTTTTTTTTTCTGTTCATAGCATGCTAGTGTTAGCTATCAATAACCTTTACAAGCAAATCTTAAACTATCGTTAACTACACTAAGCACGTTATGGCTTGTTGCTAGTTGGGTTACACACAGTTATTTTGTCCATTTAGTCAAGTAAGCCATGTAAAATGCTTCCACTTAACATCGCCATTTAGCCCCAGAATTGGGCAGCGCAACCCATTTTTCCCGCTTCGCGCCGTCTGCTGAGGAAAATATCGAAATCTGCTCAAATTAAGCATTTTTTTCCGATTTTACAACGAAAACTTGCGTAACCTATCCTATAAATGTTGATTCTTATGCTCAAACAGCGTTTAGAATTTTTTTCAGGCTAGACTATCACGTCTTGCGTCTTTTGCAGCCTCTTGCACAAGAGCTCAGCGTTTTTATGTTGCCTTCACGTGCTTTCGGAATTAGGGTAAATATTAGTAACTAGTTAAATACTATTGGTCATGAACACACTCTCAAGTTAAAATTTGAATGTGATGAGCTCGTAATTATACGGAGCCACGGACATGACAAGTAGGCAAAGACGTGCGCACGATTCATAAATCGAGGGAACGAATTAATAAATCGTACGCACGATTTATTTATTTTTTTCTTACATGTCATGTGCGGGGTTCCGTATAACCACGATTTCAAAAGTGGGAAGTAGGAAGTTTCTGGTAGCACCTGAAGGCAGCATAATTAAGCGCGCATCTCAGGACACTGACTGTTTCTAACAGGACACTGACTGCCGAAGCTTCAGTGGCAGCTGCAGTGAATGATGACTTCATTAGTCAGGGATTGGTTTTTTATAAGTAATACACTGGCACCGTCTTTGGCTTATCTTCGTTTAGGTGTTCATGAAGTTAACTAATTCTCCGACGATTATCATTTTCCACACATTTGATCGCACTCAAGTCTGTCTGTGTTTTACAGTTATTCGTCTATAACTGTTGTAATTTTCTGTGTGATCAGAAAATGACGTAGATGGAGAAACAGTGGATTGTGGACTCACTGAAGCAATGGTTGGCTATCTGTTTGATGGTTCCTTCAAAAAGCAACTAAAATTTCAACAGTTTGTACGCCATTACAAGGAGAATGAGACCATTGTTGTATTGGAGCCAGTACCAGTTAAAGTCGCTCAGTCTACGGCAGATCTCCAGCCTCATCCTTCCACTGATCCAAGGTAAGGGCAGAATTTTTACGATGCCGTTTTGGTAAATGTGTTCAACAACATAAAATTTGATCACTTTTAACATTATTTTGAAAACGGTGAAAAAAGACTAGATATTGTCTGATTATTTCATAAATGTTTTTAGTTCAATAGCCCATAAAAAGGAAACACCGATGTAATGATATGTAAAACTGCCCTACAATAAAGGCTTTTTAGATAAGAGTCTGTGTTTTTTGTTGTATGCAATAGGATCAACCCTCAATTGGTTACTGATGTAATTTTGTATTGCAGTGTTGAAGCAGCTCACAGGGGACTACCTATTGTGACTGTCATTCCAACCTTTCCCAAAGATGTCCAGGCGAGACTTGACATCAAGGAACCATGTCACACAGTGCCAAAAGTACGCAACAAAATAATAAGAACGCTGTATGAAATGATGGCAGAATACACTTTGTAAGTATAACCATTATAACATATTTGCTACTACAACTGTACTACTTAAGATCAATTCACAATCTATGAAGACTGTTAGACACAACCAAGAGATTTAGAGTTTTTTTCTGCCTTTGTACTAGATATCCAACTAATGCAGAGTATATTCAAGTTGCCAAGGCACTGATAGTGAAATACCCTTTCCTGAGGGATAAGGAGGGAAATGGCTATGTAAGTTGCATTGTTTTTAAGTCATTTATCTTTGTCTACATAATTGTACAAGATAATATTTTATCTTTACTTGCTGGAATATGCCAAATAGTCAAATGTTTTTTTTTTTTTTTTTTTTTACTAGCACACCTGGCACATGTCTTTAAAGCGAAAATTTAAAGCAGAACGTGCACCACTTGTCAGCGACAGTGAAGTAAGAAAGCTCAAGGAGAAGTTTGGCCATACAAAGCAGTCCAGATCCACCAGTGCATCTGCGAGCTCGTGTCGAAAGCCAGCTAGGGTAGCATATGCAAGCCCACTGCCATATGCATATCTAATTTTCCATGTTTCTTTTTTTTTATATTTACTTTTAATCACTTTTACATTTCACTTAGTGCAGGTCAATGTAAGGCAGATATTACAGACATTTAAATATTTTTGCATACACCTAACTCTTTCACTGACTGAACATTAGGGTCCGGATTCACTTTTCACAAATCTGTCGCTGCCTTTAAGCATTCTCTGTTTGTTGTTCTGACAAAGGAAACTTGTGTTGGGGAGGATTCAACGTCTGTTGAGGTCCATGTGAACGTTCTACAAAGTGAGTATCAGAAGAAACATCCAGACATCTCGACTGTCAAAGACCGCATGGCACGAACGTTCTCCTGGAGACGTCGAGAAATCATGGAAGGAATGTCTGTGGAGGATGTAGTCAAAAAGTACCCATACTTAAGAACGCCTAATGGAGTGAGTTTTGAAAACATCTGAATGATACAGGGATGCAGTTACAATTTTGGAAATTGTGAAATTGCAGACATGTTGATTGCTGTCACAGAAAAAAAACATTTAAATAAAACATTTAATTAAAATAAATTTGCTTTCAGTGATGCACTGAATGTTAATCATGTCTTCACATTCTACAGTTTTTTGATGAGATTGACCGAATCCATCCCTCACCAAGCAGCTTCTGTCATCGCTTCAGAGAGGGCTTCGCTAGAGTTCTGCCAAATGTGCTGAAACTTGCCACAGCAAAATCCCCCCTAGCAAAACAGTACACTGAAACAAGACAGGATGCCCTGGCTGAAGATCTACCAGGTAGAGACAGTCACTTTGCTAGTGAAACTCACTGTCATTTGCTTTACCACATTGCAAAATATGTGATTGAGAAAGTAGGATATTTTTCCACATTGCAGGAATTGACTTAAGGGCTGGGCTTATCTTCTTGCCATTCATCTTCAGAGAAAAGATTGAACACTACATTACTATGAAAGAGGTAGGCTTCTGAATTATCCTGCAATGCTGGCTGGTGGACCTCATGTTAGTACAATAACAGAAAAAGAGCTTGGATTTCTGTCTCCGGTAGATGTGCTTCATTTTTGCCATAACCTTTTTTTTTTTTTTTTTTTTTTTTTTTTTTTTTTAAGTTGTCGCCAGCTTTAGTATGAAAATTCTAGAGTAAATGTACCTGTAAAACCATCTACAATGTATACAAGTAATTTTTAAAATATAATAAAAGGCTAAAATGACTGACTTGTTTATTTACATTTGAAAATGTTTTCTTTGTTTTCTCTTATGTAGGAGGACCCTGCTACCCCCTTTCCAACCATTCAACTGATGGAGAATGACTGGAAGATGGCAATCATTGGAAGAGGGCACAGCGTGGTGAAGGTGGATGGCATGGTTGTGTGCCAGTGCACCAGCCTAGACGAGGCCTTCATGACTGCCTTCTGTATGTATTTTACTTTTAACATCACATATCCACCACACCTGAAGAACACTCTCACTTTTCTTCAGAGGAGCATTGTCAACATCGTGGAGGAGGGAGACAAGCCACTGCCAGTCACTTTACTAAGGATGATAAACCTTTTATATTAAATTCTCATCCCTCAAATGTACCATTGCCCAAAGTGCACACGGAGGACATTCAGTCTCGTTAAATTAATCCAACATGTTGGAATCGTTCATGCGCATCAATCAAATTTTAATATCACCTGTAGTATAAATGAGTGCCAGTCAACTTTTTCGCGTTATCATTCTTATAGAAAACATGTTTACAGGAAGCACAGATCCTTTGTTTTTGGACAATCTGATGACAAAAATGACTGTCCCAGTGAAGAAGAGTCAGCAGTACAGCAACACAGCTTTTACCCTGATCAGCAAAATTCATCTGATCCAAATTCCTCTGATCCTCAAGTTATGCCACTTTTAGATAAACTTTTAGAAGATTTCCAAGAACATCTATTTGGATTCATTCTTAAATGCAGAGAGAAAAACCTTCTACATTTGTCAGTCCAACAAGACATTGCAGATGATGTCAAATTTCTCTTTTCTTTTTTTAAAGAGAACTATGATGATTTTATTTCTCATCATCTTGAAAATAGTGGTTTTGATATTTCAAAGTGTCCTGAACTTCAGCAGGTTTTGGATTCATCTGATTTCTTTGATAAAGCTTTTGAGGTGGTTCGTTCTCCACATATGATTAAAGAACATTGTAAGGCCAAGATGGACTATACAGAACCTGTTCACCACACACTGAGAGGCCCTTCAGGGAACAAAATAGGAACCTATTCCTATGTTTCCATCTCTGAAGTTTTAAAAAAATACTGTTCCCATGAAGATGTCTGGAATCAAATACTATCTGAAAATAACAAGGTCCAAGATGAACTGTTTCTGATGGACTATAAAGATGGCCTTTATTTCAAGGAACATTTGTTTTTTAGAGAACATCCAGATGCTTTAAGACTTCATTTATATGAAGACGAATTTGAAATAGTTAACCCTTTAGGTCCTAAGAGAATGAAGTATAAGTTGTGTGGATTTTACTACACAGTTGGAAATTTAGGTGGAATGTATCGATCTCATCTTAAGCACATTCATTTAGCTCTGCTGGTTCGTCATTCCCATTTGAAAGAGTTTGGTATGGATATCGTATTAAAACCATTGATAGATGACCTAAAACAGCTTTCAACTGATGGCTTCACTGTGAATGTCTGTGGAACAGAACACAAAGTTTATGCTGCTTTAGCAACGTTTTCTGCTGACAATCTGTCATCGCATATGATTGGTGGTTTTCGCATGTGTTTCAACTCGGGTCGAATTTGTCGTTATTGTATGGCAACACATTCAGAAATTAATCAAAATTTCCAGGAAGATAGTTTTGTTCTAAGAACAACTGAAGTCCACGAATATCATCTCCAGTGTGTCCAGCATAACAAAGAAAATGCTGCTTTGTATGGTGTACGCAGCACTTGTTCATTTGATGCGCTAGGTTATTTTGATGTGACCAAGTCTTTGCCCCCAGACATCATGCATGATATGTTGGAGGGAGTTTTTCCACTGATATTGAAGCATGTTATTTGCGAAGCTCATAAACAAAAGCATATAACTGTAACTGAGATAAATGAAGAGCTTCAAAAATTCTCTTTTGGTCAGAATGACAAGGCCAATAAGCCTGTGCTGTTGTCTGAACGACTTCTTCACACCTCAGGGATCATAGGAACAGCTGCTCAGAAATGGTGTCTTTTCAGATTGTTGCCATTTATAATGGGTCATCGTGTTCCTCCTGGCACCAGATATTGGCACGTGTTCTTATTATGTAAAGAGATTGCAGATATTGTCATGGCAGCTAAGTTGAGGAAAGATGAACTAGCAAATCTAGAAGTACTTGTACATGCATTCCTTTCAGAGATGACAGAAGTATTTGGAAGTGTTTTAACACCTAAATGCCACTATCTTATACATTATCCCAGATTAATGTTAATGTACGGTCCTCTTCGTTCTCATTGGTGTATGAGATTCGAAGGAAAACATCAATATTTTAAGAATCTGACTTATAACTGTCGAAGTTTTGTAAATGTAACAATGACTCTGAGCAATCGGCACCAGTTCAAACAATGCTGGGAACTTTCACCAGACAATATCTTGGGTGATTGTGAAAAGGTGCCAGGTAGAAGTATATGCACACCCTTATTGTCTCTACCCATTGATCTTCAGACTGCTCTAAGAGAAAATGGCAACTTCAGGGATGTAGAATTTGATGGCAAATTAATGCAACGTGTCTCTCAACTGACTGCAGACAATATCAAGTATACTGTTAGTGACGTGTTGACGTTAGACCTTTTACATGTTGAAAAAATTCCTGTGTTTGGCCAGATCAAGTACATTCTTAACATTGACACCACATGGGTGCTTTGCAGTAAAATCTTGCTTCCGTTGTCCTTTGATTCACATTTTCATGCATATCGTGTAAGAGTAGACAGTGACTGGATTTTGCTCAAACCTGGAGATGAGTTTGACCACACATCACTTGACACATATACAGTTGATGGTAATCTGTATGCTGGATTGAGACATTTTGTATAAATGCTTGTAGGTTTTTGGCAAGGTCATATGATGAGGATGCTTAGTGTACAAGTATTAATAGAGAGAATTGTTCCCCCCTTTATACCTGCCATTACAGTCATAGTTCAACCAAAAATGAAACTTGTCATTTACTCACCCTCATGTTGTTCCAAACCTATATGAATTCTTTCTTCAATTGAACACAGAAGATATTTTGAAGAATTTTGGTATCCAGACAGTTGTTGGTAGCCATTGACTTGCGTAGTATTTTTATTGTTTTCCTAATATGGAAGTCAATGGCTACCATTAACTGTCTGGCTACCAACATTCTTCAAAATATCTTCATTTAATTAGAGGTTTGGAACTACATGAGGATGAGTAAATGACAGAATTAAGTTTTTGGGTAAACTGTCTGTTTAATGCAAGTCTTCCGTCCAGATTTTTATCAGATATGTGGTTTTAATGTTCAAAATACAAGTTGACATACTGATAATCAGTGATGGTTGGTCTAAAGAGGGACAAAAGTAAAAACAAGTCTGCAAAAGCGAGGATAGGATGTTAAAATGCCTGAGTTTAGTATTTAAAACTGATTAATGAACTGCTCATTGGGCCCGATGATTTCAGTTTTGTATTTAAGCTCTGAAGGAATTGAAATGCATTGTACATGTTCATTTTAAATATTCTAAGTGGTTTTATACAGAACATCCAGTATATGAGTTGAATTGCTAATGTTCTGTATTTTATTCAAGAATTGTTACATTTTGTTTAAATGCTTGTAAAACATGCACTATGTTTAGCACAGGAATTGAAATTCTGTGTTAATTGAATTGTTAGTGTGGTACAGAATATCTAGTATTAGTTATAAAACTGAATTGAGAATGGTCTGTACTTTAATACTCAAATTTGTTATTTTTGTGATTAAAAAAAATGTGAAAAATGCATTGCCTATGTTTTGTATTTAAACAGGTAACAAAATGCTCAAAGCCTAATGCCTCTGAACGAATTGGAATTGAGTCTTCCCCCCATCCATGCAAGTGTCTTTCTATTTTTTAATTTTTACTTTAATAGGACAAATCAGTTCAGCTGGATATTAGTGAAGGGCCCTGGGAGAATACCAGGATGTAATTTTAAACCATAACATAAAGGTACATTTCTATCACTAGGGGTGCAAAATTGTTCTTTAGAGGTACAAACAAGAAGGTACAAAAATGTACCATTTCTATCACTAGGGGTGCAAAATTGTTCTTTAGAGGTACAAACAAGAAGGTACAAAAATGTACCATTTCTATCACTAGGGGTGCGAAATTGTTCTTTTAGAGGTACAAACAAGAAGGTACAAAAATGTACCAGTGTTCAGAGGTACATTTCTGTACCCTGCTAGGGTACAGCTGGGGCGACAAAGCATTTGTACTCTTTTAGGTACTTTACTGTACCTTGATTTTTCTGTGTGTAGGCCAGTTCTCTGGTTCTCAACTCTCTAAAGATGTTCATCGTGATGTATGCTGGCACCATACAGCAGGCAACAGTATGATGTTGTGCGTTTAACGCTCAGTTTAATTAGCGTTCAGCAGATGGGCTTGTTAACAGAGTGCAAAGCAGATCAGTTACAAATAAAGGAATAAACACAGATACAGAGATAAACAGAGAAACTAATGTTACCACATGGATACACGTATGGATAGAACGACAGTATACGCACAGATGGAGATACAAATCAAGAGCTTAGAATTTTATCTGAATGGATTTTCCTTGCCAAACCTAACCTCTAGCTTGTTTCTTTTTATGAAACAAATGCAAAAGTGGATTAAAGTATGGAGATATTCTTGAGAAAAGGTTAACAGCTCATCACCGGGCTGATGTTTCACTATATTCCTATACGTCAGACTTCAGGATGAAATCTGGGAATAGTTCTGGGAATGGCCTGACATGAGACACATTTAAAAACAGGATGGGATAGTGGGACTGTTGGGAAAGACCTGAAAACAGCAGTGCAGTGATGTTCATCATAGTACACGACAGAACTGGAGAGGTTCTGCAAGGAGCAACAGGAGAAGGTACCCAGATCCAGGGGTGTCAGGTTTGTAGCAGTAAAATTCAAAAGGATTTTTGGAACTTAAATAAACAGAGTAGCAGAAGTGTTTTGCGGCTTTCATTACCGTCATCGCCCGGTCTGCACTAATGACTGGAAATTGGGGAATAGAAACCTTTATCATCACCTCATATACATTACAGCACAGTGGAATTCTTTTCTTCACATATCCCTGATGGAAGTTGGGGTCAGAGCACACTGACAGCACCCCTGGAGCAGGGAGGGTTAAGGGCCTTGATCAATTGGCCAACAGTTACAGCTTGGCAGTGCTGAGGTTTGAACCTTGACCTTCTGATCAACAACCCAGAGCTACAGCGCCTTGCAAAAGTATTCATACACACTGAACCTTTTCACATTTTGACACGTTACAACCACAAACAAAAATGTATTTTATTAGGGTTTTATGTGATAGACCAACACAAAGTGGCACATAATTGTGAAGTGGAAGGAAAATGATAAATGGTGTCCAAATCTTTTTTTTTACAAATAAATATCTGAAAAGTGTGGCGTGCATTTGTATTCAGCCCCACTGAGTCAATACTTTGTAGAACCACCTTTCGCTGCAGTTACAGCTGCAAGTCTTTTGGGGTTTGTCTCTACCACCTTTGCACATCTAGAGAGTGAAGTTTTTGCCCATTCTTCTTTGCAAAATAGCTCAAGCTCAGTCCGATTAGATGGCGAGCGTCTATGAACAACGATTTAGGTCTGGACTTGGATTGGGCCATTCTAACACATGAATATGCTTTGATCTAAACCACACCTTTGTAGCTCTAAATGTATGTTTAGGGGCATTGTCTTGCTGGAACATGAACCTCCACCTCAGTCTCAAGTCTTTTGCAGACTCTAACAGGTTTTCATCTAAGATTGCCCTGTATTTTCTTCCGATCAACTCTGACCAACTTCCCTGTCCCTGCTGAAGAAAAGCATCCCCACATCATGATGCTGCCACCACAATGTTTCATGGTGGGGATGGTGTGTTCAGGGTGATGTGCAGTGTTAGGTTTCCGCCACACATAGTGTTTTGAATTTTGGCCAAAAATTAAAATTTTGGTCTCATCTGACCAGAGAACCCCACATGGCTTGTCGCAAATTGCAAACGGGATTTCTTAAGGCTTTCTTTCAACAATGGCTTTCTTCTTGCCACTCTTCCATAAAGACCAGATTTGTGGAGTGCACGACTAATAGTTGTCCTGTGGACAGATTCTCCCACCTGAGCTGTGGATCTCTGCAGCTCCTCCATGGGCCTCTTGGCTGCTTCTCTGATTAATGTTCTCCTTGCACGGCCTGTCAGTTTAGGTGGACAGCCATGTCTTGGCAGGCTTGCAGTTGTGCCATACTCTTTCCATTTCCGGATGATGGATTGTACAGTGCTCCGTGAGATGTTCAAGGCTTGGGATATTAATTTATAACCTAACCCTACTTTAAACTTCTCCACAACTTTATCCCTGACCTGTCTGGTGTGTTCTTTGGTCTTCATGATGCTGTTTGTTCACTAATGTTCTCTAACACACTTCTGAGGGCTTCACAGAAAAGCTGTATTTATACTGAGATTAAATTACACACAAGTGCACTCTATTTACTTATTAGGTGACTTCTGAAGGCAGTTGGTTTTACTGGATTTTAGTTAGGGGTATCAGAGTAAAGGGGGCTGAATACAAACGCACACCACACTTTTCAGATAATTATTTGTAAAAAAAAAAACACCATTTCTCATTTAAAACACCATTTATCATTTTCATTCCACTTCACAATCATGTGCCACGTTCGTTCGGTCTATTTCATAAAATCCCAATAAAATACATTTTTCTTTGTGGTTGTAACATGTCACAATGTGGAAAAGTTCAGTGGGTATGAATACTTTTGCAAGGCACTGTATAAGCTCTTGAGTCACCACTGCCACAGGAGTCCTCTCTATGATTCAGGGGTTACCTCTGGGTACTCTGGTTTCCTCCTCCATTGCAAACACATGCACTGTAGGTTGATTGGCATCTCTAAGGGCCTTTTTTACACCTGGTCACTTCATGTGTTTTCTCTGCTCCGATAGCTATCTGATTTGTTAAAACTGTTCCATTTACATTAGGCCACATAAATGCATCTTGGCGAATCGGATATCAATCCGATCTTTCTACTCCCGCCCAAAATGCAAATATATTTTACCTCATTTCCGGGGTAATTGAAATGGAACACACTTTGGTGTGTGCGGTTTTCAGAATGCAATCAAAAATAAGACGGAAAAACTTGTTACGACGGTTATGTTACAAAAAACAGCATTTTGGCGGCAGCAGCGCATTTTGAGACCCAACGAGACACCTGGGTGAAAGATCAATTGCGAGTGACGTACTTCCATTTGGGAGGAGTATAACGCTGACATATGTGGCTTGAACAACCACATTCATTTACACCTGTCCAGTTTCATCTGAAATGCGTCCCAGACCACCTCCTGAAGTGGTTTGTACCATCGGATTTATATCCGTCTCGAAGTTTTGGAGGGCATTCAGACCTGGTCTTTTTACTATCGGATAGCTATCTGATCACAGAAAAAGTGACCAGGTGTAAAAAGTCCCTAAATTGTCCAGAGTATGTGCAACTATGCCCTATGTTGGGTTGGTCTGTGTCCCTCAATTTGTTCCCTGTGACCCTTTGTGTAGGACAATAAGTACAGAAAAATGCACGGATGGATGGATTCTTCTTCAAAAACCTTTTATCAAAAAGAAAACATGAATCAGTCTTAATACATTCAGTGACCACTTAGCCTTTACTATGGACACACGCCATTGTTTCCTATTAGCGCTTGCACATAATTCACAATTAGCATTAGTGATACACTTTTTACGGATTAGCCATGCTAATAATTCTAGATAACTGAGGGGAGGAATCGATTGCACAAATGGATTAATTGTGATTTAGAACAAGCGTGTGATTTATATCCAAGTGTCATGCTCGGATCCTTAAATACTGCACTGCAGCGATCCCTGGTTATTTAACAGACTTTCCACCAAGTATATCCAGCCGTATGTGGAGAATAAATGAAACGTGACTCATTGGTTTTGTGTTGGAACATTAAAATGCTGTTCAAGAGAGAGAGAGAGAGAGAGAGAGAGAGAGAGAGAGAGAGAGAGAGAGAGAGAGAGCAGATTGATTTCTGTACATCAGTAATGGAGGGAAAAATGGCTTTGAGCCACACATCAGTGCGAACAGAGACGCTGCTTGCTCATTCGCTGACAAAAAAAAAGAGGAGTTGAAACTGACATTTTATGTAATTACTCATGACATCAAGTAGACATGTACAGTGCATTCTTCATTACAAAAAGGGGAAATACTTTAGCTTTGGACCATACAGTAGCTGCTTTAAACATGCAAAGTGAGCACATTCCTGAAAAAAAAAAAGACTGTTCCAAGTGTCCAAAAAATAAATAAATAAATAAATAAAATAGAGCAGAAAAAAAAATTCCAAAATACAAAACTTGATAAGGATAAAATTCTTTTTTCATGCTAGCCCACTTTTTTAAAAGATGTTTCCCAGATAAAAAAAAAAAAACACTGTGTAAATAAAGAGAAATTAATTGTGCTGTTTGTTTTCAGGTATTTATAATAAATAAATAAATAAATTCTCTTTGGACCTTCCTTATATATATATATATATATATATATATATATATATATATATATATATATATATATATATACTCACCGGCCACTTTATTAGGTACTGTACATCTGTCCAACTGCTCGTTAACGCAAATTTCTAATCAGCCAATCACATGGCAGCAACTCAATGCATTTAGGCATTTAGACATGGTCAAGATGATCTGCTGCAGTTCAAACCGAGCGTCAGAATGGGGAAGAAAGGTGATTTAAGTGACTCTGAACGTGGCATGGTTGTTGGTGCCAGACGGGCTGGTCTGAGTATTTCAGAAACTGCTGATCTACTGGGATTTTCACACACAACCATCTCTAGGGTTTACAGAGAATGATCCGAAAAAGAGAAAATATCCAGTGAACAGCAGTTCTGTGGGCGCAAATGCCTTGTTGATGCCAGAGGTCAGAGGAGAATGGCCAGACTGGTTGGAGCTGATAGAAAGGCAACAGTAACTCAAATAACCACTCGTTACAACCGAGGTATGCAGACGTCTGGCATCAACAACCATGCCACGTTCAGAGTCACTTAATAAAGTGGCCGGTGAGTATATATGTATATATATATATATATATATGTATATATATATATATATATATATATATATATACATATATACTCACCGGCCACTTTTTTAGGTACACCTTACTAGTACCGGTGTGGTCTTCTGCTGCTGTAGCCCATCCGCCTCAAGGTTCGACGTGTTGTGTGTTCAGAGATGCTCTTCTGCATACCTCGGTTGTAACGAGTGGTTATTTGAGTTACTGTTGCCTTTCTATCAGCTCCAACCAGTCTGTTTTTTGTCGATATATATATATATATATATATATATATATATATATATATATATATATATATATATATATATATATATATATATATATATATAATATATATATATATATATATATATATATATATATATATATATATATATATATATATACATACATATACCTGTATATATATATATATACACGTATATATATATTTTGTCAAGTGCTTGAATTGTTCTGTTAGCTGAAATGTTAAAATTTGTTATTTAAAATTAGAAAGTAAAATAAGCTTTTGCAAAAAAAAAAAAATTATAAAAAAATATATTTTGTTAAATAATAATTAATTAATTAATTAATTAAATATTTTATTTATTTAATCTATATTTTGCCACATGCCTGAACATATCTTTCTATCAGCCTGAACTGGTCTATCTTTTTTTTACTCAACTGGTACATGAAACTGGTACATGAAAGAGCATTAAAAATAATACATCCTCTGATCTTCATGGTCAGTTTGAGCTGCTGAAATAAAAGTGATTTTTATCAGGATGCTTCAAATTGATCGTTGCTGAGCCGAATTGATAAATCTCCCAGCTCTATTGATTTACAATCTAAAGAGACGGCTTGGTAACCGTTGCTAAGTAGAGAACATGCTGCTACATAAAGAACTGTCAGGAGGAAGCCAGTACTTCCTATTTCCTGGTGTATGCTTTGACCGTAGTACAGGTTTAAATGTCAATCATGCATCTTGTTCTGTTGATTAAATGATAAAAGAAGACATCAAAAGCAGCAAGATGGGGCGTTTCTTCATACATACAGCTAATCAATCCACTTTTTACTCACTAGTCCTGATTTATGACTGCCTGCTTAGCAGAGTTTATCGATCTGGTGATGAAACAACACTTTACATCCTCAGCAATGTGGCATTTAGTTACTACGCAGGAATAAAAAGAATTAAAATTTTTCAGGGGACCATTTTCCACATAACCTCCTACATCACTGCACTACGTAGGGCACTAAACAGTAAATGTGACACTTTTTTTTGGTCAAGACTTTTTTCCAACAAACAAATAATAAAAAATATCTCATATAATAAAATACAAAATATATAAATTTAAAATAACTGTTAATATATTTTATAAGACTTAATAACAATTTCAGCATCTAATATGTTATTTATTTATTTGAAATAAATAAAATTAACCTATCCTTTACAGCAAGCAGCTTTATATTTCAACACAGTATAAAATCTATGCTAGCATTTATGCTAATACTTACATTATATGATATAACATTTATGAAGTCTGGCCTCTCTACATGACTATACCATGTGTAGAACATTTAACACAACCACCATGACCTGAGAAATCTACAGCCTTTAGCCTTTAACAAGCTGTAAAAGTCCTTTCCTTCACCAACTGTCCCACAAATTTGGGTCAGTCTCAGCTAGCGAACTCACTTCTCTTTAATAAAGTGAGTCAATTTGGTTCGTGGCTCCAGCGGGAAACTTAAATGAGTCGTCTCCTAATTTCATTAATTACAATTGTGAGTCTCATGTGGGGTGATTTTTTTTCTTTTTTGAGGTCAAGGGCAACAGAAATAAAAGAAATAATTCATGAGGGAAAATCTCTGTGAACAGATTCCTGAAAGGGTTAAGCATTTAAACGTTATTAAAAAAATTGCGGATGACAAAGACATAATTGTCTGCCATAATGGTGTTAATTTGTCAGGCTGTAGATAGCTTTAAGAGGCACTCGGGGACTCACAGTTGGATATCTCTATTATTGTAGCTTTAAAAATTAGCCTAGAGTTAGCACTGCTAGTCATATTGTACAAATATTTAATTTCCTTCTGCTTCAACTTCATTGAAAGAAATTTATTAATTCTTTTGTTAACCATCTTAGCCTTTTGCATAATGTTTGCAAAGGATTTTGTTAACTAGGAACTCTTGTTTACTATTATTAGCAGGAATGTTAGCCATGTTCAGCAGATCAGATCAGCATTCAATCAAGAATTCAGTCAAAATCAAATAATATTACATACTTTCTACTTAGAATTTCATTTAAAACAGGAAAGCATCTTTAAAATAATATCTACAATATGTTAACTACCAGTGTTGATATACAGTAACATTCATTCATTCATTCATTCATCTTCTACCGCTTTATCCGAACTACCTCGGGTCACGGGGAGCCTGTGCCTATCTCAGGCGTCATCGGGCATCAAGGCAGGATACACCCTGGACGGAGTGCCAACCCATCGCAGGGCACACACACACACACACACACACACACACACACTCTCATTCACTCACGCAATCACACACTACGGACAATTTTCCAGAGATGCCAATCAACCTACCATGCATGTCTTTGGACCGGGGGAGGAAACCGGAGTACCCGGAGGAAACCCCCGAGGCACGGGGAGAACATGCAAACTCCACACACACAAGGTGGAGGCGGGAATCGAACCCCGACCCTGGAGGTGTGAGGCGAACGTGCTAACCACTACAGTAACATGATAGCATAATATATGCTAAATGCTATCATGTTACAGTATGTTGATGATAGCATAATATGCTAAATGCTAAATTGTAAAAGTTTAGTTTTTTTCCTGTATTAGAGTTTACTAGCCATGTTAGTGAGTGCTAATGTGCTATTATGAAACATTGTGTTTATTTGTTTATTTTCTACTGTACATTGCCATGTTTACGATATTGTCTGAAAAATACATCAAGCTGGCTTTAGAGTTTCATCAAATACATCAAAATGTTTTGATGTAATGCCAATTATTTTGATTTCCATCAAGATTTGCCATGTTCCTGAGGTAAAAACTGATTTAGAGTTTGTAGATAAGAATTTAATTGTTAGCAGGCAAAATCAAATTATTGATGGTATTTGATAGTTAGCAAGGACAACTTAAGTGATTTCATATAAATTTGTTTAGCATTTTGTATTTATTAAGCTCAGTTTGAACAGAAATTGAATGCTTTTTCCAGCATGATTTTAATACAGAGGGGAAAAAAAATATATATATATGCTAATGAAATCAACAGCAACTCTAATACACTAGCACTTCTAATACACATTCAGGAAATGTATGCTAGCATGCTAAAAATACAACAGACTTGAATCATCACTACCTTATTGCTTTCTTTGTGTTTTGTGCATGTAGGGAAGGAAGTATTTTGGCCTGTACTATTGTGTGTGTGTGTGTGTGTGTGTGTGTGTGTGTGTGTGTGCCAGTATATATGCGCCAGTCCCATGCGTAATAACAGTGATCAGTGTGAAAGGCTTGCTGCATTACTCAGTCTGAGATTACGTGTTTGATGAGGCTTTCCGAGGGGAACAAGGACACGCCAGATTACATGCGAGGGAAGAAGAAACAGCGGAAATGAAAAGTGAAAACACACTTACTCATAGCTGAGCTAGGAATATGCCACATGAATAAGAGCCTCTTTATAGCCATGTGCTAAAAATTCTGATCTTATGGCATTTTATCACAATGTAAATGGACCATATGGGTTATCATGTGACTTGTGATTGGTTCTATATAAATCTGGTAGCTTTGTAAGTGGGTTCAAATGTTTTACATGTGTTTGATTGGCATAGATTAAAATCTGAGAAGAACTAAAGCCACACCTCTTTTACTAAGACTGAAAAAAACAGAGGAACAAAGACCACGCCTCCTTTATTAATACTGTCACTGACCGAGGAATAGAAGCCACACCTCTTTTACTAAAACTGAACAAAAAAAACAGAAGAACAAGGACCACACCTCCTTTAATAATACTGTCATTTACCCAGGAATAAAAGCCACACCTCCTTTACTAAAACTGAAGAACAAAGACCACACCTCCTTTACTAAGATTGACAGGCACAGACAACACAAGTCACAACCCCTTTACTAAGACTAACAGTAATAGAGGACAAAGGCAACACAACTACTTAACTTAGATGGACAAGCACAAGCCACAGCTCTAATGCTAAGACTGAAAGCAACAGAGCCATACCTCCTTTATTAAGACTGAGAGGAAGAGAGGAACCAGGGCCACACCTCTTTTACTAAGACTGACTGACAAAGTGGAAGAGAAACCACACCTACTTTACTATGATTGACAGAAACAGAGGAACAAAGAGCACACCTCCTTTACTAACATTGACAAGCACAGAGAAAAACAAGCCACCCCACTGTTTTAAGACTGAAAGCAATAGATGAACAGAAGCCACACCATCTTTTTTAAGACTGTGAGGAAGAGAGGAAGAGAAGCCATGCCTACTTTACTAAAAGGCCTCACCACCTTCAATGAATCTGACCACTAAATAAGAACAGAAGCCATGCCTCCTTCATTGGAGCTGACAGGAAGAGAGGCCATGCCTTCCTCACTCAAACTGACATCTACTTTATATTACTTTACTGAAAATAACAGGCACAGATGAACACTGGCTTTTAGCCACGTCCCTTCTGTTGTCTGATAAAATGCCAGAGTTCTAGAATTGTTAACACCACTGAAATTTTATTCATTTTAACATCAATGCTACTAACACATTCTCTGTGTCTTTTTTCTTTTGTAAAGATAGTAATAACCATCATACCATTAGCAGGAGCAGATTAAAGGTGGGGTCTTTGTTGTTTGAAATGCTTCTTGAAAACTGCGTTGGGCCGCCAAACAAAACAAAAACAAAACTAACATGTAGCCAATGAGCAGAACGGGACGTGTCCTGTCAATATGACCGGAGAGAGTGTTCAGTGCACATGTGTGACGTTTAACAGAAAGCGGTTTTAACATTGACATGGCAGATAAAAACAAAGAAAGAAAGCAAAGAAAGGCTTATGATAAGGCAAGAAGCCGGACCCGTGTAAATATAAGATCAGCTTTTCAGCACTGGAGAAAACTGAACGTCTTCCGCGTGAAACGGAGATAAGCACACAGTACTACAAAAACAAAAATTTGCATTACCATAGTATTACTCATTGAGTTAATTTGCTGATAAAAATATACCCTCGGTCAGCTGCCCCAAAAGGTTCCACCATAATACTTGTCTGGGTTATACTTGGGTAATACTTGTCTGGTGTTATACTTGTCTGCTGCATGCATCAGATTCACACTGATGCTGGCCTACAAAGCCAAAAATGGACCAGCTCCCTCTTACCTCAAAGCCCTCATCACTCCTCGCACTGCACCCCGCACCCTCCGATCTACCAGCACTGCTCGACTGGTTCCACCATCTCTCAGGGTAAGAGGCAAGTATACTACAAGACTCTTCTCTGTTCTGGCACCAAGGTGGTGGAACAAACTTCCCCTAGAAGTCCGGACAGCTGAGTCACTGGCTATTTTCAAGCGGCGGTTGAAGACCTACTTATTCAGGAAACACTTCAACTAGCACTTCTTTCCTTATCTTTTGCATTTAAAAAAAAAAAACCTTTGACACTTTTTCATTGTAACTCTGAACAAATGTTTTAAACTCATGGTATCTTAAGTATGTAACCTAGTGAGCCAGCATTAATGATTCAATGATTTAAGCACGTATGTATGTCGCTCTGGATAAGGGCGTCTGCCAAATGCTGTAAATGTAAATGTAATGTAAATGTGCATGTGTGGGGCGGAGCTATCAAAACACGGGTGGGACCCATTTGGGTAAAAGATGTGTTTGTTTTGGTGATTTCAAATGTCAACATTGGCTTTCAAAAAACAGAGACCCCACTTTTAACACTGCACGGATAATGAAAAGTATTTTAATGACTATACTAACATGCTGTGCTTACAAATCCAACTAACCTCCTTTAAAACCATTTGACATGGAAAAGGAAAGAAAGCTTTCCAAACGTTTGAGTCATTGTAAAAAATCATTTCTGTCCCATCGGGTATCTCAAATGAAATCTCTCAAGCATTTTTATTTGATAATTTAAAGCTAAAATGGCATCTTGTAGCCTCTACATGCAAAAAAACAAACAAACAAACAAACCTCTTTATGTGAGCCTTAAGAATTTCATAGCTAATTTAAGACAATTGAAAGTAAAAATAGCAAATATAACAATAACAAATTACAGCTTACATCAGGACTGATCTAGCAGTGAATTGTTTCAGCTTAAATAAATAAAAAAACAAGCAAATTTGTTTTTCATTTCTTAAATTTTACTTTTATATAATTTATGAAATGAAAAACAAATTTGCTTGTTTTTTGTTTTCAAAATGTAAGCTTGTTAATGTAGAATTTTCTTTATACAATTTAAACAGACAAGCAAGTAAACAAGCAAAGAACCTTGAAACTAAAAAAATAAAATGTGATTTATTTGGATTTAAATTCAATTGAATAAGAAAATCTTGCGACCCAACATATTACAACGTTATTATTAAATGTGAATCATAATTAAGTGTTAAATAATTGGATGTACATCATCGATAACACAGAATTACTGACAAATCTATACAATTTCACAAACACACGTTCTGAAGAGAATCAGATTAGTGGCAGATCTGCTCATGCGGGTTTTTGACTGGCAGCTGGAATTGAGTGCTTGAGTAAAAACTCGATAAGCGAAAACACGCTGAGCTCTTTGGGCCAATCTGCAAGTTTTATCAGGCTGAAATCAGCAGCTTCCAATCTCAGCATTTACACAGAGCTTTAAACAACCTGGTACTTCTTCACAATTTTTCTCTCGTCTATCTCCAATGATACCATGTTCAGAATAATGAATATTTATACTACAGACTGCACATGGCAAGCAGTGTGTGAAAGCTATCTTTAAGTAGCATATATTCAATTCAATTCAATTTAGATATCGCTTTTAACAATAGACATTGTGTCAAATCAGCTTTTATAAGATTAAAAACATAGAATTAAAAATTGAGTTTTAAATGAAGTTTTCCCTAATGAGCAAGCCAGAAGTGACGATGGCAAGGAAAAACTCCCTGAGAAATGTTAAAACATGCGAATCAATTAAGAAAGTATACACTTGAATTGAATACACTTGGATATTTCTGGTGTATATTAAAAACACATGGAAAAGTAACAAATAAATAAATTTTTTTTTTTGGTTTACAGTTTTGGTTTAAATTTGGAACACACTGAATACAAATGTTTGGCGCATATACAGCATATACTAGCAGCTAGCATTTCCGAGGCCGGTCGGCCGGTCGGTCGGTCTTTTATGTTATGAGGTGATGAGGGGTGCCAGGTGACGGTGATCAGAATTCAGGTGATGAGGATCTGGTGTGCTGTGTGAGGGGAGAACCTGGCAAATCCCTGACACATTCAACATTGAATTAAAACCACATTGAATTAAAACTGACCACATTGAATTAAAACCAGTTTAATTCTAGTTTGATTGTGAATGACAACAAAATGGAAATTAGCAACTCAAACAGAGTTCATGAGAGACAGTAAATTTATGTAGAATTGTATGTATTTATTTAGAATTTGAACTAAAAAAATGAAGAGTCTTTTTTTTATACTTGTCATCTTGTCTTTTTCATAATCTTCTCTGTAGCATAACCTGTCCTCCTTCTCTCTCTCTCTCTCTCTCTCTCTCTCTCTCTCTCTCTCTCTCCCTCTCTCTCTCTCTTTCTGTAGTATAACCTGTCCTCCTTCTCTCTCTCTCTCTCTCTCTCTTTTTCTGTAGTATAACCTGTCCTCCTTCTTTCTCTCTCTCTCTCTCTCTCTCTCTCTCTCTCTCTCTCTCTCTCTCTCTCTCTCTTTCTGTCTGTGTATAACGTGCCCTCCTTGTATATCTATCTGCTTGTGCCTATTGTTGACTCTGCCTTTTGTTTAAAAAAAAAAAAAAGAACACCTACACTCACATTTCCCGTCATCACGGCATGATTTATGGTCTGTTCTGCATAAAACACATTTGAATCAGCTCTGTGTGTCAAAAAAAAAAATCAGAATGAGGTTACGTTCTTTAATAGTGAGGTCAAGGTTTCAGGTTGACTTGTGCACGGCATGACAAGCACTAGTGCTTGCACAGTGGGGAAACTCAAACATGACACAGTGTAAAATGGAGGGATCAAAAGGTCTGATGAGGAAGATTAGACCTCTCTGAGGGGGAGGAGAACAAGAAGAGAGTGTGTGTGAGAGGAGGAGGAGAAAAAGAGAAAAGTGAAGTAGGTTAGGTGAGTCAAAAATAACTCGGGCGAGTCACAACTCTCCGAACTGAAGACGTTCCTCGACCCCTTTCACATTGCTGCGTGATGCCATGAATGTGGTTCAGTCAAACCGATTCAGGTCACGTCTCCGGACTTTTAATTATTATCATTTCCTATTGTTATTAACACAAATTTAGGTCAACATGTCTTAAAAATCAATCATTTGTGTTTAATGAATTTCCACCTGGATTATAGAATGTATTCATCGAATAATCAGCTCTGTCTTTTATTTCTAAATCAAATCCAACATTATTAAATGTAAGTTATTACATGCCAACATGTGCACCATCAATAACAAAGAGATACAGCAAGAATTTCCTTACACACTTTCTGAGCAGAACTAGATTAAATTAGCGCAGGTTTTATCTGGCAGATGTAATTGAAGTGCTGGAGTAATAAACCGATAAGCGAAAACACGTCGAGCTCTTTGAGCCAATCTGGAAGATTTATCAGGCTGAAATCAGCAGCTTCCAATCTTTGCATGTATGAAGAGCTTTAACAACCACATGGCTTCCTCACAAGACCAACATTAGCATTAGAAAGTGAGAAAAAAAGGAAAAAAACATGAAGAAAAGACAAAGTGTAACAAAATGTAGAAGGAAAAACTCCTTCGATATTAGATTTAAATTTTATAAGATTGACCTAAACTTTTGTTGCAGTTGTTATATTAGATTGTGCTACATCATGTGGAAGTGGGAATCTGGATCAAAAAAGAAAAGAAAACAGCCAGAATAGAAGGGTCGCTTCAATTTTTATTCTTAAATTCTAACAAAACATCAGTTACTTTAAAACACTGAATAAAACTAATTGAATAAAATTAGCTTAGATTTTAATTACATTTTTTTACAACAACTTGATTTTCAACACATTATAAAATAAAACCTAGCACAAATAAAACCTACTGTAGCTTCAATTTAAAAACAAAAAACATTGGCTTAAATATTAAATCATACAAAATGAAAGTAGCTAAACTTTGCATAACATGAAACAGCTTAAATTTGGAAAACATTAATAACAACTAGTTTAGCTGTAAAACACACTGAATGAAACTTGGCTTAACTTTGTAACACCTCAAACAGAAATTTGCTGAAATTTTGAACACCCAGCATAAAAACTAGCTTAAATTTTAAATACCTCAGATAAAAACTAGTGTAAATTTGGAACACATTAAATCAAAATTTGTGTATGTTTTAACGCATTAAATGGAAGCCAGCTCAAATTTTTAATACCTTGAATAGAAACTAGCTGAAGTCAAAATTGAATCAAAACCTATTTAAACAATAAATAAAATACCAGATGAACTTTATTAAATGGAGAAAAAAATGGACGATTTTAATGTTAAAAAATAACATGATGTTACAGTATCTATAAGGAAACATTGTTTTTGGTACGTTTCATGTTTCCTTTCCTTGACTTTCCAGGAAACGCCATGAAATTAGCTTGCCATGTTACTCAGAAACCTGAAAGCATAAAGTTACATCACTTTCCTCTTCTTTCCTTTCCAGAACTCGTTCATCAGCACAATTTAAATTTGAAACCTAATACAATTTCTCTTTGTTAAAGAAGATGTTCCAGTTAAGTCCAGTATGTTACGTGCGTGTACTGTATGCACCTTATCACTTCATTGTACTGCGTGAATGAAAAAATAAATAAAGTGTTAGAATGAGCAATGGATCCGTATTTTAATCAACCATAAGAAAATGAAAGCAAGTATAAAAAATGAAATCAAAGTTGATAACACAAGAGGAATCCATCATATTCATATATTCAAGTCAGGAAAAATGTGGTCGTTCAGCCGAGAAACTAGGAGCTCATTAGTCTTCGGAGCCAGCTCGCTCGTTTTAAGCACACGAAGCTAACCGAAGGCTAAAGCGTGGCCATGAGCAATCATTTCTCACACAATTTAATTAGTGAGCAGTGGATTAGTATTGATTCCCTTCGGTTTTCTGTGGTGTGGTGGCTGGACATTGTTATGCATTTTTGTATAAGCCTTTAATGGAAGATGCATCTGATGGAAAATAAATAAATGAACTTGGGTGAAAGCACAATTCCAAATTTGGATTTAAATAATGGTTTTAGGAATTTAGTTTTTTTTTCCCAAGATGAAGTCATTACTGCATTATAGCAAGTTGTGGAAAGTACTTTGGCCATCCAAAGTACCAGCAGTTATCATTTATTAACTATTACCAGCCATACCGATGATGAGAAACAGTGTAAGTAAGAATGTAAGTGAATTTAGTTCTTTCTTAAAAATGCATTCAAGCATGGAATCTAAATGCACCGGGAGTTTGTAGTTATTATTTAAATGAACATTTATGAGATGTATTCAGACAGATTCGAGTTTAATTGGGGTCAGAGAACCTTGAAAAACCGCACATATATTTAAGGTATTGTGGTAAACTTATATATCAAAATTTAAAGAAATTTCATTAAAGGTAATACATTATAAAGACATGGACAGATGTGGAATCTGGGTGCTCCTAAATCTAGAAAGTAACATTCAATTTCCATCCACTAAAATAACTTTTTTTTTTTCTTTTTTTTTTTTTTTTTTTGCTCTTCAACATTTCCTCATTAGGAACTGTTCAATAGGAAAAAGATGAAGGTTAAAAAGTACATGATGTGGCTTATTGCATACTAAAATCTTGTACATTCTTAGAAGGTTTCCACAAGGGGGCACTAAAAACACAAACAAACAAAAAACATCATGAGAAAACATTTCTCAAAGTTAATAGCAGATTTTCAGTCTAAAAAAAAAAAAACACTATTGATGGAAATCAACCATTAATCAAATTTACTAGTCAGTAATTATCACTATGAATTTATTCTTTTTCTTCTTTTAAATTATTAATATATTTTTATTACTATTATTATAATTGATATTATTATTATTATTATTATTATTATTATTATTATTATTATTATTACAGATTACATTAATTACATTATTAGAGAGAGAATGCTTAAAGTCATGCTGGTTGACTTGTTTAATCAGGATATTTTCTTGCTATGCTTATTTGGGAATCCGATTCATGAAATTCAACAATTACTTACAAAATCTATTTTTTTTTTAATACTTAAAACAACAAACCTAACCACAACATGAACCTAGATCATAGGTTCAGCTGGAGGCTGTACTGTATGTGTGCACATGTACTTCAACATTTATTATCTGTCGGTTTGTTTTATCTGTAAGCTTGGCAAAATCCAATACGAGCACAAAGAAGCTGAAGGTTATAGTACGAGAGCTTACAGTGAATCACAAGGGCTTTGAACCCACAACCTACAATCTAGTATTTAGATACAAAGCAAAATACTCAATGGTGTGAGTATTTTCATGGTTCACGGCTCACCTGCTTTTGTTTTAAAAACGTTAAAATGTCAAAAGCATGGTCAATGTCGCGATTGCAAAGAGTTTCAATAAAGTAAGAGCAATTAATAAACTATTTAATTATATTCTACAGAACACAGATGAGGAATTGTGAAGAAGATCATAAAGGCAAACACATCATTCAGGCATTATATTTACTTCCCTAATGAGCTTGTTTACTTTTGTTAATCTGTTTTCATCTTATGAACATCCTGTGATTCCAGGTCTACAGTAATCTTAATGTTAATCCGCCATAATGCTATCTTGTTAGTAATGCTAGCCTGTCTTCATGCTTTAGCATAGGCTTTTGTAACATTTTTACCAGTCATAATGTTAGACTTTGCATATATTACTAGCCTGTTTGTTACAATTATGCAATTATAGCCTATCATTTTGTTAGACGCATGTAAAACTTGTCTGCACCACAGTTTATCAGTAAACAATAAACCACTGTTTTAATAGAAAAATACAATATTCTAGTATTTCATTCCTTTTACAATACAGAGAATTTTCAACAATGACATGATTTTTTGTTAATAAACGATATTACAGATCATAATACAGACTTAAAAAAATCTTCAGCTGCTTAGTTGCATCATCTCAATTGTAATTCACTTTATATACAAGTGAGGTAAAAAAAATACAAACATTCTTAAGAATTGGTCTAGAGGTAATGTAAGTTATGGTTAGTATTTTTATCAGGAGTCCAAGCACCATGAAAAGTGGTTGGGGATCATGAAGAAATGAAAGTATTGCAATTTATTATACAATGCTGTATCACATGTTAGAATATAAGGGTGTTTTTGTTCATAGTGGACTTTCCTAATTAAGATCTTAACCAATCTACTGCTTCCTGTTTACATGCTTTTCTTAATTTCAGTACATCACATTTGGATTTTGCATCTTTGCAACCCACAAACCTGTCTTTAAAAATCTTTTTCAATAGCTATATAATGTCCATTTAAAAGTGCACACAATAATATATCAAACCCAGCAAAACACTCTACTAGGGCACCTTTTGGAAAATAAATCTTTGATATTTCTTTTTTTTTTACTGCCCTGCTTAAAGCAATAACCTCCATCAAAAAGAGACACAACTGGCTACATCAGAGCTTGGAGCATTACATGACACCTTGGTTCCTTGGATGTTCAAAGTCAGGCTTCTTGTAATCGCAAAAGGTCTTGGCCCTTGGTGAATTAAGTAGCCTTCAAAAACCATGTGACCAAGTGCACTTGGTGTCTCCCAAGAGACAACAATCCATTGTGGAGCTGCAGTCTGGCTTACACAAGGTGTATGTGAGTACATGAAAACATTGTATTAAGGTGCAGTGAAACAATGTTTACTTTTTATTAAGAAATCCAAAATTCAAAAAGAATTCAAAGAGTCATTTATTTTAGCCAAATATAACATTGCATAATTATGTAGTTTGCATCTCAACTTCTCTACTACCAATACAAATATTTATTTTCAAAATACGCAGTCCGTTAACTTTTTATGATTTGGTTTGTGTCACGGACGCGGGGATAAAATGGACCCGAATGCAAGATAGCTAAAAGAAAACAGGATTTATTAACTAAAAAAAAAACATAAAACATACACAGACAGGTGTGCATAGGCGGGGAGGAAGAGACAAGGGCGGGGCAAACACATGACACCAAACATAAACAAAAGGCATGTGGCCAAAGTCCGGGCTGAGTCCTGACAGTTTGAACATTTGCGCAATGTCAATTAAAGCAATTAAGTTGTTTATGTATGGGGCAAGGTGGTTCAATGGTTAGCATGTTTGCTTTGTTCCTGCCGCCTTTCTGTGTTTGCGGAGTTTACATGTTCTCCCTGTGCTTTGGTGGTTTCCTCCAGGTACTCCAGGTACAGTTTCTTCCACAGTGTCTCTAAATTGTCTGAAGTGTGGGAATTTCTTTGTGCTCAAATGCGCCCTGTAATGGCATCCTGTTCTGATCCCCTGCCTTGTGTCCTGAGTGCCCTGGGCTTGGCTCCAGGCTCCCTGTGACCCTGTTTAGGAAAAAAGGTACAAAAGTGGTTGAATGTGGTGCATCAACTCTCAGTTCAGTTACATTTGCATTGAACCAAATAAATAAAATTGGATCAAATAAAATTGTATATACATTTTAGAAATTTTTCGGTCCTTATGCATACTCTTCCTGTCGCCTGAGACTGAAGGCTTGTGAGTACAAATCTTGCTATCAGTCAACCCAAATGAGCCTTTGGTATAATTTATCTCAAGCCAAACTTACCTTTATTTAGCCAGTGCCTTTTCAGCATCATCTGATTCAGAGATATCTTAAGTCACCTAAGACTAAAGGTTTTAAATGATAAAGTTTTGGAGGCTGAAACAGTTGTGACCACTCATAACCTTGCTCACTATGTGAACATGGGTTCTTGGCTTTTATTCCCCGAGAGATTTTCATTATGAGATTAGCTTGGGTCCTTGAGCACAGCCCCAATCAGACACAATTTAAGTCAACCTAGACTGAAGAGTTCAAGTCCCAAGCTTTTGTGACCAATGACTTGCCTCCAAAAACCATGTGATCAAGGAACCCTGACCTTGATTCACTCAAGTGTTGCTCACATTGATTTTTTTTTTTTTTTTTTTTTGAGTTCTTAACATCTAATTGAGCTGCTTTTTAAGTCAACCCATGAGGTTATAACTCTTGAGCTGTCATCAGTATTCTGGAATCAACTCACCTCCAAAAGCCACATGGCCAAAGCCATCTCATTAACACACATATTGTGTCACCCAAGCCTGAATAGTTCAAGTAATCAAGGTTATAATTACCAATCAGTGACCATTCACATTTAACATCCAAAAAAGCATCCAAGGGTCCTCGGTGTTGATTGACCCTAACAGTACTCTCATTCATTATGCTTGGTTTCATGAGCAACATCTAACTCTACTGCCTTTTATGTCACCCTGTGATCTAAACAAACGCTCTACTGTAAAGTGTCAAATATTCATAATTGGCAAATCCACACACCACTAGACACCAAGGGCCCTTGGCCTAGATTCACTCTAGGGATGCTGTGTTTGCTTTGATTTGGGTCCTTGGAAACATTTTGATTCAGCATTTTTCAAGTCACCTACTGTAGGACCGAAGGTTTCAAGCAAATGAGATTATTTGTAACTGTCAAAAGGTGCTGATCCTCGGGGAATCAATTCGACTCCAAGAAGCAAGTGTATAAAATCAGCCATGTGCCCTAATTTTGAGTTACTGGCCTGGATGTACCCAAGGGACAATCTATTTGTAACTGCAGATCAAGCTAGTGTGTGTGTGTGTGTGTGTGTGTGTGTGTGTGTGTGTGTGTGTGTGTGTTTGAAAACTCTCATCTTTGGAATTGATTAAATTTTGGCATCCCCATTTGCTGAGGTTTCTACTTAGTTTAATAAAGATAATGTAGTAGTTATATAAAATTACATGTCATTACCACACAAGCTGTACTTAAGGTCAACAATGAAGACTCAATAACACTTCAGGGGTTTAAGCTCCCAAAAAATACAGTTGAAAAAGTGTGTGTGGGGGGTAATAAATATGAGAAAGAGAAAAAATAACTATCTGCTCACTGAAATGAATGGAACAAAAGGTTTAGAACAAAAATTATAAATGATGAGAAGAAAATGCATGCATAAATAAAAAAAGAAATAAAATAAAAAAAGGAATATCTACAAGACGAAAAGGAACCTGAGATACATTATACTAAAAAGAGAAAGGTAAATAAAACATAGAAAATGAAAAAAAGTATTCAGAAATATAAATAATAAAAGAAGATTATTGGGGGGAAATGGCAAGACATAAAAACAGTGTAACAATTATAACAAAATCTAAAAATAAAAAAAATATAAAAAAAATAAATAAAATGAAACAGGAAGAAAGAAAGAAAGAAAGAAAGAAAGAAAGAAAGAAAGAAAGTTTTTTTGTTTGGAAATAATAGTACCAATTGAATTAGAAACCTGCTTCTGATCACATTCTAACTGTATGGAACTGTATGGAAACTGTAGGTCAGTTTTTTTTCAATCCTCTTCTCTTCTTTTCCAGGTCTAATCTGCCTCGTCAGACCTTTTGATCCATCGATTTTACACCGTGTCATGTTTTAGCGTCCCTGCTGTGTCACTTGTCATGTCGTGCATGAGCGAATTTTAAACCTCGACCTCAGGGGTCACAATCTGACTTTGCCTCGCCGGTGATAGACAGAGCTGCTTCGTAGCCAAGCTGCTATAGCCGTGCTTCTGTGGATATGGTTATGGTCGAATTATGCTTCCATGTCAGCCCACAATAAGCTGTTAATATTGTCAAGAAAACAGTTTACACTCCACATGAGACATCAACCTGTAAAAAACCAACAAAATAATAAACAACATAAAGTTCAGTCAGAGTGTATTGAGATGCTGTGTTTATGTTAAACATTGTCTGACTTTTCTTCCTTGTTTATGTTATGGCTACCAAATAGGTTGTTTTGACTGAAAATGTGAATCGTTCTTCGCTTCTTAACCACCTGACTGTGTCTCGCTTTTATCTATTATCTCCTCATGTCTTTACTGATTTCCGCTGTGTGAATATGAGCGAGATTGATTCAAGCTTTCAAAGATTCCCTACTGTTCTCAGGCATGACTCTCATTACCTGCAACAACACATCACACCATGACCACAGCCGTAAAGCTTACAGATCCATTAAAAGTTTTTTTTTAACCCCATTAAACAGATCCAGCATTTATTTTCTCCTAAATGTTCTAGAGAAAACTGGATTGAAATCCAACTGAAACATTTAGCATAATAATCAGGACCAAACAGAACAACACTTAGCCAACATTATTATTATTATTAGTCATTATTATTAATTGTTTGACAGAATTCATTGCATTTAATAAATAACATTCTCACGGTCTCTAAAATTTCTAAAATGTAATTTTTTTATCTTTTGATCGACTGTGGCTTTTATAGATGTGTATTATTCTTTTTTTATGAATTTAATTTAATAAAATAAAAGACTAACACATATTTCTTCAGTTTAAAAAAAAAAAAAAATATTAACATAAATTTTAATATTTTTAAAAAAGTTTTAACATTTTCCAAATATTTTTTCCTATGCTTGAACAGATATTTCTATTTTGATTGTACTATTTTTTTTTATTCTTCCACAACAAGTCATGTGGTTTTGTATGTGATAAATGAAATTTACATTTGATTCAGTCATGTGTCTAGCAAGTCAAATTCTTGTGTGTGGTACATTTTATTTATTTATTTATTTATTTATTTATTTATTTATTTATTTATGTGCAGCTCTGTGAAAAAAACATTATAATGCATTAGTACTAGCAGGAAATGAGAGGTAAGACAGATGCAGATGCATTCAAGCATGGTTTATTAACCCAGAGGCAAGCAGACAACTCCAAAATGAAGGGCAAGTTCAAAGTCAGTGAGCAGTCGGGGGTCAGGCGAGGCACAAACTGCGTAAATAAGGCACAGATAACAAAAGATATCTAGCCAGGTCAAAACCGTGATAACAAACACAGTAACACAAGGCTTGATAATGTTCGGGGTGGAATGCACAAACTCAATTACAAAGTCAATGTGAGTGATTGTCTCTTTTAATTTTTCACAGTGTGTGATTGGATAGTGTAGTCTGAGGCAGCTATGCCTGTAGGCTGTGGTGTGTTTTGGGAGACTGCGTTTACAGACAGAGTTGACTCTAAACAACAAAAGAGGAGTATATTCCAAAGCTTAAAGTAGTTAACAGTATAGGAAAAAGTGAGGTAAAGTAAATTTAAATTATTGAGTTAAGAGTGGGGGGGCACGGTGGCTTAGTGGTTAGCACATTCGCCTCCACCTCCAGGGTTGGGGGTTCGATTTCCCCCTCCACCTTGTGTGTGTGGAGTTTGCATGTTCTCCCCGTGCCTCGGGGGTTTCCTCCGGGTACTCCGGTTTCCTCCCCCGGTCCAAAGACATGCATGGTAGGTTGATTGGCATCTCTGGAAAATTGTCCGTAGTGTGTGATTGCGTGAGTGAATGAGAGTGTGTGTGTGTGTGTGTGTGTGTGCCCTGCGATGGGTTGGCACTCCGTACAGGGTGTATACTGCCTTGATGCCCGATGACGCCTGAGATAGGCACAGGCTCCCCGTGACCCGAGGTAGTTCGAAAAAGCGGTAGAAAGTGAGTGAGTGAGTGAGTGAGTGAGTGAGTTAAGAGTGAAAAGGAATAAAAGAAGTAAAAAAGAAAACTCTACAAACGCGAATATGTAAGAAAGAAAGAAAGAAAGAAAGAAAGAAAGAAAGAAAGAAAGCAAGCAAGAAAGAAATCATACATTAAAACTGACATAAAAAGGAAGAAAGAATGAATTAAATTTAAAAAAAGTAACAGAAAAGTAAGTATAGGGAAAAAATACAAAAAAGGAAATTTGCTGATAGATTGGATGATCATACAGCAATTATGATATCATTATCATCATCATCATCATCATCATCACCATCATCATCATCATCATTATCATCAGCTGTCAGTGTGTTTCAATGAGAAAATTTCAAGCTTTAATCAGAAACGATTTATTATCAAAGGGTAATGTGTTTAAATTAAGTGTTAATAGTTTGGCCTCCTCACTGATTACAACACATTTTTTGGATAGATTGACATTTACCGTTTTCTTTTCGACGCCATTGCTACATTCTTAAGAGTGGTATAGAACTCAAGTCGTGTCATTTTCTCAGTTTATTACCGCAAAGACAAAAGGACAGGAAAAAAAAAAGAAATCCCAGTGGAAAGGTTTCCGATGGAAAAGGAGTTTCATTATGCTGGAGCACAAATCCCGCCTACATTTTAATTAACTTTAGGATGAATCTTCCATAAGAACGAGCTGCAGCGTAATTATCCCTCACAGTCTCATCTTGCCCACATAAGCTATATTAGCGTTAAGGTTATGCTAACTCTGTTCTTCATTAAAAACGTAGCTTCAATTTTGCTTCTTCTTCAGTAAAACGCACATCTTCCCAACTTTTTTTTCAGAACTTTTACTGCAAATTTCAATATATTTTTTTTTACATTTTGTGTCATCACACTTATTTAGAGGAAAGAAAACACTGATCACGACATGTCGGAAACACAAAGATACCTTAAACAAAGCACCTTAACAAACAACAGTTTGCTATTTGTGACATTAGATTATTTTTGAACCAGTTTGTCTAATATTATTTTTTCAGCAACTTTTATTTATTTGTGAGCACACTCAAGTCTCTCTCTCTCTCTCTCTCTCTCTCTCTCTCTCTCTCTCTCTCTCTCTCTCTTTCCTTCTTGTTACTTGGTGATCGCCTGAAGGCAGAAAGAGATCCTCATTCAGTAAGTAACCTTGCTCTAACAAGACACGCATGTAACTCATCACACGTTACCTGACAGCTCAATCCACCCACTGCCCTGAAAGAATCGACCGCTTGACCACGCCCCCACCGCCACACACTGATTCATTTACAGTAAATGATGCTATATGACTCATTAGCTATTGCTAGCCTGTCCATCCATCCATTCATGTGCCTGTGGAAATCCCTTCAAATAAATTTATCTCCATTACCACCCTCACTCAGAAGGAATGTCCCACCTGGACGCAATCAGCACAAATCCACAACCATGACCAAGCAAAAACAGAAACACACTGGAACTCACCCAAAACAATAACGCTAGCACATGTACCTCAGGGATATCCGGCACCACAGCAGCTCACCAGGCTGGAAAGAAGAGAGCTGAAACGTTTATTCCCACTGTCCTTTTCCCCAAAACCTATACGCTTAATCTAGCTGCTTTGTCTCAAGGGTTGGTGCTAAGCCATGGACTTGATCACATTATACCATGTTACACTGGGTTTAGGCTGTAAGGAGCCAGTTTACTTCCATATTATCTACCGATTTTGTTTGTTGGTGTGTGGGTGTTAGATTTTGACCCTTGGAATGTGCTTTTAATCTATCTATCTATCTATCTATCTATCTATCTATCTATCTATCTATCTATCTATCTATCTATCTATCTATCTATCTATCTATCTGTATTTGCATCCTGAAACCTGATTGGTTCCTGTCTTTTAGGATGTAATAGCACTTTCTCATTAGCTACCTAACCAGATTCACCTCATAAATCACAAATAAATAAAAAACAAACAAACAAATAAATAAAGAATAAATAAATCAAATTTTGTATATAACTGAAGTGATCATTTTTTTGTAGATCAGCATTGTTTAAATGAGTTTGTTTTAGTCTGTTTTAGAGAAACATTAACAATGTAAATAAAAAGATAAAGGGATAAAGTATTGGCACCCTAATAATGTAACATAATACTGTGAGGCTTTGAAAATAAAATATCAGATTATATTAATTTGTTTAGCCCTTTTTTCAGTTTTTGTTCTATTTTAATATCACTTCTAATATTTTGTTACTTTTAAATGATTTATTTTTTATTTATTTTCATTTTTGGGTATCATGCTAAGCCTTTATTGTGTTATTAAAGTGGTCAAAATGGACATACCAGGTCAACACTGTTAGCAAGCACTGAGTCAAGTGAACTGTTTGTGCACTCCACTTAAACTCTGTGCTCACCTTCATCGTCTTTGCAGTGTCAAGCTAAAACTCTAAAACTTTTTTCTTCAAACTTTTAAAGAGCATGATCCTTATGATGCAATGTCAAGCTGTCCTATGCTCAGAAAACCATAACTGAAAACCATTAGCATCATCTGGACATTTAAAAAAAGGTTTTTTTTTTTGTTGTTTTTTTTCTCTTGCAAATGACCCGACCTTGTTTAAAAATCTCACAGTGAATGAGAACAGGAATTTAAACAGAAGGCTTGGTCACGCATTTGACCCTTGAAGTGTGTTCTTCATGCTCCGCTCCCTCGGTGACGCGAGACAGGTGACGTCCGGCCGATGCCCACGAGGTCACTGAGACCAGCATATGGCCGTGATCTGTTGTCGCCGTTGTTGTTGTTGTCGTCGTTGTTGTTGTTAAAAACAGCAGCGTCACCAACATGGCAAGGTGAGGCGATGTTTTCTAAACTCGAATTCTGCTTATGAATACACAGTACGCTCACTTTGTAAGGAACATTTCAAACAGTTCTTTAAACGGTTGGACTGTTAAGTAAATCCTACAACTGATATATTTTATTATTTATCCTAGCTAGCTAACATGAGCTACACTGGCAAGATTTCTTATTCTAGCTAGTAAACTAACCAGATGCTCTGGCAGGATTTCACTGAGGTACAGTGAGTTTAAGCTGTATTGACAAATGACGATGACTGAAAATGTTAGCTAGCTAACTAACATAAGCAAAATTCATGAGCAATGTTAGGAATATATCACCGTGTTGATGCATACTTTTTTATCACCCTCGTAGAATATGACCGATGAGCTGTTGCCATAGAAACAATAACATATCAGAAAAATTTGTAGCTTCTCCTATAGAAAGTTCATCAACACTTTCTGACCAATCAGAATCGAAATTCAGTATAATATAATATAATATAATATAATATAATATAATATAATATAATATAATATAATATAATATAATATAATATAATATAATATAATATAATATAATATAATATAATATAATATAATATAATATAATATAATATAATATAATAAACATAGTGTGTATGATGGAGGTTCTGTCATTCTTGTGGCTCTCAGTCTGAAACTCAGAATAAACTTTCATTCATTTTAATTCGAAAGAGATAAAAAACGGAGACACTTTGCATTTTTTTTCTTTGATTGAGTGTGAAATTGTCCTCAGGGACATCATTTATTATAATCTGCAGCAGTCCACTGTTATTTGTTCTGACTTTAACGGAGAACCCAGAAATTTTACTGTATAACCGCATGAGACAATGCCACATCTAATAATATACATGTTTACCTTCTCAGTTCCAGTTTGGTGAAACTGACATTTACTCTGGTTTCTTGGTTCGAACCTTTAAGGGTTTCCTCTAAGGCTTGAGAGTAGTAACTTTACTGTATAATAATGTCTCTATTAGTGATTCTATATGATTATATGTAGAAGCCCTACAGCAGTGTTTCTCTTCTCTACCTTCCAGGTACTGTACATTAGAACCTAGAGAAAAACTCTGGAGGAACCAACAATGTACTGTTATATGACAGTAAATTCACCTCCTATTTACAGTGTTCTATGTGATTTTTACACATGAATCATGTATCTTCAGCTATGATTCCTTTTTAAATATAATTGACCTATTTTCATGAATGTGATTTAAGTTTTTGTGATTTAATTTGTTTTAATTAATTAATTAATTAATTTATATGCAATTAATTTTGACAGGTGATTCATATATTTTCAAATGTGAATCATTTCTGCAGGTGATTCATTTATTTTCATATGTAATTCTGTTTTACAGGTGATTCATTTATTTTCATATGTGGTTCAATTTATCAGGTGATTCGTTTCTTTTCATAATGATTCATTTTTACAGTTAATTAATTTATTTTCATATGTGATTTGTTTTTACGAGTGATTCATTTATATTAAAATGTGATTCGTTTTTACAGGTGATTCGTTTATTTTCAAATGTGATTCATTTTTTACAAGTGATTCAGTTATTTTATTTTTTAGAAGTGATTTTTTTTATTTTCAAATGTGAGTCTTTTTTTTCTATTTGCACAAAATTCATTTATTCTTAAATGTAATTTTTTCTTTTTTTTTTTTTACAGGTGATTCATTCATTTTTAAGTGTGATTCTTGTTTCACGCATGATGCATTTGTTTTCAAATGTGATGTTATTACACATATGACTCATTTATTTTCAAGTATGACTATTTTAGATAGTGTGAGAGAGAGAGAGAGAGAGAGAGAGAGAGAGAGAGAGAGAGAGAGAATGAGAGAGAGGGAGAGAGAGGGAGAGAGAGGGAGAGAGAGAGGGAGAGAGAGGATGAGAGAAAACGCATATATAAAATCAGCAAGTTGGTCCTCAAACAATCCACAGAAATAAAAGTGATGAAGTATAACAGTATTTCCACAGAACATTTATGACTCCAAGTAAGACAACAGGAATATAGTGTGTGTTTGTCTTTGTGTGTGCTCTCTGTCTGTGTATTTACTGCATGTCTCTGGTTCTGATCTGTACTTTGTGCTGCTGAGAACATTTCCAGCTCCTCCGCTGCTGTTCTTTCAAAATAAATCGGTGTCGGAGTGCGTGGGCCGTCTCGCCCAGCTGGACTCGTCTCACAGGGACGTTTTACACTCGGTTTTTCTGCCACAATCTGCTCGAGCGCTGAGCGGCCGGCCGGCTTGGTGATTAAGATTTGATGGAGTTTATAAATTGTATTTATTAAAAAGGACACAGAAACACACACACATGCAAACACACAGGCACACACACGCACAACTCAAATAAACACACACAGCACAAACACACACACACTCACAACTCAAATAAACACACACACAGCACAAACACACACACAGTACTGTGTGTTTTTAGAAAGTAATATATATATATATATATATATATATATATATATATATATATATATATATATATATATATATGGGGGCAGGGTCAGGGTCCTCCAGGGTCGGGGTTCGATTCCCGCCTCCACCTTGTGTGTGTGGAGTTTGCATGTTCTCCCCGTGCCTCGGGGGTTTCCTCCGGGTACTCCGGTTTCCTCCCCCGGTCCAAAGACATGCATGGTAGGTTGATTGGCATCTCTGGAAAATTGTCCCTAGTGTGTGATTGTGTGAGTGAATGAGAGTGTGTGTGTGTGTGCCCTGCGATGGGTTGGCACTCCGTCCAGGGTGTATCCTGCCTTGATGCCCGATGACGCCTGAGATAGGCACAGGCTCCCCGTGACCCGAGGTAGTTCGGATAAGCGGTAGAAGATGAATGAATGAATGAATATATATATATATATATATTAATTTTAATAAACACGGAGATCTAAACATTATCTATCTATCTATCTATCTATCTATCTATCTATCTATCTATCTATCTATCTATCTATCTATCTATGAGCCCCTATAGGATTCATATATCATATGTTTTCATATGCAATATTTTACACTTGATTTATTTGTATTCAAGTCTGATTCATTTTTACAGATGACTCATTTATTGAGAGTCATATCATGGGAATATTCACGTGAATATTGAGAAGTTCTGAATAATTTCCATTTATTTATTTTCAAATGTGATTACTTTTTTTAGATAATGAACTTGTTTTTTGATTTTTTCAGATAAATGGTTCATTTCTAATGGGTTTTTTTTCACATCTTTCCTTACAAATAATTCATTTCTTTTCAAATGTGATTCCTCCATACAGATGATTCACTTGACTTCATTTTTACACTTGTTATTTTATTTTTTTTTTTTTTATACATTTGATGTGTTACCAGACAATGATTTATTTTAGGTATTGTAGTTGTTGTATATACGAATCATTTAAAGAATCGTTTCATGAATCACAGATTTTTTTTTCATCGTTTAGGCCTGACAGGAGGAAGGAAACTTTCTCCACTATTTTTCACCTAATCAAATTAATGACTAAAACTTCCATAAAAGTCAGCGTCAGCTTTTTTTTTTCCGGAGCCATGTTTTATTCAGACTGAACGTGAATAAACATGCAGAGAGAGCGACGACCTCGTGTAAACAGCACGTCCTTAAACCTTCTCCCTCAGGGATTCTTCGCCCTTAAACACTGCGGTAACACATACATCATTGTTCGAAAGTTGCACTGATCACTAATCCATCACTTCCACTATTTATTCTATCAAACATTCATTTTTTTCATGTATTAACTTTGATATTTAAATATATTTGAATACATTTAAATGTTAAATAATAAAACAGAATAAAATAATAATAATAAAAAATCCTGTTGGTGTTAATTATTACTACCTGCAAAGAAATAAAACAGGGACATGGATGATGTAATAAACATGACATCATCAATCTGACATCACTCAGATTGAGTCATCACTCTTTTGTTTTTGTTTTTATCTCTTCATCTGCATTAGTATTCACTTTTTTTTCCTTCATTTTCTTCCTCCAGCAAATTTTCATATCAGTTCATTTTCATGTTTATCCTTTTGCTTTACTTTATCCTCTTTTTACATCCTTATCATCCTCTTCATTTTTTTATTCTTTGTTTTTTATCTGAAAAAAAGTCAATTTAAACTAAAGCAGCCTTTGTCTTCTCTCCATCTGAGCATTTTCTAATCACTTATTTTAATGATATATCTTCTTTATCTTTTTGTCCCTTGATTTCATCTTTTTCTTTCTTTCTTTATCTTTACTTTTCTCTCTTTTAATCTTCAGAATCTGCAGCTTCAATGTTTTTATGTTCAATGTTTTTTCGCTGAAATTTAAACTTTTCATTTCAATTCTTTCTTTCTTTCTTTCTTTCTTTCTTTCTTTCTTTCTTTCTTTCTTTCTTTCTATTCTCCCTAATTATTCAAAAGACTTGTTTTCTTTATCTTTGTCTACTCTTTTATTTTTTTACCTTTATTATCTTTATTTTCACATTGATTTTTCTTTTTTAGTTGGTCACAAAACAGCCCTGCCTTCCAAACCACCAGGTCAAAGTAGATGTAGATAAGATAAGAAAACAGATAAAACACAGAAAAGAAATGAACAGTAAAGAAAAAAAAATAGAAGTTCACCATAAAGATAAAAATTCATTTAAGAAAACAATTTTAATTTCATTTAATTTCAGTTTTTAGCTTAATCTTTTTCTTTATCCTTGTACTTTTATCTTCATCATCTTCATCTATCTACTTTGACCTGGTGGACTGTGAGGGCCGGCTGCTCTGGACTGCCCCACCGTGTCGGCTCCTGATTAACTGATTAAGATGGATGATGTGTGGTTTCTTAAGACGGTGTCCGTGTAAAAGAAGCTGCTTCTCACAAAGACCTTTAGCTGGAGCCTTGTTCTTTCAGATGAGCGGAGATTATTGGCAGGAGAGTGAAACGCAGGATAAAGGCTAAACGCAGAACCTTTCTGACCTTGCTGAGTAGTGCAGAGATCGTAATTAGGTGGACCCGAGCCCCGGATTCAGTACAAGCACCTGGTATCGACTCTAGAAGCAGCCGGATACACACACGAGTGAAGAACGAAGCCTCCTCGTTTCATTAACGCATCCCAGTGTCTCATCCTTATTTGAAAGTGAGCACGTTCCACACGCCGATCTAAACGGAAACGTCTCGGTCTCTGCTTTTTTTCCCTGAGAATAAATTACAGCCGAGCTGGAAAAAGTAGAGACTAGGGACCTTCCCCAATTAACTCCCAACTATCAGAACAGAGCCATCAAAATCCCTGCTTTCTCCCTAATGCACTCACTGTCTGTTTATACGCCGGCCTAATTAAGCATCCCTCTGACGAACAGGAATAAAAAATAAATAAATTAAAAAGATAAAGATAGTGATGTAAACAGATACTGAAGTGGCTGGCGATAAACAAGAGAACGCTTTACGGTATGGATGATGGGAGTTGTTATAGTTGGGGTTTTGATTTGTACACTAGTTATAGGGACCTTCCGAGAAGGCCAGTGCACATGGCAAGTTAGACTTTTTATACAAAATTCATGAGGTTTTCAAACTCACAGACTGACAGGTCACATGAAATGAAAATAAAAACACAACTCATGCAAAAATAAAAGGAAGAAAGCAATGCTGAATAAAAAGAAATATGAGAAAAATAAAAACAACAATAAATATGATCAATGGGGATAGATAGATAGATAGATAGATAGATAGATAGATAGATAGATAGATAGATAGATAGATAGATAGATAGATAGGTCAAATGAAATAAAAAACAAACTTCAGGTAAAGAAAGATAAAAAAGAATTTTGAACAAATAAAAAAATGAGAAAAAAGACTCAAAGTCAAAACTATAAAAGGAAAAAAGAATAAAAAGTATTATAGACAGATAGACAGGAGTGCTGAGAGAGAAAGGCAGAAGTGAGGGCATCTGTGTGCGTTCATCATCTTCCACAAGTGTTTCGTTAACACATTACAGGGTTTGTTTAAGAGCCACCCGGATGCAGATCGCTACACAAACGCCGTATTCATCACCCGGCAAACTGAAGTCATTCTTCCCAAAGAGTGAGTCATGCTCATCTCACTGTTACCACGTCGTCTTGCGTACTCGCTTAACAATACGGTTCAGCAAAACCGGGATTAGTGGAACAATTTGGAATGAACCGTTTCTTTCTGACAGACCCAGTCAGAATTATTGTTTATGATTGAGACCAGATTGTCGAATGAACACAACCAGCCATCAGTTTGACAGAGAATCACCGAGCGCACGTGACAACATATCGTTAATTCTCACCAGCGCCAATATGTTTAAGCTTGAGATGTCAGTCATTTTTATTCCACTTGTTGTGATTGGCAGGTGGTTATGAGGTTCCGCCCCTTTCAGAGGTCTACCAATCATCATAAGGAGAAGCGATGCGTCAAGGCGAGAAAAAAAAAAGCAATAAATGTCGAGATTTTTTTTTATCCACAAAACACCCTCGCCCACACTCCATTAAGCCTGTGTCGTTAAGCCGCGTGTCTGGGCGGGACTCAAAATGCCTGATTCATTTTCATATTACTGTTACCATGACGCCTGTGGTCGCTGCTTGTTTGCATAACAATGAAGCGGAGAGAAAATGGGATTAATGAAACAATTACAAATGAGACGTTTCATTCATACCGTCGCAGTCAGAATTATTGTTTAGTATTGTTTAAAAGATTGTCAGCCATCAGTTTGCGGGTAAAGAGGAATCACGACGTGCGTGTGGTAGTGTATCGCCTGTACACACACTGTGAATGTGTTGCTTGTGTCTTCAGTTCATTTAGTACAGATTTCTTTTAGTCTTGATCAAATCCCTATACACCAGTTAGCTCTTACTTCAGACAGCCACCAATCTGAGAGAGTAAAGACTACATTTACATTTATCTCATTCATACAGCTGAGCAACTGAGGATTGAGGGCCTTGTTCAGGGGCCCAGGCTATTTGGTGGTCCTGGGGTTTGAACTCATGACCTTCCGACCAGTAGTCCAACACTTTAACCATTGAGCTACAACATGCTTCTTCTAAAACCTGTGAAGGCAACCGCAGCAACCCAAGCTCACGAGATTGGCAGGTTCCACTTTCAAGACAACGTTTTTCTCGAGTACCACTTCTAGGACCTGGACTTTTTTTTTTAATTATGCAGGGACACAGAATATTGTTGTTACACAGATTTACATTTGAACACAATCTACCACCACTAATTCCCTGCACAGTTTTACTTGTTCTTGCTTTTTACTAATCTTTTCAAGAAGGAAACTGATCGTTTAACCACTAGAAAGTTTTTCACCAAAATATAGCAAAGGGGTAGAGTTTGAAAGTGTCTGGATTTTCTTCACAAGGAAACAGCACTGAGGAAACTGATAGACGAAGAGAGAAAAAGACAGACAGAGAGAGAGAGAGAGAGAGAGAGAGAGAGAGAGAGAGAGAGAGAGAGAGAGAGAGAGACTGACTGAAGAAGTAGAGGAAGGAGAGTTAATGTGCTAAGAGAGCAGGAACATTATCAGTTCAGCTTTAAAAGTGGAAATGGAAGTCTAGGAGATTGAAGTAAGATGATCTGATGTTTAAATGCCTCCCAGTGTGTAAAACTCAAGACAGCTTGATGTGAATTTTTTTTGACTTATCGGCCTAAAAGAAGGGCAAAAACAAGAAATAGGTTATTTCATTTATGTAAGAAAGAGAAAACAGTTAACAAACAGTTAAGTACTTAAGGGACTGGACAGCCTAGTGGTTAAAGTGTTGGGCTACCACTCGGAAGGTTGTAAGTTTGATCCCAGGTCCACCAAGCTTCCACTGTTGGGCCATTGAGCAAGGCCCTTAACCCTCAACTGCTCAGTTGTATAAAAAAAAGAGATAATGTATGTCACTCTGGATAAGGGTGCCTGCTAAATGCTGGAGCATGTTTTATATTCAAGGTGAGTTTCATCACAAAGATGGAGGAAAGTCACAGAGATTAGATCAGTATCAAAGAAAACTAAGTAAAACTAAGTAAAGAAAATTTATAATGAGTTCAAGTTGAATATCATTTGGAAAATAAAACATGTAATAATCTAAGTCTGAGTTTAAAAGAGAAGCAGGAACTCTCTCAGGCCTGGTGGTAGTAAACATGCCATAAATTCCATATTAAATTGTTGTTGTTGTTGTTGTTGCTCCCCGTTAGGGATTTTCTCTCTAGAAGACCAACGGACATCCAAATTCCCTACTACCATAAATCTGGTTAATATTGGAATCAACTCTCAGACTGAGATTTTGCCAGCAATCGAATGGTACATGTGACTCAAGGGTAGCATAAAGACATGTTACAGTGCTAATTGTCTGGAGTGTAAAGAACCACACCAAGTGACCTTCTTACAGTTTACAGCAGCCATATTGTGTAAAAAAGTATTTACACAGTCACTGGTAAATTTCAGCAAGCAGACCCAAATCCCTTGACTAACTAAAAAACCACATGTCTTGTATATATATATGGACTCCACAAGACTACTGAAAGTGTACTTGTGGTATCTTCCTCTAAGATGTTGGAGATGACACCTCCATGGATGGAACTTGTTTGTCCAGCACATCCTACAGATGTTTGATCAGATTGAGCTCTGTGGAATTTGGAGGTCAGTTCAACATACTCTTTGTTCCTCAAACCATTCCTGAACAATTTTTTGCAGTGTGAATTACCCTCTTCTTTTTAAATAGAAGCACTCAGTAAATCTTCTGCATGGAAATATGGTGCATTAAAAGTATATGATATAAAAAGTATAAGATTCTATTAGAAATAGTTTCCTGACTAATGTTTTACGTTCAATGTTGTTAGATTCCGTCTGACGAGCCAAGATACAAGGCGAACACTTGCAAGTTTAAATAAGCCCCCTGACAAGTTAATAGGAAAGAGCTAGGCTTGACCCTTTAACCCATTTTTGATTTAATTGGAGCACTAATATATTACACTTTTAGTAAGAACTAAAAAAGGGGGGCATGAAAGCTTATATTATCACCACATATACATTAGAGCACAGTGGAATTCTTTTCTTCACATATCTCAACTAAGGAAGTTGGGGTCAGAGCACAGGGGCAGCTATAATATGCTCCCCCAGAGCAGGGAGGGTTAAAGGGCCTTGCTCAAGAATCCAACAGTAGCAGCTTGGCATTGCTGGGGCTTGAACCCTGATCCGGTCAACAACCCAGAACCTTATCCACTTGAGCCACCACTGCCAACTAGGAGATAAATATGATAACAGCTATTATAAACTGGAGTCAGATCTTAAATCAAACGTATTAAAGTCAGATATTTAACTTTCGGCTGCACCTATTTCCATCCTTTGTCCTCAGAGAGCAGGGGACTATTCATTCATTCATTCATTCATTCATTATCTGAACTACCTCGGGTCACAGGGAGCCTGTGCCTATCTCAGGCGTCATCGGGCATGAAGGCAGGATACACCCTGGATGGAGTGCCAACCCATCACAGGGCACACACACACTCTCATTCACTCACGCAATCACACACTACGGACAATTTTCCAGAGATGCCAATCAACCTACCATGCATGTCTTTGGACCGGGGGAGGAAACCGGAGTACCCGGAGGAAACCCCCGAGGCACAGGGAGAACATGCAAAATCCACACACAAGGCGGGAATCGAACCCCCAACCCTGGAGGTATGAGGCAAACGTGCTAACCACTAAGCCACCGTGACCCCCCAGCAGGAGACTATGATAATGCAATTTTATATTTTAAGCGTACACACTAGAACACCTTTTGCTCGTAAAACAGCACACAGTCTTTTTTGGGAAAGAGTCTACTCTACCAATTTTTTTTTTTTTTTTGTAAAAAAATGCTCCAGATCTATCAATTGCTAAAGGGATCTCCTGTGCAACCGCCCTCCTTAAGTCATAACACACTTTTTTGATAGGATTTAGATCTGGGCTCTGACTGAGCCATGTCAAAAGGCTGTTCTTCTTCCACTGAAGTCATTCCTTTCTGGGTCGGATTTGTGTTTAAGAGATGGGGCAGGTTTTGAGCCAAAACAGATTGATATTTGAAGCTATTCATTGTGGAATGATTTGACTCTTATGCTTAAAATCTGTTTCCTTTTCTTTATTCTGATTCTTGTCAGTGTATTCTGTACCAGTGTGTTCTGACCTGATGCAAGCCTCTCTCAGCTAAGCCTCTCTGAACGTGTTATGTCATAAAACTTGTTATTTTTTGGGAGGCTTTCATAAATTTTGTTAGTCAGGATTTGAAACAAGACACTCCTGAATATTTGCATCTCTTGAGAAGATCCAGACCTCTAGATTTATCCTTCTTCTTGTCCTTTCAGGGATGCCATTGTGGAACCTCACTTCTATTTTCTTAACTTCTTGATCATGACCTTTGAGATGCTCCACAGTACTCAAAGATGGTACGTGGTTTCAACAGGTTGTTTTGGAAGAATTTGAAGAGATTCCTGAGAAACACCTCGCATAACAGTATCTGTGCCGGATTTGTGAAAATAATGCATGCTAATGAGATTGATCTAGGAAAGAGCTAAGTATGTAACTTCAAAAGTAGGTCATACCTGTAATTGATGGATTCGAAGGGGATTCAGGAAGCATTCTCCTCTGCACTGGCACTAAAAGCAATAGTCATTGATTGACGTTGAAGAGATCTGAGTATCTAGATGAGTGTGTCTTGAGGAGCAAAGAACAGGAAGCAGGAAGTTTATCTTTAAGATCTATCTGCAAGAGGCACCGGTGATAGACTGTGCAGCAAGACTGTGGTACCGAGTGTTAGCTCATGTCTCCAGGCTCTATGAAGCGCTGGTCGTTTCCTGTTTGGAATTTCTCTTGCTGTGTCCATGTGTGTATTGGATTCCTCTGCTTTCTTTCCTTTCACCTCCAAAACACATGGCAGTAGGAAATAGGCTTCAAATCCATTGTGACCTTTTTTTTCTAATTTAATGCCATTTCTTTTAAATAATAATAACAAATTGTTTGCTACTTATTGTTGTTAGTAATTAGAAATATTTAAAAAAAAAAAAAAAAGCACATCATATTTGACCAAGAAACATTCTTCTGCATTCATGTATTTATTTTTTTTCATGAATGTTTGTCGTCAGCTGCTAGTCATCAGTGAGAAGTGTTATGTAACACCAGTTAAACTCCCCTTCTTCCTAATCTTTCTCCTGTACTGCTTCGTTTCTTTCACTCTTTCAATTGTTTCATCTCTTCTTCCTTCCTCCTTCCTTCTTTCCTTACTTTCTTCTTTCTTTTCTTCCTTCCTCCTTCCTTCTTTCTTTCCTTTCTTCATTCCTTCCTTCCTTCCTTCCTTCCTTCCTTCCTTCCTTTTTTCTCTCCTTATGTTCTTCCTTCCTTCCTTCCTTCCTTCCTTCCTTCCTTTTCTTGCATTTCTTCATCTTTCACCCTTCCTTCCTTGATACCTTCCATTTATTTTATTTCTCTTTCTGTTTTATCTTATTTCCTTTCTGTTCCTTTCTTTCATTTCTTTTTCCTTCCCTCCTTCCTTCCTTCTTTCCATTTCTTTTTCCTTTCGTTCTTCCTTACTACCTTCCAATTTATTTCTCCTTCCTTCCTTCCTTCCTTCCTTAGTTCCTTCCTTCCATTTCTTTTTCCTTTTGTTCTTCCTTACTACCTTCCATTTTATTTCTCCTTCCTTCCTTCCTTCCTTCCTTCCTTCCTTCCTTCCCTCCCTCCTTTTCTTTCATTTCATTTTCCTCCCTCCCTTCCTTCCTTCCTTCCTTCCTTCCTTCCTTCCTTCCTTTCTTTCTTTGTACAGAAGTTTCTACCTCCTTTTTTCTCTCCTTCTGTTCTTCCTTCCTTCCTTCCTTCCTTCCTTCCTTCCTTCCTTCCTTCCTCTTTCTGTTTTATCTTTTTCCTTTCTTTTCTTTCATTTCTTTTTCCTTCCCTCTTTCCTTCCTTCCTTCCATTTCTTTTTCCTTTCGTTCTTCCTTACTACCTTCCAATTTATTTCTCCTTCCTTCCTTCCTTCCTTCCTTCCTTCCTTAGTTCCTTCCTTCCTTCCTTCCTTCCTTCCTTAGTTCCTTTCTTTCTTTCTTTCTTTCTTTCTTTCTTTCTTTCTTTCTTTCTTTCTTTCTTTCTTCCTTCCTTCCATTTCTTTTTCCTTTTAATCTTCCTTACTACCATCCTTTTTATTTCTCCTTCCTTCCTTCCTTCCTTCCTTCCTTCCTTCCTTCCTTCCTTCCTTCCTTTTCTTTCATTTCATTTCATTTTCCTTCCTTCCTTCCTTCCTTCCTTCCTTCCTTCCTTCCTTCCTTCCCTCCTTTTCTTTCATTTCATTTCATTTCCCTTCCTTCCTTCCTTCCTTTTCTTTCATTTCATTTCCCTCCCTCCCTTCTTTCCTTCCTTCCTTCCATTTGTATTTGTTACAAAAAAAAGATTCAGTGTCATTTTCTCAGTTACCAAGAAACATGCTTCTGCCTTCATGTACTTATAGTGTTTAGATAAATATGTTTATACTGTCAGCAGGTAGTCATCACTGAGAAGTGTGTTATATAACAGCAGTTAAACTTTGAAAAGAATTACGCCAGTGTTATGTGATATGTGCGTAAGAGTGATGCTTGACCAGCAGATGGTCCAGACTGATTCATGTTGAAAATCAGAGGATCAGTGTTTCACGTCATTGTCACCATTTGGCCTTCAGCTCCTGTAAAACTCGAAGTACTGGGAGACGTTTTTTCTGTTTTAAAACTGTACATGTTTTAAATCAGGCCACTTGCACGGGGAATAGAGCGAGCCCCTTTAAGTTCCTTATTAGTGATTATATCACAGCGCCTGCAGGTTTTTTTTTAATCCACGGTGCTTACTCTTAGAAAAACCAAATGAAGACGTACCCGCTCAAAGCCACTGTCCATCAGGAGAAGACAGAAAGTGCCCGAGAGAGCGTTCATATGTGGGAACTCAAATCATCACTGAGCTGTTTCCTCCTGAGCAAAGGCTTGTTTCTCTCTCCCTCCTTCTTTTCTCTTCTCTTCTCTTTCTTGCATTGGATAAAAATAAAATATCTCTGCCTGCTACCTGCTGAGAGCGCCTTTGTTCAAAATGCAAATCCGACTTTAAAAAGGAGTCGGCCGGTGCAAATTCAGGCCGAGACGTTCTACACGTTCAAGCAGGAAGAGCAAAAGTGGGATTTTATAATCCAGGGTTTGAAGAAGCTCCATTTAACAAGTGTGTTGTAAGGATTAAAAAAAAAAAGAAAAGGAAACACCTAAGTTTATACTTAATGGAAAAAAGACAAGAAGAGAGCTTGTGATGGTGTGAGGTCCATCGTTCTTCCATCTTTCTTCTCATTTTTCACCCTCCACCATTACACGCTTATCTCAAAGTGGGATTATGTTGGATTATTTTCCTCGTTTCGCTTCCTGGTAATCTTCCCCAATCCGCAGAGTGCCTCGTGCTCGTAAATGCTAATTATAAACCCCGAAAACTAGCACGCTAATCCCAGGCCTCTGTGCATACATTAGTGCTGTTAAACTCCTTTCAAAAATTCCATTTGAATTTTAATTACTTCAAAGATTAAGTATTGGAAAGCATGTGAATATTAACGGGCTTAAAATGAGTTATTACGTGTAAAGTGAACGTTAGCGTCAGCGGTAGTGACCATGAGTGCTTATATATGTTTCCTACCTTCACACTTCTTATGGTGTTTCTTTTTTGTATATAAATAAATAGTTTCAAAAAAATGGAATTTCATTATTTATCAGAAACTTGTATTTGCTTCCTTACCTTCTACTTTCATTTCTTCCATTTCTATGTCAATTGTGTTGTGGAGTCAAATATAGATTTGTGCTAAATGGCAGCTGTCATGTCCCTGTAATGTTTGTAGAAGAGATAAGATTAGAACAGTGATGGTTGTGAAGGTGCAGGTGAGGGTTTTGAAGGTGGTTGTGAGAGTGGTTTTGATGTTTGTGATGGTATTTGTGAAGGTGGTTGTGTGGGTGGTTATAAAGGTTGGGAGGATGATTGTGATGTAGGTTGTGATGATTGTGTGGTTACTTGTGTGTGTGGTTGAGATGCTTGTGATGGTTGAGAGGATGATTGTGATGGTTTATGATGGTTGTGAGGAAGATTTTGAGAGTGGTTGAGAAAGTTGTGAAGGTTATTACTGTCATGATGTGGTTGTGAGGGTTGTGATGATTCTGAGGATGGTTGTGAGGGTGGGTAAGAAGGTAGTTGAGATGGTTGTGAAGGTGGTTGTGATGGATATAAAGGTCAGGAGGGTGGTTGTAAAGGTTGTGAGGATGTTTGAGAGGGTGGTTGTGAGGGTTGTGAGAGTGGTTGAGATGTTTGAGAGTGTGGTTGTAAGGGTTGTGATAGATGTTTCTTATGTTTCATGTTTAATATGCAATACAGACGCTTAGTTCTTTAGAGCGTGACTTGTCAACTTCGTGCCTCTCAAGTCTAAATTATAGCTCGTGACACTTTGCTAAGTGTGGGCTACAGGGATGGAGCCAGTCGTTCAAGTCCGCCAAGTCCCTCGGTTTTAACTGCAGGAAACGAGCCCCTTTTTAAAAGTCGCCCTCTTCCACTTGCAGTCAATTTCAGCACAAAGCTCTTCACGCTCGGCTTCCCAAACATTTTTGGACAAGTTCAGCAGCTTCATGGCTCAGCGCTAACAAATTCAGACAAGTTTGCCTTGGCCGTTGTAGTAAAAAGGACAGCGCAGAGGGAGAGAGGTGGTTATTACCATCCATAAAAGTCACCTTTCTCAGCGCCGGCGGGAAAATAGACGGGAGGAGGTCCTCATGTGTAGCCGAGCTTCGAGATGACGGGGCCAGTGAACCCGAGCAGATGGCTAACAGAAGAAGAAGGTGTAAATTAATTGGGCGAGATGGAAGCAGAAGCTCGGGCTCTTGACGTGCCTTTTTAAAGTCACCTCCCTCTTCATGTTTATGGATATTCTTTTTGCATATGCGCTGAGTTTCATTAAGAGGTGAAGTGGAGCTTAAGCACATAGTGGAACTTTGAATGTCTGAAGAAAAGACAAAAAATGTGTTAGAACTTGATTTGCTAACGTTTTGTTTAGTTTTTTAATGAAAGATCGACACGTCATCCAGTTGATGTACCAGCTAATCAAGTTATTTCCTGTTTTTATATTCTTTCTTTCTTTCTTTCTTTCTTTCTTTCTTTCTTTCTTTCATCCATCGTTTTATTATTAAACTAATAAATTATTATTATTATTACTATTTATTATTTTTATTTCTACTTCATTTATTTCCTTCTTTTCTATCACCTCACTTTCTTTCTTTCTTTCTTTCTTTCTTTCTTTCTTTCTTTCTTTCTTTCTTTCTTTCTTTCTTTCTGTGTGTGTGTGCTTTATTTCTGCAGTGTTTTATCTCAGCATCAGTTCTTTTTCTCATAATCTTTCTTTCATTCTTTCTTTCTCCAATCTCCATTTTTTAATCTATGAATCTGTATTTCTTATTCTTTCTTTCTTCTGTTCATCTATCCATCTTTTCTTTCGAACTGCCTTCTTATTTTTAATATTTTAATTATAAATGGTTATAAATGCAAAACTCTTTTTAAATATCTATTCCAAAGTTCATTTTTTCCCCCAGTTTTTCTTATTCATGAATGTTTCTATGATGTGGCTGTAACATGGACATTGAGTAAAGTGTATTCAGAAATAAAAAATAAAAAAAACACCTCTCTAGTTCAATATTGTATTAGCCCTTGATTTACAAGCACAACTGTTTTTAGCTCCCGCTGCGACAAGGAGAAATTAGATTTATTTCATGAGGCTTCAGAATCGAAGCATGTGTCATGAAAAACACTAAATTACACATGAAGTGGGCTCGGCTTATTATACGCACAAATTCATAACAAAGGATTGTCATAAAATGTCAACCTTCACGCTGTGTTAATATAAACTCAAGGACACACACACACACACACAATCAAAGGCATACTGTGGGTTCAATAAGGATTTAGACCCCTTGAGTATTTTCACACTTTATTATGTTATAGATCTACTTTTACGATTCACTTTGGTCTTTAATCTGCACAAAAAAAAACTTTAATGACAAAACAAACTTCAGCAGCAAGCTTACCTTTTTCAGGCTGGGTGTCCTGACTGTATGCTTTGGTCTTTCACCTCAATCTCTCAGTATTGGCTTCATTTTGACTAGTCTCCGTGTCACTGCTGCTGAGACGTATCCTCAGAGCTGGATGCTGACGCCACCATGCTTCAGTGTAAGGATGGTATTAGACACAGGGATTGCTCAGATGCTTCATGATGAAATTCCAGGTCTTTTTTAAGCATGTTTTTATTTCAAGAATTATACAAGTAATGTCATTTAAAAATATTTTTATATAATTTTTTTTTAATTCCATATAGACTTAATAATACTACTAATAATAATGTTTTCACCAGGCATTAAAAATAAACACTATAATATAACAATATCTGCAAAAGTTTTGATCTGGAGTTTTACTCTAGTACTAAACAGAGAAGCAGCTGAATTATTTAAATTGTACATTTTCTTGAAAAAGTGTTCAAATGTCAAAGATGGGGTCTGGTATAAAATGTGCTTATATTTTGTTCTGGGACCTGGGACAAATTACATACGAATAAGGAATTTGAATATGATATGTTTATTTAAAAAAAAGAAAAGTTTTCCGCTAGATTTGCTGCAATCCGGGTCATGGCACCAATTTTTTGTTGTTGTTGTTTTTGTTATTTTAATTCATTTTATTTTATTTTTTAAATCTGTTAGAAGTGTTACATCTCATAAAATGATATCTTGTAGATGTTCTACAAGCAAGAACATTACAAAACACCTGATTTCACCTCGTTGCATGTTCTCCCCGTGCCTCTGGGGTTTCCTCCTGGTACTCCGGTTAACTCCCCCGGTCCAAAGACATGCATGGTAGGTTGATTGGCGTCTCTGGAAAATTGTCCGTAGTGTGTGATTGCGTGAGTGAATGAGAGTGTGTGTGCCCTGCGATGGCTTGGCACTCCGTCCAGGGTGTATCCTGCCTTGATGCCCAATGACGCCTGAGATAGGCACAGGATCCCCGTGACCCGAGGTAGTTCAGATAAGCGGTAGAAAATGAGTGAGTGAGTGAGTGAGTGAGTGATTTCATAATAAAATAATTCTTTCTTTAGTGATACTCATACACTTCAAGTACCTAACATTCTGGAAGTTTCTGCCAACCTCCCAGACTTCAGTTAGTTGGGTTTGACCTTTAGAAGCTAACATCGATATACTACGCTTAACCAAATCCTACCGTCTGCTCATTTCTCTTTTCCCTGGTTATCACATTAAGAACATTGAGCTTGTGCGACCTGCAGCGACACACAGATATACGATTCCTCCACAGTGTGTTAATCGTCTCTAAATGGAGCATGCCGACTGGATCCATGATGCTTCAGGTGCTGGAACTGATCTCATAGTGGTGCCACTGTGGGTGCAGGCTGGCAAATAAAAAAATGTGGTTTTTTTTTCAGCGGTTCGTTAAAGACACAGCCGCTGAGCCGCATGCTGGGTTCAATCCAGCTTCAGAGGAGAGCCGGGTTAAGATGGAGAGCTACTGGAGACATTAGACAGCTGTGTGGGGCATCATGACCGCTCAAACAGCAGGGGAAGACAGGGAAATGTGCCATCTAGAAATTAATTTCCGAATGAATCACTGAGGATCCGATCATTTATTTTCTGTAGCATAACAGACAAGTTCCATAATTATTTGTGTGAAAGTGCAGCAAAGCAGAACCTTCAGTGAATCGTCTGTATATTTGACAAGCTTCAGTGAGAGAAAAAAAAATCATTGACTTGGGTTAGTGGACTTTGAAAGCAGCAAACTGAATAAAATTTAAGTGTTCATTTACTGTTAATTCGTAAAATTAAGTAAGAGTTACACAACGTGTGTGATACGTTTGAATGACGTGACACGCTTTTTAACAGGTTTATAGTTAGAGTTAACCTTGTGGACAAGCTTTTGTTAGATAGAAAATGAGACTCCTTACGTGTACGTATAGATTCATTATATATGTAATGTCTTATTAGTTTTATTTTAGAATACAAAAACATTTCAGTCCTTCTGACCAATCACAGTTGAGCATTCACCTGTACTGTGATGTAACAGAACAAAACAACTCTTCTGAAATGCACACGTATTTCCTTTTTCTTTTCTTCTTTAACCTCTGTCTTTTTTTTTTTTACTTACTAAAACCAGATTCTTTAATATTCAAAAATTCTGAAGTGACTTATTTTGTATCACATGGTTTCCAGCAGTTGATTAAAAAGCCTAATGATCTAAAGTCTAACAGATGGAACGTTCTTTGCTCCTTAACTATTCTATAAACCACATGATTTCCTTCTGTCACATTTATTTTTGTCCTAATATATAAAAATCAGCAGTCTGAACATTTTGGCCCATTTATGGCTCTCATTTATTTTCTCACTGACTGTGTGAGTGAGTTTAAAAAATAAATAAATAAAAAAAATCATTCAAGTGCTCAACCTGAAACTTATTATTTCTGTCTATGTTTTTCTCCTACTGTGGCAATGAGTCCTGTGACACGTCCTTGGGATTTGGAAAGGTGCGATGTACGTGATGATGATATTGATGGTGATGATGATGATGAAATGTGTGACTGCTGCACAGCATGTTCATCAGCAGTTAATGAAGCTTCAGTGGAAGAGCAGGTGCTTGATGAGCTGATCTCAGATCATTAAAACATGGTCGCCAGGTCGCGTGCTGAGTCGCTCACTGGAGGATTGGAGGAGCAGGAGCAGGGCTGGGATGATATATCGATAAAAAGATGTATCGTGATTCGGATACAGATTTAAAATGCGCTTCACTTCGGAACTCTGTGCATCTCATCGGTTGATTTCTGCCAGCAACTCGTCCTATGTTTATAAAAAGCCTTACAAAAACCCATCACAGGATTTCAAATTGCAATTTGGGGAATGCACACGTAGCCAGTTTTCAGGACATGAACAGAAAAGGCTCTCGGTTATACAGGTACTTCGTTTTGCATAGGTAAGCTCCCTAAATGTCAACGCCGGCAGCACAGTTCGACTGGCTGGCTTCATTTTTGTTTCGCTCTACTTCATGCTACAGTATCTCTGCAGCATACTGCGATTTAAAAAAAAAAGTTGTTTACCATACACATATGCCGATTTGTGGGACCTGCTTTATGTAAATGCCTGTAGCCGAACACGACCACGGCAATTTAGAACGTATGGGGGATTTATCACTATCCAGTGCATTCAGCTGTGTAAACATGTGATAAACGGCAATTTTCTTGCTGGATTTTAGGCAAACATTTTAAACTTATAAGTGGGGGGAAAAAAAACAAATATTTAGCTATAGAACATTTTTATTTCGCAAAACAACTTGTATAACTAAATTCTTCCTTCAGGATAATAGGATCTTCTCCAACATATTATACTTTTCAGAATGTTTCACAGACTATGCTGCTAGGGTGCAAATATTTTTTAATGCTCAATTACTTACAAGTATATTAAAGTTACACAATTAAAGGCCTACTTTTACAAACATTTTAACACCTTATATTCATTTAATAAAGCCACCCAGAAACGAAAGTCCAAAGTAAATCTTTGTAACCGGGTGATGATGCAAATTCCACAATAATTAAATATCAGATGAAAAAGCGTTCCCTACATTAGATGACAAATTAATGTCCAGCATGAACGTAATTACAGTACGTTTGGCATATTCAAGCTGGCATATGACACGTGTGCAAATTTCCTTCCATTTACACACAGTACTGACAGTGAATTACTGTCACTACTGTCAGTACATAAAATGTGTAAACAATTTTTTTATGTCTCAGAGAAATCCTGTGCACTCAAGCTTTCATACATTTCTACTTTTGGCATGGCTGTTACTTTCGAACGTAGCATGCTACGGATTGGATATCATGTCAAAGTCAAAAAAGCCTCCTGAATGAAGAAAGTGGAAAGTATTCATGCCTGATCTCCGCATCTCAGCCCATTTTTCGTTGATTTTCAGTCATTTTGATACAGCGGAATGATGTAGAAGTGGAAGAAATGCTCAAACAAGGGCTCTGCTTTGCACCAATTTCACCCAGAAAGTGAAGACTAGGAAGCAATATTCTAAAACTTTGACTATCTTTGATCACATTCTGTATCTGATCTCTTCATGCCCTTTAACTTCCTGCATAATTAACAGCAAAAGTAAACACTATATGACCTTTATTCATCCCCTAGCACTTAAATTCATCTGTAACAGCAGCTTTATTAAATTATAGCATATTATTTCTGCATCTGGGACCACTGCAGTGTTTTATTATTTCAAATGCACAACGGTTTTCTTGATTTCCCTCAGGGCTGCTGAACAAGTGTGTGTTCACCTTCTTCTTAATGATAATGCGCTAACCACTAGCCTGATTGATGTGTTAAGCAATATAACAGGAAGTAAGTTGGCAGTGATCATTAAAACTGGCCATGGAAAGCTCGATACTGGTGACATGATGCATTTACACTTGAGGAAATCAGGAAGTCAGGATGGATACAACAATCGCTGAACATTTTAAGATTACAAAATGTTCAGTTGACACCAAAATATACGATAAAGCAGAAAAATAATAATCAGAGAACATGACAAACAAAGAGATCAACAGATCAGAGTTGAGGTTTAAGATGAAAAGATTAATATGTGGTGACAGGAAGATGCACTTTTCTTTTGAACCCACCCATTTTTAGATAATCAAAAATATTGGAACATGTGATTGACAGTTGATTGACAGATGTTTGACTGTTTAAATAATTAATACCTCTCAATGTCGGATTTTTGTTTGAGGCCTGGGTTTATACTGTGTTACATGCTTTTATTGTTAAAATGGATAAACCAACATGAAGACCAGAGAGCTGTCTATGGAGAAAAGCAAGCCATGTAAAATGTAAGAAAAGATGGGGCAGTCAAAAAGAAAGAAACACCTGGTGCACTAACAACCAGACATTGAACTGATAACAACAGCAGTTGATAAGAAAATCATTGTCAGAGGATATAAATTTCTGTTTTCAAAGTAAATCTTTACAAAATTGATGGAAGGGGGAAAGTATGGAGAAAGTAAGGATCTGTTCATGATCCATAACTTACAAGCTCATTGCTCTAACACGGTGGAGGTAATGTCAAGGCTCAAGGTATGGATGCTTCTGGAACAGGTTCGCTATCCTTTTTTTATGTAGCAGCAGGATGAATGCAGAAGTCTACAGAATTATTCTGCCTGCCAATTTATAGAGAAATGCATCCAATCTAATTGGGAGGAACTTCATCGTGCAGTAAGACAATGAGCCAAAAACACACTGCCAACTCAACAATGGACTTTATTAGGAGGAAAGAGCAGAAAGGTTTTTGACTGCTCCAGTCAATCACCAGAGCTTAAACTAATTAAACATTCATTTTGCCTCCTGAAGAGGTCTTGATGTAGCTTTTGCAAGCATGGAACATGCAACCAAATGTTATGCTATTTACTTTCATAATATATGTTCCAATACTTTTGCTAATTTAAAAACTGAGTGATCTTATCAAAGGTGTCATGTTCAAGGTGTTCTTGATCTCAAAACATATGTCTTAATTTATTTATCCATCCATTCATTCTCTACACCGCTTACCCTTCTGGGTAATGGCAAATCTGGGAGATTCATGCCAGTCTATCACAGGGCACAATCACATCTACACTCACTAGGATCACAAGACCACCAAGCTGCCACTTCTGGGCCCTAGAGCAAGGCACACAACCATCAATTGTATAAGTTGTATGAGATAAATGTAAGTCTCTCTGGATAATAACATCTGCCAAATGACGTAAATGTAGATAAGCAGAGGTATAAGACAAATATTGTCAGGATCATGCCCTGACATTTTACCTGTCGGAACATTATGGGGCGTTCCAGCAGTTGCGTCTTGTACTGTGTGTTTTTGTTTACGTTTGTGTTTACAAACCTTTGGCACCGTGGGAATCCTTGTCATTGTGTTTCCTTTGTGGTCTCTCTTTAGCTGTCTCTGTCTTGCTTCTTTTGTGTTTCAGATTATTTTCTTTCCCCCAAGTATTTTCCCCAGTGTTTTCCAGTTTTGTGTTATGTTTTATGTAATAACTCGTGTTTTTAGCTATCCTCGCATTTGGGTCTGGGTTTTTTCCATGAAAACACCTCAGTTTATCTGACAAATATGCTAAACACAATGACTTCATTGTATAGCAAAAACAAAAGAGATTAACTTGTCATTTCTGTGCTTTTAATGGGAACTGTTGTTATTTTAGGAAATTAAGTAAGCTGGTTGGATAACTAGTAGCTTAAACAAATAAGGGAGCTAAAAATTTTAATTGGTAATTTAAAGACTAGAACGTAAGAAATTGGCTGATAAAATAAATTAAAAAAATGTATCAATGAAAATTTTCAAATGCTGCAAATACAAAAGAAGAGCTCACCGGTGTGATCTTGATGTCCAGTATGTGTCCTTTTCCAAACACTAGAACATTCCTTTACACAAGGCTAAAGTTTCATAGAATGAATATTCCAGTGTAGGAGGCAGAGCTGCGGTTGTTTGCTATTGAAACATTTTAACCGTTGTTCATTCGGCATGTGTAATAGAAAAAAAATCTATGCCGTGCTGATTTCTTCAGGAGACCGGTATGTACCTCTCTTTTATTTTGTCTCTTATTATCCCACATTGTGATAGAAACAAATAATAATAATAATAATAATAATAATAATAATAATAATAATAATAATAATAATAACTTGATTTAAATCTGGGGGGCACGGTGGCTTGATGCCCAATGACGCCTGAGATAGGGACAGGCTCCCCGTGACCCGAGAATAGTTCGGATAAGCAGTAAAAAATGAATGAATGAATGATTTAAATCCACCACTTATCATTGGCTGATGCTCCAAATGTTGCCAGTCTCCTCAGAATATCTTCCTAAAAATGTCATGTATTTATGTGATTCAATCCAACCAGAGTTACAGCTTCATGAAAAAAAAAAATAGAATTTCTTAGCATATAGCGGTCATACGATCTACAAATAAGATTTGATTTATTTTCTTTGTTATTTTGAGCTATCTACCTAACAGAAGCTAATCTGACAGGAATTTTCCGGATAATATTTACTTCATATTGATAAATGTTTACTTTTGCCTTGTTAGTACAGTACGAGCTAGCTAGCTAACTTTAATGATAGTAATGTATGAAACAGTCAGACTTTAGTTTAGTCTTTCCATCTGCTCATCTATACATGCTGATCAAATGATTAGCTTCTAAACATTCTGGCTAATTCCTCTGATCAACATCATCATGCTCGTCATCTCATTGACCTTAACCAAATCAGCACAACTGTGTCATTGTGTTCTTTCTGAGTTCAAAATATGCACAGACGTCTCCACTACATCTCATTAGTCACTTTGATTGTTGATGGATAATGTTGAATGAGAAGAGTTGATCTTGCTCTTTTGTTTTCCGGAGCTATCACACATAACATTAAAACCCCTTGTGCCACCAAAACAGCTCTGACCAGTCAATGAATGGTCTCCACAAGACTCTAAAAGTGTGCTGTGGTATCTAGCACAAAGATGTTAGCAGAATATCCTTTATGTCCTGTTAGTTGTAAGGTGGGGCCTCCATCAATCACACCTGCTTGATCAGATTGAGATCTGGGAAATTTGGTGTCCAACCTTGAACTCTTGTTCATGAGAACATAATCCTCAAACCATTCCTGAACTATTTTTACAGTGTGTCAGGGAGCACTATCCTGCTGAAAAATACCCCTGAAAAAAAGAGTTGCTATGGAGGGGCTGTAGATAGAGGTAGGTTGATGGTCAGGGTTAAAGTAACATCTGCACGAATGCAAGGACCCAAGGCCTATATTTCCTATAATATAGCCTAATATATTCGCCGCTTTCCGGGTGCCATTGTAATATAATTGTTTGAATGCTGTGTTTGAATCTTTTTTAAAAATTATTAGCTTTTATGATATAATCCTGAGATGAGGTGTAGGTGGGGTCACAATCACTGACATCTAATGATCCAATGAATAGTGGAGTTCAGGTGCACTACGGCCACTCCTTTATTTTTCCTGCCATGTGTAAGCATGTGAGAGAACTGCTATGAAGGAAAAGTAGAAGAGGACAGAGTACGGAGCCTTGAGGAACACCAGTAGAAATTCTGTGGATTGTCATAGGAAACAACTGTCTTTCCAGGTGTTTGCTGTGCTGACGGATTGATTGTGCTTGATCTTCTGTCTGTTTCATCAACCTTGACTTAACCTATTGTTTTGGTTTTGTTTACCCTGTGCAGTCTAAAACTCCGCAAAAGGATTCAAAGCCCTCTGCGTCTGCTTTCTGTGTCAAACCAGGTAAGAAGTAAACCACCGACAGGCAAAGGATTATCACCGATGCCAAGTCATGTGAATGACAGATTAGCAGAGTAGATTTTTTTTGTCCTATGGAAAAATATGGAATGAAACATTAACATATGTGCCATGTTAAAGCCAATTTAAAGTTGGGGAAAAAGCACAGGATATGAAAGGTCCATTTTTTTATGCCAGCAGTATAGTACTTTTGTTCTGCACTGACTTGAGAGAGCTTGAGTGCTAGTGGAGGGGATTTCTTCTATAGTTTATTTTTCTTGCAAATTCCTTTCTTTCTTCTGTGTTTTTTGGCCTTTTGTTTTTCTGTCCAAGCTCCAAACCAAGCAATGGAGAAGAGAACAAATGGATGGAACAAAGCAAGACATTTTCATTTCCTGTCAACACTAATCTTTTCCAGTGATAATTTTCGTTTTCCTGCCACCAAACACCTTTCTCTTTTTATCTTCCCTTTGCCTTTTTATTTTGTTCTGCAGTCCTTATCGGTATTCAAGCTAATAATGTACAAGTCATTAATTGAACTCAAATGAAAAGAAAGAGAAGACCTCTCTACTGAAGCCTTCTTTTTTGTTTTACTTTGCTAGCAAATAGTCTGCTGGCTAATCATCTAATTAGTTCTTTCTACAGACTCTTGGGCCAATAAAGTGGGAGTTTAAGTTCATTTTGATTAACCAGTTAGGTCACAGTTGATCATGTGAGGCAGAAGTTCAACTGTTTGTAACGGAGACATAAAATAGCTGAAAGAGAAAGAAAACCCTCTAGTGAACACATTAACTAAGCAACAGTTCTACTGTTTGGGACGATGCCATAAAATCCCTGAAAGCAAGAAAAAAATACTCTAGTAAAGACACTAACTAGGAAACAGTTCTACTGTTTGTAATGGAGTCTAAAAAGAGAGAGAACCTGGTGAACACACTAACTACACAAGAGATCTAGTATTTGGACCCAAGAGGAATGTGGTAGCCTAGTGTTTAAGGTGTTCGACTACTAATTGGAAGGATGCTGGTTCAAATCCCATGTCCACCAAACTGCAACTGCTGGGCCTTTGAACAACTTAACCCTCAATTGCTCAGTTATATAAGATAAAATGTAAGTCACTCTGTACTTACAAATGTTGTAAATGTACAGTAAGTCATAAAATGGCTGAATGGGAAAGATGATCTCTCTAATGAACAAAATAGCTACATTCTAGAAAGCACAATAAGTCATACGTTTTGGTATAAGGATGAAACCTTAAAATAGCTAGCATATAACTAAAGCTAATTTTAGGAAATTTGGTAGGATTAGGGTTAGGGTTAAGTTTAGGGGGGCGCGGTGGCTTAGTGGTTAGCACGTTCGCCTTGGGGGTTTCCTCCGGGTACTCCGGTTTCCTCCCCTGGTCCAAAGACATGCATGGTATTGTAGGTTGATTGGCATCTCTGGAAAATTGTCCGTAGTGTGTGATTGCGTGAGAGAATGAGAGTGTGTGTGCCCTGTGATAGGTTGGCACTCCGTCCAGGGTGTATCCTGCCTTGATGCCCAATGACGCCTGAGATTGGCACAGGCTCCCCGTGACCCGAGGTAGTTTGGATAAGCAGTAGTGAGTGATTGAGTGAGGGTTAGGTTTAAGTATAGGACCATTTTGACTGCTAATTTTATGGTCCATTTCTAGCATTTAGGATGAATCATTAATTCATCTGTTATTTAAGAAACATACTAATATTTAAAACTATAGTAAGAACACTTACTAAAGCTGAAAATGGCAAACTTTCTGGTAATACACTAATTATGGATAAATACGTGATGAACAAACTGGGTAGTAAACCTCATGTTCCCTAGTTTAGTGTCCTACATACAGTACATACATAGTGTACTATGGTGTAGGAATGAGGGGGGAACTGTCAGTGATGACAAACCGCAGATTTATTTCACATCAGTTTTTGTACCACTGAAATGCCACATATGCAGATTGTCTTGCCTATATTAGGAGTGCGCACTAGTGGCCTCTGAGTGATGGCCTCTGCGCATTTCTTTATGTTTATCCGACACAGCGAGATTAAAATTCCAGTCGCGGGACTTTAAATACCCTCCTGCCAATCAAACGAAACCCATTACTGGGCATATGTTCACCCAACAGCCCTGAAAATCAGACAGGCCCGAAATTACTGTGTGTGTCAGAGAGAGAGAGTGAGAAAGAGAGAGAGAGAGAGAGAGAGAGAGAGAGAGAGAAGGCACACACCGGTCAATCAAGGTCATTCTTGAGCCGTCAGTATTTTCCCTGAGGCAAATGTAATCAATCGCCCTGAAGACCTCTGTGAAATGCAGCAAAACAGCCATAAATTGGCTCCGCCTCTAGAGAGACAGGAAACAGGAAGTGGAAATACAGAATTAAAAAGACCATTATGTGGGTGATATTTCTCTCTCTCTCTCTCTCTCTCTCTCTCTCTCTCTCTCTCTGTATCTCTCTCTGTCTCATACACATAACACACAGATGTTAAAAAAATATATTATTTTAACTAAAACAAAAAACTAGTGGTTAAAGAAAGAGCTTTAACTGTTTAAACTGTAGAAAGTTGATAAAAAGTTGAGAAGAAGACGAAAACAAGGAGGAGATGGAAGTCAACTTTAGAGGACACAAAACACCACATACACACTGTAAACAGCAAAGATAAGAACTGTCATGAGTACATATTACACAAACACACTTCTGACCTTAGGCATTGTCTGTGTGTGTGTTTGTGTGTGTGTGTGTTTGTGTGTGTGTGATTTATAGACTTTCCAACAGGCAGCATATAAATAGCTCAGGCTTTCTGTGTGCGTGTATGTGTGTGTGTGTTTGTGTGTGTGTGTTTGTGTTTATTGTGCCACATGCATTAGCAGCCCTTGTCCTCTCCAGACAAAGGGACTTCGCACTCACTCAGCAGAGTAGAACCATTCACACACACACACACACACACACACACACACACACACAAAAAATGTGCACAGCATTAAAGGACTTAGCACTGAATACAGCTGTCACACTATATTTGGTGCCTTTATTCAATGCTAGTCAATAGAACCCCCTCCGAAAGTATTGGAACAGCATGGCCAGTCCTTTTGTTTTTACTCTACACTGAAACCTATGCTGAGATCAAAAGACAATTATGAGTTGATGGATCAGAATTAATGGAATCAAGATGGCAGACTGCTCAATTTTGAGGTGAACAAATGTATTGGAACAGATCATCTGAACGTGAATAAACTGTTGCATTCTTATTTTGCTATGTTTTTTCATGCTTGTAGCAAAATGTTTCTTCAGTCTGTTCTTCAGGATGTAAAATGCATGCTCATTTATTTTAAGATCTGGGGATTGGCCAGTCTAAAACCATCTTTTATCCCTCAAGTCCTTTATTGAGTTGGCAGTGTGTTTTGGTTCATTGTCTTGCTGCATGATGAAGTTCCTCCCAGTTAATTTGGATGCATTTCTCTATTAATTGGCAGAATGTTTCTGTGGAATTCTGGATTCATCCTGCTGCTACATTGGGACATGTCCACAGTGAACTGATGATAATGTTTATGTAACCTATATAGTGTATAAGGTTTGTAGTTTGGGACATGTCCACACTGAACCAATATGTTCATGTGACCAAATATAATGTATTAGGTGTGTGGTTTAGGACAGGTCCATACTGAACTGATAAAGGCATACTATATAGTGAATACGGTCTGTGGTTTGGGACATTTTTTGTATGGTCTGACGATGGTGTTTATGTAGTCTACATAGTGAAGTTGTGTGGCTTATGACACAACCACGGTGAAGTGTACAGTGAATACGGTTTTAGATGTGTTCACAGTGCACTGATTATGATGTTTATGTGGTGTATAGTGAATAGGGTGTGAATTGTTGGGCAGTAGTGGTAGTAGTAGTGAACAGGGTTTAGGATGTGTCCCCAGTACTTTGTAATGATGTTTATGTGGCCTATATAGTGAACAGGGCATGGTCATATGGTTTGGGATGTATCCCCATTATTTTATAATTATGTCTATGTGGCCTATATACTGAATAAGGCATGGTCATATGTTTTGGGATGTATCCCCAGTACTTTATAATGTTGTTTATGTGGCCTATATAGTGAAAAAGGCATTTGGATTTGGGATGTGTTCATGTGGCTTATACATTCTGTTACATAGTTTAGTAGACAGTGCACTTAATATTAATCAGTGAGGTTAAGAGATTAACAGAGATTTCTTGAATAAATCTAAAGACAGCCTGGAGCAGAGGCACACTACAGGAGGGTTAAGTGAGGGGCGCCAGTCGCGAGTAAACAACTTGGCTTCAGTCGTGGCTCATTTTGAAAGATCAATGAATCCATTTTTATCTTGTAGCACTGTATCGATCTGTAGATTCGAGGACACAGAGGCAAGATTTCTTCTACACTGTAAAAAGGATGACGTAAACTTATGACAATAGCATTCATGCTTATTGTATGCTACAGCATTTGCGATTTTTGTTATAAACTTTGTTTAGCCAGACTGAATATAAATATATTTATATATTAATATAAATATAATCACATACTTCATAATATAATTTCCAGTCCATCAGGTATTGTATACAGATTCTGTACTGACATTAAAAAAGGGAAAAAAAACTCAAAACTTTCTTTCACAGATTAGCTTGGGTTAACTAACTGGTGAATATTAGCCATATGGTTGATATGGTTAGCCAGGTGAATGTTAGCCAGCTGACTAATGCTAACAATGAAAAATTATATGAGACCAGCTATTACTATGGTTTGTAGGACTATAATATATAACTGATTCTAATTTTTCTCTGAGAAAACATTTAACTCTTATATTGTTAACACATTACCTATAATCTTGTATCCAAACAAGTTAGGTACCATTTGGTAAACTACTGCTGCGATGCGATTGAACCATAAAGAACTTTGACCTTCTGGTGAAAGCCGCTGTCTCTCGGGCAGACGTTCTATGCTCCACCCAATATTGAACCGTTTATCATCGACTTGCTTATCGAGCCCATAACACAGCTAATTATTTATCTCTGCACCCTTTAATAAGAGGTCAGGGACACAGCCTGAATTATGGAACAGCCTGGAATGAGTGTGTAAGTCGGAAAAAATCCCGAGAGAGTCGCCCGAGATTGAACACTGACATGGCAGCTTTAATTGATACACTGATGGATAGCATGCTCAACTAGACATGACACCATGTTATTCACTAAATAAAAGTGGATATGTCTGTGTTTAGAGGTGTGTGAAGTAAACACACACAATGGAAAACTGCATCATGTGTGGCAAAAAAATGTTAAGATGAATTAGCTATCTGAGTAGAATTAGAAACCTGAGAAGATTTAGCTAGATATTTATGATATTTGAATGTTAAAATGTCCTATATGCTTCAGTTTTTGGCTCTTTAGTTAATCCCTCTATGGCTAACTAGCTAAATGTTCTTAGTGACCTAGTAATTCTACCAACTCCATATAAGCTTTACACTGTATTTACATTTTAATAAAACTGAATCTAAACATGTTACTATTTATTAAACTGTTGCTAGCAACAATTCAACTACATGCTGAATACTAAACTTAAGCATAAATGTTAGAACTCGTTACCAGTGATTTTTTTTTAGTGGACATAATCATATCTTGACGTGAGATGGGGGAAAGTTTGCAAGCTATCAAAACTAACCTGGATTAACTTTGCTAGCAAGTGCAGATTGTCAAAAGTGTGAACTTAGGCATGGATAAAGCATGGATAAAATTTCAACAAACATCCAGTTGTTGTTTTTTTCTTCATCCTGTAAGCACTAAAACTCAAATTCTTTACAGGGAAATTGACTGTTCTCGTGAATTTTAGGAGATTTCACTTTCTGTAAGCTTGAAAATTTTTAAGTTGGCTCCTCATGAATCCAGAGTGTGACAACACGATTATTTAAATATTTCTATCTGGTGTCTAAAAGGTGCTATCTGTCGCAAGCTTCTGAAAGAATAGTACTGTGAATGAATATCCTGAAGTTGTTTAGTGTGAAGGCAGAATCTGAAGTAGGGCTTTTGTTCGTTGAAGGCTTTCACACATGAATTACATTTCAGTCTCCATCATTCAGAGCCACGGCTTCTTTCAAGTCCTCCAGCTAGTAAACAATGGTTCTTTTTATTGATGTTTTTTTTTTTCCTTTTCTGTCCTCCGAATCATTATCATCCTGACACAAGCGTGTATTCGGGACTCTGCGCTTTGCAGGTGCTTTTTTCTTTCCCAATTCGTATTGATTCTTTAAGCGCTCAATCAATGATAATTAGTTCGTCTAATGGTCATTGTGAAGAGATGCTTTCTGTGGATGAGAGGAAAACCTCTGCATTATCTGGTGTTTGGCAAGTGCAGCAATTTCATGCAGAGTTGTAATTCTTCAGTAGTGCAGCTGTGTCATTTGTGCAGTTGGTGGTCATCAGAGGTGCTCACAAGATGGAGATTTACTTGTAGGATACTGCTGGATTAGATGCACCTATGTGTTATCTTTAAGGTTAATTATAGGTTAGTCCTGGTGCACATGTACCTACACATTAGTCCATGTATAGATTTACTCGTAGGTTAGTCCAGGGGTAGATTTGCTTGTAGGTTAGTCCAGGGGGTAGATTTGTGTATAGGTTAGTCCAGGGGGTAGATTTGTTTGTAGGTTAGTCCAGGGGGTAGATTTGTTTGTAGGTTAGTCCAGGGGTAGGTATGCTGGTATACAATTTACTTGTAGCTTTGCATGCGTGTAGATTTACCTGTAGGTTAGTTCAGGTGTAGATAAACTTCTTGTCAGGGACGCGGGGGTAAAAACGGACCCAAATGCAGGACAGCTAAACAAAACAGGATTTATTCTAAACAAAAACAGCTACAGCTAAACAAAACAGGATTTTTTTTTTTAACTTAAAAAACACTAAACAGGACAAACACAAACCAGACGAAGACAACAGAGGATTCCGCGCTGCACAAGGCAACGCGGCTCAACTAAATAATACAAATAATTAACAGACATGAGGGACAGGTGTGCAGAGGCGGGGAGGAAACGACAAGGGTGGGGCAGACACGTGAACAAGGAACATAAACAAAAAGGCACATGGCCAAAGTCCGGGCAGAGTCCTGACAGTACCCCCCCTCGAGGCGCGGCTCCCGATGCGCCAATCCGTCCTGACAGTCCCGACGGATCGGGAGGGGGGAGCAAGGCACACGGCGAGGCAGGTGGGGGGAGCAAGGCACCCGGCGAGGCAGGTGGGGGGACGTCCACAGCCGAACAGGAGGGCCGAGCACAACCCCCGATGCACCACAGCCAGACCCACCTCTCGGGAACCAGGAAAAGGGGAGGGAGGGCAGGGGAAAAAAAATCCTCCACAAAACAGAAAAAAATCAACAGAAAAAAATTCATGGAGCAAAACATGGGCCTGCAACACCCCCTGCGGACAGGAAGTTGGGCGGCGTCCTCCACGGAAACGGGATGTGAAGCGACGCACCACACCGGACAGGTGCGGGGCGATGTCACAGGACACCGAAAAAACAGAACAAAACTTGGGCTGGTGACATGGCCCGCAACCAGGAAGTGAGGCGGCACCCCCCGCGGAGAAACCGGAAGCGGAGCGGCGTCCCTCACCGGAAAAATGCAGAACAATGTCACCAAACCCGCGAAGTCCAGAGAAAAAAAATAAATCCAATAAGAAAAAAAAAATGCTCCCAATATCAGCCGGTCCAGGCTGCAGCTGTCCTGCTGGGTACTGGTCTGGCGGAATCCTTCTGTCAAGAACGCGGGATAAAAACGGATCCAAACTCAGGACAGCATAACAAAAACAAGATTTATTAACTTTAAAAAAACACTGAACAGGACGAAGACAACAGAGGATTCCGCTCTGCACAAGGCAACGCGGCTCAACTAAATAATACAAATAATTAACAGACATGAGGGACAGGTGTGCAGAGGCGGGGAGGAAACGACAAGGGCGGGGCAGACACGTGAACACCGAACATAAACAAAAAGGCACATGGCCAAAGTCCGGGCAGAGTCCTGACACTTGTAGGTTAGTCCAAATGCAGATTTACCTTTAGATTTTTAAGGTGTATATTTACCTGTAGATTTAGTCCATGTGTAGATTTACTTATAGATTAGTCAGGTTTAAGATAGGGATAGGTGGAGAGAGATGATTCGCTGTGGCGACCCCTGAAGGGAAAAGCCGAAAGAAGAAGAAGAAGAAGAAGATATACCTCTAGTTTAGTCCAGGGATAGATTTACCTATATGTTAGTCCAGAGATACATTTTCCCATAAGTTAGTCCAGGTGTAGATTTCCCTGTGTGCTTCTCAACATATAGTGACGTGACATACATACAGCTAAGTATTGTGATCTATACTCAGAATTTGTTCTCTGCATTTAACCCATCCAAAGTGCACACACAGCAGTGAACACACACCTGGAGCAGTGGGCAGCCATTTATGCTGTGGCACCTCAAGGGCACCTCAGTCGTGGTATTGCCGGCCCGAGACTCGAACCCACAACCTTAAGGTTAGGAGTCAAACTCTCTAACATTAGGCCACGACTTCACCCTAATAGGAAAATAGATTTTCCTATTAGTTTTTCAGGAGTAAATTTATCTGTGTGGTCCTCAAGATTTAGTTTTACACATGCACTACTTTGAGTGTAACAGATATATTATACACCTTCAACATTTCATTATGAGTCATCTTTAAAGCACAGATGACATAATTCACTGTACTGGCAGGTAATTAGCTTCAGCTTTCTCAGTCTCTCTGTATTTTTGCGACCCCATAAGGTGCAAGCCTATTAGATTAAAATGAAACATATCTAAATGATCATACTCACTTAAGGACAAGGCATAGACCAGAAACATGCAAATGAGAAGCGATACATCACCTGTCAGTTGTTATTATACGCCGGACACTGATGCGTTTAGACAAGCTATGATAAGGACCACGACCAAGAAGTTTTGACACGACCTTGAGGGTCATCTGAAAGTCTCACACTCACTTATCCATCATCATTAACTTCTGTAATTAATGAGTTTGCTTCCATCAGAGAAGATTAAACACAATATGACAGAACCCAAAGGACATGTTTCAAATGTTAGGACTAGAAGTTCAAGTGAAATTAAGTAAGGAGTAATCACAGAGATGTGCCATGATAGGAAACTCATCAGTGACAGGGTGGTGCTATGCACATGCATTTCCTGTAATAGCTTGTCTCAGAGAATTTTCTTCATTGACAACATGTAGAGAATAAACCTTTACAAAACATGAGGAATCAAAAGCTAGCTAATGGGTGTTAGCCATCAAGAACTAGCTAATGAGCATTAGCCATCAAGAGCTAGCTCATGAGTCTTAGCTATCAAAAATTATTTCATGAGTGTTAAGAATCAGGAACTAGCTAAAGAGTGTTAGCACTTAGGATCTAGCTAATGATTTATAGCCATTAAGAACTAGCTCATGAGTGTTAGCCATCAAATGCATGTAATTTAGTTGTACTGTAGCTGTTGAGAGTTAGCAAGATTTGGCTATTGGTTGTAAGTTTGAAAGCATTAACTACACAAATGTGAAGGAATCCATCGCTAATAGGCACTGGTTATGAAAATTAGATCTTTCTGTCTATCTACAGTATCTATCTATCTATCTATCTATCTATCTATCTATCTATCTATCTATCTATCTATAAATGGACAGATGGCCAAAAACAACAAAAAGTCTTCTTTTCTTCTTTCTGCCCCTTTAACGCCCACTTCAATCCCCTAGCATGTTTTTTTTAAAAAAAAAAACAAATATAAAAAAACTCTGTTCACTACAGCTTCCTTCAGTCCTTCTTATGTAGTTCAGGAAGAATTAATTTATACTCTCCGGAGCTGCTTGGTGAGTGGGAGTAGCTGTCAAAAAAAAAAAAAAAGAAAATAATATGTTTCAAATTATAATCATCGCTGCCACTTGGGGAAGAGTTTCTTTAATCATCTCTTAAATCCATCACATTAAATCAGTTAAAGGTGTTATTAGATGTAGGTTTGGAAACAGGCGGAATAAGAAGGTTTTTATTCCAGGTGGAGATAAAAAAGGATTTTGATGCAAGACACAAGACGTATATGATAGCGGTATTAATCTGTGTGCTGGATTTTCACACAAATACTTAAATCTTATCATTCAATTCATAACATTCTGTTATGATAGCATTAAATCCCATTTCAAGATTGAAGTGCTAAATGATTTAGCTAACAATTAGCAATGAAAGCTGTGTCCAGGAAAATTTGTTTCCTTAACATGTTTAAATTTACTGGCTAATTGTGAAGTAGGTTATATAATCAATACAACTAGCAAACATGGTTTAGTGATTGTTTGCTAATATGCCTGTGAAATTACATCCTGGCTAAAATCAGACATTTTAACATTGACATTGTATAGCTACTGCTAGTCACGTTTAGTAATATTAGCTAAGCCATTTAGCCAGTTGACAAGCTAGCATTAGTGATTCCTTGCTAGCAATATTTGATGTGAAGTTGCTAATTATAACATAAATTAGTTTAGAAATATTAGCTAAACTAGCTCTAGTATTGTCTACCTCCTTTACTTTTCTTTTTGATTTTTTTTTTTCATTTTATTTAGCTAGCTGTTTCTTGTGTTATGCTTGACACAGAAACAAATCCAAGCTTGCTAGCATGAAATAAGCTAATCTAAAAAAAAGATACATATTTATTCTTTATTCAAAGACTCGCAGCACAACCACGGAGGGAATTCATGGCTGCTGCAGGTCCTCAGTGAGCGTTTGGTTAAGGATTTAGCTGAGATGTCAATCGTGCTGGGTTTAGCGTGGATTTTCTGTCTCCTGATGGCAAAACACACACTTGCGGTGAACTCAGCTGGAACAAGGCACTCGCTGGCAAACAGAAACACAGAATTGTTGTCAGAATTCTTTTTTTTTCCAGCTGATCCTATTATTCAGACTTATTATTCTTTTTAGAACACAGTGAAAGAGGTTTCAGTAAGGCATTCTGAGGCTCTGGATTTATTTTTGTCTTAATTCAATTAAATCTCACTAAAAACACACACAAACAAACTAATAATACAGTATCTATCTGAATATACTGTAGTTATAACTGACTAGATAGATAGATAGATAGATAGATAGATAGATAGATAGATAGATAGACAGACAGGCAGAAAAACTAGAAGATGGACAGGTAAAGTAAAGAAGAGAGAGAGAGAGAGAGAGAGGCAGACAGAGAGCCATGCAAGTACATTGAGGAATCAAGAGAGAGAGACAGACAGACAGTCATGAAGTGGGACAGACATGCAGACAAGGTTGTGAGATAAGACAGGCTGATAGTCAGATTAAAAAACAGACATTGGAGTGAAAGAGAGAAGTAGAGACATGCAGACAGACATAAAGTGAGACAGATGGGGAAGACGCCATTATTGTGTATTTGATTGACAGTTGTGCTCTTGACCCCACAGTGTTTCTGTCTCTAAACCCCGCCTGCTATTGACTCACTCATTACACTTGTCCTGAGTTATGAGTTATTGTCCCTGAGCTCTCAGCCAATCAGAGCTCAGCGTACTGGCCCAATAATAGAGAGGTCTGATGGAGTCAGTTTGGAGCACTGTAATCAAATTGAGCTGTATTTGTTTCTCAGAAGCGTAGAGGTGGAAATGAAACATGAGGTTGACTGACGACACAGAGACGGAGAACCAGGCAAATAGGAAGTGACAGTCAGCTTGTTTAAGTCATTGTATTTACTATAAAATCGAATCACACGCGGAACCTGCTGCCCATCACTCAGGGATACAGACCAACAACAGGACTGAAGCGTGTCACTGTCTAGTACGCATGAGCCGAGGGTTCCTGCTGAGAGGGTGAAAACACGTGTGCGTTGGTGTTGAATGTTAAGACATACCACTCGCTTTGACACACAGTGGAGGTTTTTTTCAGCACGTGTTATATAATCCAGACTGCTTCCAGCTTCGGGTTCTCTGGAGATAAAGCGGCGGCACGCAGATGGTCAGGGAACGCAGGGTTTCAGAAAGTACAAAAAAAAGAAGGTTATCTAAGGAGCAGAAGGTGATTATTGTTTCATCAACTCGAGGCACTTCCCCGACGCAATTTCTTCCTTAATTGGATTCACTGTAATTACGGCTGAATGAGATGACTATCTAAATTGGAAACGAGATTATGTGAGGTAATGTTTGAACAGAGCAAGACAAAAGTTTTAAAGGCGTAATGCAACAGGTGGCAGTTGTAATAAAGTCTGCTTTTTTAAATGTGACCTATGACAAAAGAAAAATAAGCCTACATAAGGCTGTTGTGACAACTTTGGGATTAACAGTGAGCTTGACATATGGTAGTAATTACATGTTTTTACACTATAGAATTAATGCTTTTCGGATTTTTTTTCTATATATTTTTCTATCAAAATGTATTATTGTCCTTTGATAAATGTGACATACAGGTATGAGAGTTATTACCTGTCATGACAACATATAGTATTCCTGTGAATGTATTGTTGCAACTGCCTAAGTCAGATTTGACATAAGACCATGTCAAAAGATATTTGTTGATGTATGTGTAAACTAATTACTAATTGCAACAGGTGTCAGCAGCCATAAAAACGTGTATATATATATGGGGGGCACGGTGGCTTAGTGGTTAGCACGTTCACCTCACACCTCCATATATATATCGTCGCTGTCGGGCGGAATCCTCGTATCTCCAAAACCATTATTTTTCAGGAAATTAAAAAAACGCCGTACCTTATCTGCAGTGCACAGGGTTTAGTCCGCATTGCAGTGGATTGTCTTGCGCTAAATTCCTGTCCTCAGACGAGCACCAGAACTAGCGGGGGTCAAGATTTTTTTTTCTTTGAGCCCAGTGTTTTGAAGACATTTACCTCAGAAGACGTGTTGATTCGTTGCGACTCTTCTTGAGGAGAAATATGCCGCGAATCTCTCCCGCGGAATGAGGAAGAGGTGGACAGTTGAAGTGTCCAATGGAGTTAGGATATTTGCGCTCAAGCTATTTTCAAGACTTTAGATTGGTTAATAACTTGTAAAAATAACAGACCCACGTGGGGACTGACCAACAGCATCGATATGTGAAAAAACATTCTATACATCTAAAATCGCACCTCAACACAGCAACACAGCATTGACAGTTAAGCACAGATCTTTTAAATAACTTTACACTCCATTCATTACACAGTCATTTACAACCAGTAGTTGTAGTGCATTCTGGGTAACAAGTGATCCACTGCCACAGATTCCATATGATCTCTTATTCTTATTAGTAGTAGTAGAAAAGTAGTAGTAGTATTTTTCTTATTAAGTAATTTCTCCCCAGAAAATTCCCAAAATTCAGATTCATGCTATGAAAACTGAGTAAACAAGCAAACAAATAAATGTTTTTTTTTTAATTCTTAAAAAAAAGGGTTTCGATTCAATTAAATATAATTTTTTTTTAATTGCATTTGTAATTTGAAGTATTTGATTTCTTTTTAATAACTGTGTTCCCCTATATACTGTGTGTTTGTGCGTGTGTGTGTGTGTGTGTGTGTGTGTGTGTGTAAGGTGCTTCCTTTGAGGTGCTGTTTCAAACTGCTGTTCATCTCACTGAAGGATGTTAAAGTGAAAGGGAATGAAACAAGTCTGTTGCTTCCACCGAGACATCTGGTGCAAAAACAACGGCATGTTTCGCACATGAACAGGATGTTCACTGTGTTCAGATCTCTGGAGATGAAACATTATTCCATTTCAGTTGCTCCGCAGTGCGACGGCGCGTGGCAGCGATCCACGCAGTCGTCCCATTAAGAAAATGAGTCATCGCGTGGCAGATGCGGAGCACGAGCTCGATCAGCACAGGGATTCCTACCGCGGAAGACTGCGGGTCGTCACCTCCTCCTGCGGTTAATCACGTTTCAAAATGATCGACTCGCAAATTTCATCAGCATAATTAATGAACGTCTCAGTTTTTCAAGCTCGCAGAAGTCCTGAAAAAGTTTCCCAAAAGATCAAAACTTTTTTTTTACACATCACTTCCTGTGCATTGTGTGTAAAATCTCCAGATATATGTTTGCTAATGTACTCATCAGAGCGATTCTTACACTGTAAATAAGAAAACATTGAAATGCCCTCATTTTAATCTGATGTACGTGAACATTTTGTTTTAACTCTCCCGATTTCAAAACATATCTCATTTTTTTGCAATGGGGAAATATTTCTTTCCACCACAGGAATAACCTCTTTGAAAAATATTTCCATCTAGACAGATAGTGTGTTCAAAATATTTTCAGGCACAGGAACATTGTTTTTTGAAAATATTTCTGTTCACACTAAGAGTTCTCGAAAATATCTTTATTAACACAAACAGAGTTTTTTGTGCACACAAACAGAGCTCACAAGAGAAAGGTGTTTCTGGAAATATATCCATCTACCCAATCAAATATTAAATCTATGTCTACCTCAACAGTGCTTATAGAAAATATCTCCTTTCCAAATTAAGAGCATTTTTGAAAATTTGTGCATCAATAAAGTGGTGTAGTAGTGCTGTAGTAAAACTGTAGAATTGTTGTACTAAAACTGTAGTAGTGCTAAAGTACAGCTGTAGTACCTCAAGTACAAAAGCTTTTTCTCACAGAGCCCCACAGTTATGGAACAGACTTCCAATTAGTGTTTGGGACTCGGACACAGTCTCAGTGTTTAAGTCCAGGCTAAAAACCCAGTTGTTTAGTCTAGCTTTTTATGAATAGCTTTTCTTCAGTAATGGAGCAGATCTGGAGGGTTCATGGGCATAGATCATGGTGTTTGGTGAACTAGGATGTCTGGATGCTGTCTCCTTACCACGCTCGCAAGTCACTCGGGTTTGCAGACTATGGACTGGTGGGACGCTTTACGTCCCAAGAAACCCTCATGTCTGTGTCATCTTCTGGCTCTTGCCTTTCAGTTATGCTGTCATAGCTAGTCTTGCCAGAGTCCCTGTCTGCACTTTGCATATCATTTACATTGTCCATCACCTGATTACAATCATACCTAACAATTTTCTTCTCTCTCTCTCTCTCTCTCTCTCTCTCTCTCTCTCTCTCTGTTGAGGTGTACATATTACAGTGTATATATATATATATATATATATATATATATATATATATATATATATATATATGCCACTCCTGAGCTCCCAGTGTTCCGAGTTCCTAGTCTGATCATCTCTTTTTACGGACCTACTTGGCAGGAAGGAATTAGTGTTGTGTCTGTGCTGAACTCAGAGTTTACGATGACCCATTAGTTCCTCAGGGGCTCTAGGTTGCACTATTATAAACTGTTGTAGAAAGGACATTATTTACATTTACATTATTTACTGTCCAGTGTCACCCAAATGAGGGTGGGTTCCCTTCTGAGCCTGGTTCCTCTCAAGGTTTTTCTTCCGACTTGCTCATTAGGGATTGTTGTGGAAGTTCTGAGGTTTGACAGATTTAAAGTACTGTATAAAGTATCACACTGGTAGACACGGGCAAGAGTAAAAAAGGTTTCACAATTTATTGTGTTCCGCTGCGCAGCAGGACCCAACACTCTACATATAGCATGAGAGATAAAGGGCCACCATCATTGATTACATCAAGATTTTATAGACAGAACTCAAGTAAAGAAGATATGTAAAAGCAACACGTCATCAATCATTGGCTCAAAATCACTGCATGGTCATCTCCTGATCAAGCTAATCTGGACCAGGCCAAGGTCTGCTAGAAGGCCTACTAGAAGATTAACTGGATGTTGTTTATGCCTAATTCCCGACAACTCGTCTCCAGTCCCTACTGCCCTGTCATAATCTTAAGAAAACAACTGATGACAATGTCAGACTCTAGTTACTACAGATACAAGGTAAAAGCATAGAAGGACAAAGCATATCACTGCTGTCGGGCGGAAACCTCGTATGTCCAAATTTGGTCAATTTTATATTTTTTCACATATCGATGCTATTGGTCAGTCCCCACGTGGGTCTGTTATTTTTACAAGTTATTAACCAATCTAAAGTCTTGAAAATAGCTTGAGCGCAAATCTCATAACTCCATTGGACACTTCAACTGTCCACCTCTTCCTCACTCCGCGGGAGAGCTTCGCGGCATATTTCTCCTCAAGAAGAGATTAGACTTTCCACCACAGGATAGGTATAGATATATAGTGTCATAAATTATATATAATATGTTCAAATAACTTTAAATGTCTGTATTCATTTACTACTTCTTCTTCTTCTTCTTCTTTTTCTTCTTCTTATTATTATTATTAAATGTTTATTTCTTTTTTCCTTTTCTGTTTCTATACTTCTGTAAAGCTGCTTTGAGACAATGTGAATTGTTAAAAGCGCTATACAAATAAATTGAATATGAAATTAGTAGTGTTGTTGTAGTGCTGTAGTAAAACTGTAGTAGTGCTGTAGTACAGCTACAATATATTGCTGTAAAAGGAATGTAGTACACCGTAAGCTGAGTGTCAAAGTAGAGCATCGTACAAACTGTACTGTAATTTGACCTTTTTCTTTCTGCAGATCAGACAATGTTCCTCGTGCCTTGAACCTTCGGAGATCTCAATAATGTCGTGACTAATTCCAGTCGCCAATAACGTGCCCAATTATGGCTGCATACCGAGTGGAACTGTGAGGCACGCAGTTGGTCAACATGTCAGAGTGGTGCTGCCAGCTATTGGCAGCTTGTCTCAGGAAATTTCTCTCCACCTAAGGACGATGTCCATTCAGATTAGGCCAAGCAGACAGAAATGGACTGAATTAATTAAGAGTAATCGCTTCAGAGGAGAGCAAAGCCTTGATGAGTTCAGCAAACAAAATAAGCTACTAAGCCAAATACTGTGAAGCCTTACCTTTTATAATGTAGTTGAATAATTTGGGGTTCAATCTAAATGTAAGCTACATCTCAAAAATGATAGGATGTTAATGCTGTGCATAGAGTACTAGAATTCTAGCAACTTTTGCTAAGCTAGTCAGCCATCTGATATTAGCAGTGTGCATTAACTATTTACTAATTTGGTTGCACTAGTATGCATTTTGCTTATTTTTATTTTTTCACAAATAATGCTAGCAGTTGGTGTTACCTCAAGGTGCTCTCCATGCTATATGCTAGCTAAAACGAACAGAATAGCATATTAACTACAGCTACAGTAAGAATTCATTATGGGAGATTAGTAATCGTTATGAAAAAGTTAGCCTCTATTATTTAAAAAACACTCATGATAGAGTGAAATAAATCAAGTGATTTCTTTAATCATTAATGAGGAATAAACCGAGCTAGATTTTAATGCCTTGTTTTTACACAAGGTTGCTTGCTACAGTAGTGTTAGCATAAATTACTAGCTAGCTAAAAATAAGGCTGTTAGCATGAAATACTGAAGTAATAACTTGTGTTAGCTTGCTGTTAAGCAACATTGACAGAGTTATTGTGACACAGTCAAGTTCTAGCTTAAAAACAATTAGCTAGCATTGACTGTAAATATATACATTGTTCAATAGTTTCTATTTCTTTACAAATAAAGTAAATAACATAGAATTACACCAAAAGGAGTCAAGAAAATTCCTTGAGCAAACAGGTTGCCATGATCCACACTAAACATATCACATTTTTCTGTTCTACACCAGAACGTAATGCTCTAAAGCAGCATGACATTGTATTGATCGTGTCTCGTGTACAAACTCTCCTCACTTGCAATGCTAAATTGGTGGTAAAGAGCAAGATGACATCTTTATCAGCTTCTACAGAAGCAAATCTGACCGTGCTATGGCATGATGATCAGATCGAATCAGAGTGAAGGAAAATGGAGAAGGAATCAGAACATAGTGACATTCAATAAAAAAAGTTCTAGTGAAAGCTGTAAGTGTTAGAGATTTATATCCTTTACATTCCCAGAATCACACCCTATACCTTAACCTCACCTTTCAATCTAACCTTAACTAAAAATAGTAAATTTACTTGCTTCATCATATGTCTAATATTGTCTTATTGTCTAATAGGTTTTCATGAAATATCACAAAAACGAATTAATTTATTTCAAAAATTTAAAAAACAATAATATTGTGAACAATTGTTATTGAATTTGTGTATTTTAGAGCTGTGGAATTTTTTAAAAATCTTATCGTTAGCCAACCTTGTATCACCTTAATTTTTTTTTAACCTTAATTCTGTTTTTCTCAATTCCCAAAGAAATAATCAATCATTTATTAATGAAACTTGAATGATTAATGTGCAGTACCGATATCTTTTTTAAGTGACATGAAAAAGGAAATAAAGTTAAATCACTAATATACAAGTAAGAAATGAGTAGCATATTAAATAGCAATAAAATATTTTTGCCCAAAAAATAATCAATAAAATTTGGAAATAATTGTATGCTAAATAAACAAACAAACAAACAAACAAACAAACAGATAGATAGATAGATAGATAGATAGATAGATAGACAGACAGATAGATAGATAGATAGATAGATAGATAGATAGATAGATAAATAAATAAATAAATACTTAATTAATGTCTATATTGCTTTCTATATCAGTAAGTAATTCCACCTTCCGAATTTAGGGCATGCCCCCTTCCCCGAGTCTGAATAAGAAGGTTTCATCAGCGAACCAAAGGAAACAAATTTTTTCTGAGAATGCGGTGCAGCTGGAGCCATGCAGTTAGGACATTTGGACCTAATTTCAGTGACAGGCTAAGACCTCGACCCAGAGCTGAAAATAGCTACTGTAGCTTAGCGACAGCGCTAATCTCACACTTTATCAGGAAAGTGACAGGAGCTCATACGCCTTCATTTTTGCACCTGGCAAGATATAACGGATTCTGACTGACTGAAAAAACAGTAGTGCTGACTAAAAATGTCAAATTTGCCTTCTAAATCTTTTTTAAATAAATAAAACATTTGGGAATTTGGATCAGCATGCAGCCTTTCCTCACAGCCATGCTTTATCTTTCAGTTTATAACAACATGATAAATACTGACCGAGGAAGAGTTTATTTTAGTGATAAGCCCTTCAGAAAACCATCTCCATGTTAGATGAGAACAGGAATATGACAATTTTATTTTTCCGTTGTAAAAAAACTCAAGACTGTGAGTATCACCGATTGACATTTTCTCACATGCTGACACGGCCGAGGTTTTTATCCGGATATTGTTTGACCTTTGATACTATTGATCATGGCATTCTGATTGATTCGATTAGTCCACTTGACATTTCAGAGATTGTTGTTAACTGTTTTTTTATTTCATTTGTCTAATAGGAAATAAATGTGGTGTGCCTCTAGGTTCTATTCTTAGTCCCATTATATTTTTTATTTAGTTTCTTGTGGATAAAACACAACATCTTCAAAATTCTAGCCCAAAAGATATGTTCTGTGATTGGACTGGAATGTTTTGTCTTTCTGTGGCAAATGTTGTTTCTTTCTTTTTTCTTTGGCTTTTCTTGGTTAGTTAGCATTATTTAACAAACAAATGAAGTTGGGGTGCTGCTGTAGACAGGAAATGATGCAATATCTCTGCAAGAGCTTGATATTTTGCCTTTGCAGCACAGCTAGTTATGCACAACAAAGTCTGTTAATTATATAAAAAAATAACACACACATACAATTGTCTGCACAATGCTAATTAATGCTAATCACACGATTTTACACAGGATGTTAAAAAGGAAGGTCAGGATGGGTGAATGTCAATTAGCATTTCGGGTGAAGAACTCACACGCTAGGAGACGCAAGTTCAGGAAAAAAGGTCAGAAAATTACATGATATAAGGAGACAAAGACAAATGAATGAAATGCAGCAACAAATGCGAGTGATGTGAAGGAAAAGGATTTTGCACCATCTATGAATGTGGAAAGAAAGAAAGAACGAACGAACGAATGAACGAAAGAAAGAAAGAAAAAAAAGAAAGAAAGAAAGAAAGAAAGAAATAGAAAGAACATGGCAAAGTAATTAGTAAAGAACGCTAAATGAAAACAGAGAGAAAAGAAAACATTGTGTGGAAAATAAAAAAGAAAATATATACAGTAGTAAGAAAAAGAAAAGTGGGAAAACAAAATATCACAAGGAAGAAAAATTGGACGATAATAATAATAATAATAATAATAATAATAATAATAATAATAATAATAATAATAATAAAAGAAAATATAATGTGAGGAATAAATAAAATGAGAAAAAAAGGAAAGAAGACAGAAGGGTTAAAATAAGTAAAAATATATATATTATTTCATTTTTTGAAATATTTATTTTCTAATAAATTTAAGGAATAATTTATTTTATTCCAGTTTAATTAAAACAGGGTGACATGGTGCATTTAGTGGATTTTGCTCCAAACAGTTGTTCCATCAAACTCTAAAGGTGTCGCTTCTCTTGAAAGGAGATTAAGTAGGAGGTGTGTGTGTGTGTGTGTGTGTGTGTGCGTGTGTATGTGTGTGTGTGTGTGTGTGTGTGTGTGTGGCCATGAATATGCAGATGGTAAAATGGCAGTGACATTCCTGATGCATCCAACACCTGTTCACACACACACACACACACACACACACACACACACACACACACACACACACACCAGCTGATATCTAACTCCTGTGTCACTGTGGAGTTTTTCACAAACAGAATAATTAGATGTGCAGCTGCTCCGTCCTGAGACTTAACAGTCTTTTCTTCCTGTCACACGGTTCATGCCGGGCTCTTGTGTGAACGTCTCAAACCCCAGAACCTTCAATAATTCTTCGACACAGTAAGGGGTTAAAGCTTATTTTCCATTAAACGCAAATCAACAGGAGGTAACACCTCGGGATGTTTCTGAGTTTTTTTATTTTTTTTTTAACTAGAAGCTCTCATTTGCATCTTAAATACACAGCTACTCATTTGCATAAAGACCTTTTTTGCATATGAGGTTCAAAGGCATGCCCGTATTCCAATCTAGAATCCAAAAGACACACCCACTAAGCAGAATCTCAATTGCATATGCAAAATAAAAGGCACACCCATATTTCCAAGTTGGTCCTAAAGACACATCCACTCAGCTGCTCTAATTTGCAAATGAGGTCTAAAAGTCACACCCACACCCCATTAAAAGTCTTAAAGAAACCCACCGATCTGATCTCATTTACATATGCATGCTAAAAAGGACACAAAGACACACCCACTCAGCAGCTCTCATTTGCATATGTAGTATGAAAGTATAAAAGTTTAAAAGGAACACCCGCATTCCCAAATATGGTCCTAAAGACACACCCACTCAGCTGTTTTAATTTGCATATATACAAATCAAATCCAGCTCCAAAAGACATTCTTGCTTACCATCTCTCATTTGCATACCAATACCTCAAACCACACCCATTCACACTTTAATGATGTCTTAAAGAAACATACACGTCGCTGTTCTAATTTGCATATCGTCGCTGTCGGGCGGAAACCTTGTATGTCCAAATTTGGTCAATTTCATATTTTTTCACATATCGATGCTATTGGTCAGTCCCCACGTGGGTCTGTTATTTTTACAAGTTATTAACCAATCTAAAGTCTTGAAAATAGCTTGAGCACAAATCTCATAACTTCATTGGACACTTCAACTGTCCACCCCCTCCTCACTCCGCGGGAGAGCTTCGCGGCATATTTCTCCTTAATAAGAGTCACAACAAATCAACACGTCTTCTGAGGTAAATGTCTTCAAAACACTGGGCTCAAAGAAAAAAAATCTTGACCCCCGCTAGTTCTGGTGCTCGTCTGAGGACAGGAATTTAGCGCAAGACAATCCACTGCAACGCGGACTAAACCCTGTGCACTGCAGATAAGGTACGGCGTTTTTTTAATTTCCTGAAAAATAACGGTTTTGGAGATATGAGGATTCCGCCTGACAGCGACGATATGCAGAATAAACAATATATTTATATATGCATATTATTAATATTAAAAATGTTCATTTTATAAATTAATAAATGTGCAAAGTAGAATATTTACTCATTAAAGCTCATCTACATCACGTCATGTTTTCCACCTTGAAATGTGGTGGTCTAGTGGGCGGGGCCTAATAAAATCTGATAGTTATTATTACAAGGGAAATTTTCATAATTTGAGTCTATTCTGACAGAACTAGTGTAACACACTCAGGTTTGTTTGGCTTCTTGCTTTGGTAGTATGTTTAGTATTGCTGTTTGGCTTGAAGGCTCAGTGGCAAGCGAGTCCGAACTGAAATGCCCACAAGCTTTTTCAGGACACCTCCCCTCCCCCCGAAAATATGATGCTGCCAATCCCATGCTTCATAGTTGGGAAGGTGCTGTTAGACTTGATGATAATTTGTTGGATATTTGTATAACTTAATTATGACAATCAGCCAATCAGAAGCTTTTAAAGTTCCAATAACATCTTAGACAGTCAACTTGATGCATGGAAACTTTCCCTAATCAGTGGGTATGAACAAATAAGGTTCATGAATGTCATGTTGTCATACACACATAGAAAAAAATGGCTTTTTTGGGAGTTTTTAGATAGTTACTAAACATCGAAGCTCTCTAACAGGACGGAAACTTTTTGTAGAAATAAAATGACACCATATACTAGGAAAGCAATGAATATTTCAGCATTACAAAAAAGCTCTCCTCTTGGTCCCACTGAAAGGCTGGAAAAGTAAAAAATCAGGTGAAATTGAGTCAACCGATGGGAGCCGAGCAGTTTGGAGGGCTAATTAGAACACTTCGGTATTAATGGGAGCCGGTTGGAGACGAGGCCCTGATTATTCATTACTTGCTTGTATACACAGGAACACAGCTGCTCGATCACAGAGCTATTGTCAGCAAATTCCATCTGTTTCCTCTGTGTGTGTGTGTGTGTTTGAAGGAGATTTACCCATGAGGTATGAGGGGAGGAAATAAAGAGTGTAGAATCTCACAGGAAAACCACTTGTGAATTCTCAGTTCTACGACTAAAGAGTAGGTTGTATAAAATATTAAAAAAATCTATTTTATATTTAACAAACAAACAAATAAATAAATTATATACCCCAAATAGTTTTATCAGGATATTATCAGGATCAATTAATCTAGAAATTAAATATAGAATAAAAGTATTCAAATAAATAAATAAATAAATAAATAAGTAAATAAATAAATAAATGAAAGATTTAACAATAAATGTGTTTAAATAAGAAAACATTTCTAGAAAAAAAATCATAATATAGTAAATAAATAAATAAATGAATAAAGCAATCATTTAATGAACTAATAATGTGATTGATTGATTTTAAAAGTATTCATCGTATTTAAAAAAAAATAAACAAAATGTGAAAAAAAAACAATCAGAAAATTGTTAGGGGGAAAAAAAATCTAATTCCATACGTTTAGAAATGTGCACATCATTTATCTCTTACTTTGTGGAAGCAGCTTTTGATTTTATTCGCTTTCTCAGATGCTTCTTTTAGTCTGCACACTTCTACTGTACTTCACTTTTTGCCTTGACTGTTTTTCACTTAATCCTGTTCTAAATTTACGCCAAGCTTGGAAAACCTTCCAACAGGATTTCACCTGATTTCACCTTCCATTTTATCAGGGGTGAGTAGACATTTTTTTTTTAATCCTGGTATCTGTTATTATTACATTTGAGTCTCTATTTACAGAGTCAGCTCTGTGCAGCGTGTCGTACTGAACAGTAAACTGGGTAACGACACGCTGCTGCCTCGCGCACACTGAGTTTTGTCCTAAATCCATTCATAATTACTCAATCCAGTGTTGCTTTCTTCAGGGAATAAAACAAGCAGAAAGACAGAACATTTTCGCCACAAGGTGAGTAAAAGTAGTCCAAAGGGTTCAAAACAATATCCACAGTGTCACATTTTCACTAAAAAACACGTCATCTTAACGTCTACTGTTTGTCCCTTAAGCACAGACTCCATCCCTGTCGTGTTAACCTTAATGATTGGGAAGATTATCACAGTTTGAGCTGTAAATGTTCTCTCACACTGAGCTCTGTCCTAAATTCTGTTCTGTAAGATTAAAAATTTACAAGTATCAGTTGAATAATAAATAAAAAAGCTGGGAAAAAAAGAAAAAAAGAAAAAAAACCAACATTTTTTAATCTGTGTCCCATTTTCCCCAAATGTAGCTGATGTAAGTTTAGTTTTGTATGTCACATCAATGCGTTCGAATTCTCTCTGTCTCTCTCTCACACACACATACACACACACTGGATTTCGGGTGCCAAGCTAAACTTTAACTGCTTCACCACTCATATTCAATTAGCCATTAGCACTGTTCCCTCGCGTTTAGCTGGATGTGACCTTGGCGAAAGGATTTGCCACTCAACGTTAATTATTTCCCATCAGTCTTAAATCACACGCTCGGATTTGACAAATCCAATCACAGAAAGGATGTCCGAAAGCGATGCTGCGCAGAGTTAGCGCCGCTATAAAATGTAAAATTGCAGCCGTTATTGTTAGCCTGAAGAGACCGTTAACTTCGAAACTCCACTAATGGACAAAAGTGGCTTTCTGTTAGATTATAGAGAAAAAAAAAAAGAATAAAGAGAGAAGAAATATCGATTTGTTCTGCAAAAATTTTAACCAGACACAAGCATAAGTTCAGAGAACAATTTTATAAGGGTTAGTTAGAATATATTTGTATATATTCCTATAAATTGTATTTTTATTTATTTTGTTTTTCTGTGCAACAAAAAATTCAAACTGAAAAAACCCCACAAAATTTCTATTTATTTATTTATTTATTTATTTATTTATTTATTTATTTATTTTCTCCTGTATTGCTATACATACATATATATACATACAAACATACATTGCTATACATACATACATATATATATATATATATATATATATATATATATATATATATATATATATATATATATATATATATACACACACACATTTATATATTTCTGTAAATCTTTGTGACAATTGAAATTAATTGAATTCTGTCTGTCATTTATCATTCATAGCACAAAGCTAGTATTAATAATAATATTAACAAATTCTCTGACAAAAAAATCTACTATGTTTGCATTACTATGTAATTACTGTATAATTACTATGCTATTACCATGTTATTACTATATTAGGACTATTTAAGTATTTTTATTGTAAGTCAATATTTTATTACATGTTTGTTTTGTTAATAGCAGTTTCTTGGTAATTTGTTCATAATGACTATTTTGTTAGAGCTTATTTTTGACTCATTTGTGTGGGTAGATTGTTTACTTATTTGGTTTTAGATTTGTTATTCTCATTTATTGTTTCATGCTCCTAAATTTGTGTTATTTGTCAGTGTAATATTGTCTTTTTTTTTCTAACGATTTAAAAAAAAATATTCGAAACAATTTTACAACAATGTACGTCAATGTTATAAATCATTTTTTTAACACAATTTTAGCTTGACATGTAATGTAGTTGCACTCAGAGGCTCTTCCCACAGGTGCTGCGCTCAGCTCTACTTCCACATCTGTGTTTTGTTGTGCAGAAAGTATTGGCGTCCCCTTCACCTACTGGAAAATCGCCAGAAACAGTGATGGCATTGGCAGCATCATATTGTCGAGGGAGGGGAGGTTTCCTGGAAAAAGTCTTGCTGAGCCTTCAAGCCGAACAATGATACTAAGCATGCTGCCAAAGCAAGGAGCCTGACAAACTGAAGTTATTTACACCAGTTTGGTCAGGAGCAATGGGCTCAAAGTCTGAAAAATTCCCTTGTAATAATCCCTATTAGATTTCATTAGGCCCCGCCCACTAGATACAGCCCTGAGAAGATTTTCTATAGGTGGTTATTTACTGTGTTCAGAAATATGCAGGAGATTCAGAATGCATATTTTAGATACACTCCATTATTATGTTTCCATAAATAGTAGATGAGCAGATGAAGGTTATAACCCCTTGTGTAAGGAGTCAGTATTCTAGAGAATCACTCCAGGGCCCTTGAACAGGACCCTTCACCCTCATCATCGCAGACTGGATACAATCGCTCCTTCAAGCTTCAATCACGCCTGTGACCCTGTCGCTTCTCCTCAATCTCATAATCTCTCTTCAAATACACATAAATGAGATAATTTATACTATGGCTCTTATTTGTTCCTCCCTCATATTCCATAGATAGAAAACTAAGCGCACGCTTTTATGAATGCTGGCGTAGGTTAAAAGGACATTGTTTGTCAATGACAGGGTCACAAAACAGAGCGTGAGCAAACATGCACATTGTTTAGTTTATTTTCTTTATGTATCTGTTATGAATTGTGTCTCCACACATATCTTACTTGTACTGAGCATTTGAATTTTAAGTTTTCACTTATTTTCACATTTTTACACACGGTTTAAATATTTAAATATACATAGCATTGCTGCCTCAAAACCCCAAGGTCTCTGGTTTGCTCATGAGCTCAGGGTGCCTCCCACTGTAAATTGCCACACTTTGTGTGAAGGTGTGTGTGTGTTTATGTGTGTGTGTGTGTGTGTGTGGGGGGGAGTGTTTGGGGGGGGGGGGGGGAAACTGCCATAACCCTGACCAGGATAACTCGGTTACTGAAAGTGAGTGAGTAAATGTAATTCATTTTACAAGCAATTTTTACACATAATTAAATTTATTTTTACACACGATCGAATGAATAGCGGAACAGAGCGATGATATTATGCCTCAAGTCAAGCAAAGTGGTAACAATATGGAGACGCTCCGGTTTACTAAACAAGACTGGGCTTTAATTAGCACCGATTTCAATGAGTGGAGAATATGAGGCAGGATGGGAACTTGGACATTAGTGCAGTTTGTTTCTGTAAGCGATAGCTCATTTACAGAGACTCTTCACATCAAGACGTTTCACATGATGGAAAATGAGGTAAAAATGGTGATACTTTCTTTAAATAAACGTTTATATAACATTTATGGAAGTCTCCGGTGTCAGTGCATTGAAACGATCCGAGGTAAAGCGGTAACCTTTTCGACAAAGGTTAGTCACAGACGAGATGTCGTGTTAATTTCAAAAGAAATAAAGAAGAGAAAGTATCAAGACTTTTTTAAATTGTTATAACAAGAGTAGTAAGGAGCTTGTTTTGCTAGCTTTCCATAATAAAAAAAAATGTATATGGATTGCAATAAGGTTTGTAGTCAATATTTTTCATTTCATTACTTATTAGGACAAACAAAAGAAAAAAAAAGTGGTGCACTCTTGTCCAGAAATTGTGTTGTGTGTATGGATTTGCATACAGTCCTCTCGTCAATCATTTTATAGACACGCCCCTATCGCTCTTAATTAAGCATCATGAGGTGAAAGCAACGTTTTTTTAATGTAAGTTAATTGTAAAAAAAATTAATAGCAAAGTGTGCATGAAAGTGACATCATAACAGTCCTAGCTCACGGTAGCTCTGTAGTTTTAGAAGTTAGAAGTTTTAGAGGCAAAAATTTGTGACTGCGGAAGAAAAAGGGAGCAGGGTTAATGAATACTTATTTATTTAACACCCCCCACAATATGTAATATAATGCACATTAAAGTTAATTTGATGTGGAATGTTAGGTGTAAAATCCACAGGATGTGCTGTTATGGGAAAACAATCAACCACACACACACACACACACACACACACACACACACACACACACACACACAGTGTTTTACTGTATACTTATTGGCTTTTAAAAAAGCTCCATCTGTCCAGCTCCTGGCTGTTTTGAAAACTAGAATAAAGATTAAGTTTGGTGAAAAGTCATTACACTATACTTTCCATTTGCATGTTACAGTACGTGGTCAATATGACGCTACACACAAATCATAGGATACTTTTTGTATTTGTTTCTCCATAAAACTGTTAAACTCGATGATATACTGAATGCAGGACTGACCTCCCAGCCCCGATACGCTCTATAACCACGAGACCCTTGTCCCTTAGTCAGAATTATGGGATTATTGCCTGTCTTTATGTGACCAAGGCAGGCTTTATCTCTCTGGGAAGAATCTGTCAATAAATTATTTAAATTAAATATTGTACTGTACCATATAATCATGATCCACCGACAGCTGAGAATAACACACGCATCACACTTAAGTATTATTGACTGGCCTCAAAATTAATATCCTGTCCTTCTTTTCCAGCTCAACGTTTAAAATTCCAATCTCATCCGTTTGACCTTCAACATAACATCAGGGTAAAAAGGGGTCCGGACTCCTATTTACCCAGAAGCCCCTTCAGCCATGTTAGACGATCAAAGGAATAAAATGCATGAAAAATCTATCAGCATTGCTTGCAGAGGGAGGGTTCTGTGTGTGTGAGTGTGTATGTGTGTGTGTGTGTGTGTGTGTGTGTGAAGAGGTAATCTGGCCAGAATCCAGATAGGATTGCAAAATCGCAAACCACCTCTAATCCATCATCGCACAAATAAAATTCCTGCAGGGAAAAAAAAAAAAAAAAAAAAAAAAAAAGTTTGGCTTCTGACTCATCTGCTTTGATGCTCGGCAAACACGAGTTCAGATTTAACGAGGAAAATGGCACAAGTTTTAAAAAACCTGTGAAAATAACCAAGATATCTCAATTCTATTCTATTTTATTTTATTTTATTTTATTGTGTGTCATTACTCAAATTCTGGAAGATTCGGAAACAATGCAGAAGTCAATATATTGTCTAATGTGTTGCATTCATGACAAACTACATCCAGTAATGAAGAGAATAAATGTGGAGAATTTTCATTTTCAGAGTTTAGAAAAGCAGCAGGAGAATTTCTGGCCACTTGTAATGGAAAATAAACAATAAGGAATCGAAAAAAAAAAAAAATCCTCAGAAATCCTGTCAGGTTAGCTCATGTTATCTAGCTGTATTGCTAGGGTTAGCATTAAAGAATATGAACAATAAGGGTAAAAATCCTCAGAAATTCTGTCAGGTTAGATCATGCTATCTGACTAGCAGATAGCTTTTCTCAGGTTACCCCAAGCTGTTAAGCTGTATATCTAATGTTAGCATTAAAGAATAAAAGCAATAAGGAATAGATTTTTTTTTTTCAGAAATGATGTCAGGTTAGCACATGCTAGCTAGCTATCAGCAAAGATTATGAGCTTTTGTCAGGTTAGCTCATGCTGTCTAACTGTATAGCTAGTGTTAGCATTAAAGAATATAAACAATATGAAATAGAGATAAAACATTTTCTTGAAATTGAATTGAAAATACACTCCAGGAGAAATTCTGTCATGTTAGCAAGCCAGCTTAAATCTGCTTTGAACCTGCATAATATGATTATATATAACTCTTCCTGAATTCATCCATGTTTGCTAGCTGTAGATGTAGCTTATGTAGAATGTAGCTCATGTCAGCTTCTCAAGGAACTTCTCAGAAATCCTTGCATGTATAGATTTTTGTATTTTTATTTTTAGTTACTAACTAACAAGGTTAAATGGAAGCATGAAAATATAAACAAGTGTGTCTAATTATCTGTTAAAACACCTGTAAAGAGAATCATGCTTAAACTCAACTTGATTAAATTGAATTAATCTTTTTAACTGAAAAGTAAACACAGCTGACCTGTGTTTACAGCACGGTTTTTCATTGCTTTTCTACATCGCTAACTGATAATGCATCATTACACTGTTAAGGAAACAGAACAAAAAGGTCTACTTAAAGCAAAAATGGGGTTCTTTAAATCACTGTCATGAGGGAATTGAGTAAATGGTTAGCATGCTGAACCTCTTGTTGAAGGAGTGCTGAGGGCGCACTGGTAAACAGTGCTTAATTGAGATTAGCTCGCTTAGCGTGGAAGCACAAAAGGTTTAAAAGGGAGAGTAATGAAAGGATGGAGTAATGCTGATGCTAGGCTGACATTTAAAAACACGACAAAGCTGCTAATGGAATGCGAAGTTTCAGTGACTCACGTTCAATTAGCTTCGGGATGAAAAGCATTGTAGCACGTTAATAAATGCTACAATGTACAGGGGTGGAGTTTATGTTAAAGTTCATCAGCTGGTCACAAACTTATGAGCCCCTTTTTGTTTACTTCCACGTTTCCTCTTCTGAAGCATCTATATGACAAGTATAAGCTAAAGTAGCCAAGCTTAGCTTAAGTATTGTACTATTCAATGTGTAATAAAATCTGCTTTCCTTGTTTGATAGCAATCTAGGTAACCTGACAGGATTTCTAATTTCTACTCTTGCGTTTTTTGTCTTTAATGTTAACACTAGCTATTTTGTATTTAAAACTAGCATAAAAGTTTGCTTGCAAGCTGGTTACCAATAAGTTAAATATTATTCTGTAATTGCCTAGAAAGATAGTTCATTCTTACATTTCCTGAATCGATCTTAAATTTGATTGAATAAGATGGCAAAATAGTGTGATATTAGCATAGTGGAGAATTAAGAATGTTTATGCTACGTGAATAATACACGTCTATAGCATGCATTTAAAACAGAGATATTGCTGATGTTAACACAATCGCAGCACAATCATGTCACAATTTTATGCTTCAGGTTGCACACTAACCTTTATGTGACTTGCGGCAAGTTTAATTAAAGAGGTCTTTCCGGGATTTAAAAAAAAATCTGTAATTGAATTATTGTTTATTAAACACCTCGGTGGGCAATCAGTCACGAGCGGGTGCTGATTTATTCTTCACAGGAAGCTAACGCTGCACCGCATTAACAGCAGTCTGGATAACTCGATTAATTATGAATTTGGAAAATAATCACAGGAAAATTTTCACAGAAAAACATGGAGGTCTAAAATAAATTATGCCTTTTGTCTAGAGCGTAGTGTTTACATACCACACTTTCTTACTGCTAATAGAATTATATATCAGTTTAGCCAGAGCTCGATAATAGACTTAAGGTACATTCTGTCTTTTTTAAGACTTTCTAAAAAGAAAAAAAAAGGATTTCAATATTTGAAGAAATTTGTACAGTTTAATGATAGATCGTTATAATGTTTTCTCCCCATTTATTGTGTTTATTCACCATATAAATTACAATACACTATTTAAAATTAGGTGTTATAAGTTTGTACTATTGTAAGATTATATTTAAAAAAATAGAAATTCAGTAAAATACAGTATATAAATACATTTGGAGAATTTCACATGAAATTATTACACACATTTAAAACACTCTCTTACTCACTCACCCACTCACCCACTCATTTTCTACCGCTTATCCGAACTACCTTTCCGAACTACCTTACCTGTCACGGGGAGCCTGTGCCTATCTCAGGCGTCATCGGGCATCAAGGCAGGATACACCCTGGACGGAGTGCCAACACATTGCAGGGCACACACACTCTCATTCACTCACGCAATCACACACTACGAACAATTTTCCAGAATGCCAATCATCAACCTAGCATGCATGTCTTTGGACCGGGGGAGGAAACCGGAGTACCCGGAGGAAACCCCCGAGGCACGGGGAGAACATGCAAACTCCACACACACAAGGCGGAGGCGGGAATCGAACCCCCAACCCTGGAGGTGTGAGGCGAACGTGCTAACCACTAAGCCACCATGCCCCCTACATTTAAAACAATCTTTTAATATTTAAATCTTCTACTTTAATACATGCACTACATTTCAAAAATTTGAATTTAATTAATTCCCACAATATCAAATTGATTTAAATTATAATAAACAAATAAAAAGAAAAAAAAAACTTAAACATTGTTCCCACAAACCTAAAGCCTACTGTATCTTTCTGGTTATGTCTTACAGACAGAGGTGATCTTGTCACCTTTTTTGACAGTTACCTCATCTGCCCTCCTCTGTTGTTTCAGTCTTAAACAGTGGTGGTAGGCGGGCTCTGGGATTGCCAGTCTGCTGTAAGGAAAGCTGATTTCCTACTACTCTTATGAATTTCTGATTGTCTGTACAGAACACCAGCGGCGCTATTCTGTGCTCATGCTTTCTCTCACATGCCATGAGAAACAGACAGGGCTGATGATACAGAACTGCTTCGGTCACAGAGATGTTTCATACCTCATCTAACCATCTATTCTGTTGTCAATCTTATCATCATCATCATCATCATCATCATCATCTACTGCCATCTTGGTCCTCTAGGAGACTTTCTGCAAGAAATGAACACACTCCTGAGGCTTTTCCCTACTGACAGCACCCCTCTGACAGTCCTTGGTGATTTCAGCCTCTCCTCTGACAAGCTACAGTCCTCTTGCCTCTACTGCCTCTTCTGAATTCCTTCTCCTTGAATTTCGACAACTTCCCACCCACACATAAGAGAAGAAATGCCCTGGATCTGGTCTTCCCTTGTTCTTTGCCAGCTATAGACACGACCGCTACTCCACTAAACATCTTCGATCATCACCTGAAATCTTTCACCATCACTCTTCCTATCCTACCTTAAACCTGTCGAAACCTCCGCTCTTTCTCCACTTCCTCTGTAGCTTCGTGCACCCTTTCATCTATTCCTGACCCTGACTCGTTTTCCTTTTTACCCTTGGGCTTATCCACAGACACTTTCATCTTCTCTTTCCTCAACCATTGACCTCCTCTGTCCTCTGTCTACTAAACCCAGGAAGACTTCTTGCCCAACACTTTGGTTGTCAAATGTGTTGCACAGCAATCAGTGAGACCTAAGTTCAACAGAGACAAAGTGAAAGAAATCACTACTCGTCACAGAGCTCTCCTCTTCCTGTGCTCTTCTTTCCTAATAGTGACTTCTGCTAAGATTGACGTCTACAAGAAAAAGCTTGAAGCTTCTGCACAAGATTCTCGTAATCTTCGCTAGCAACTAGGTGGAGGAATGAACTTCCCCTAGATGTCAGAATTGCCAAGTCACTAGCTGTCTTCAAGTGATGTTTGAAGAGCTACATCTTTCTGAAATACTTATAAAAACTTTTGATTCTTTGTTTTAATGTTCCTGTATCAATGTATTCAATACAGAGACTTCAAAGCATGTTGCCAAATAATGTAAATGATTTAAATGTAAAAATCAAAATATTGATATGGAAATAAAAACTAGGGACAGCAGTGGATATAAAATGAAACTGAATACAATTAAATTAAGTGTCTGAGTGTGTGTGTGTGTGTGTGTGTGTGTGTGTGTGTGTGTGTGTGTATTGGGGGGTCTATTTTGTTTGACATTTTCAAAGCTAAATAAGTACAAAAAAGTACTATTTATTTATTTATTTATTTATTTACTTATTTACTTATTTATTTGGTTCATATCTGATAAGTGGTACAGTTTTTCTGCCTTTCACATTAATTAAAAAAAAATATATTTTTTTTTTATTTTTTTTTGTTTATCCCCATTAGGACAAAAGGTTTGTGCAGAACCCTAGAATAGAAGCTTTCATCTAACTCTTATTTGGAAATCTTTTAATTAACAAATACTAAACATCATCTCTGTCATATAAATATAAATTAAAAACCTGTTTATTTATGTTAATTAGAGAAATCACATAAAATTGCATGTTGGTTAGAAAATGCTTGGTGATTCACTCTGCCTATTTCACACTCACATTGCTCGAGACGGAAAATGAAAACACATGTTTAATAATGAAATATTTAAACACGTTCTGCGTTTTTTTTTCCTAAGTGGATTGAGGAGCCTGAACAGTTCGGGCTTATCAACAGGAGCCACGCTTTATTGCTGCTCCATCCTCAAAGCAAATTAAAAAGCACCTTGAGCCCTTTGATATTTCCATGGTTATATTAAGTTCTGCCAAGGAAAGACTTTCCTCAAAGTCTCTCTCTCTCTCTCTCTCTCTCTCTCTCTCACACACACACACACACACACACTCCTACCTAAATAAATAGTCTAGTTTTTCAATTGACTCTCAATAGATATTTAATTCAAAGGAAACTCTTCCTCCCTTGAATATGTATGGCAAAATGTATCACTGAATTAAGCTTACTTAGGTAAAGCACACCTGAATAGGTGATAGTGAGAGCTACAACACAAGTACATACACCTAAACAGGTGAGAGCTACAAGACAAACACACCTAAACAGGTGAGAGCTACAACACAAACACAAGAACAGGTGAGAGCTACAACATGAACACACCTAAACAGGTGAGAGCTACAGTACAACATAAACACACCTAAACAGGTGAGAGCTACAACATAAACACACCTAAACAGGTGAGAGCTACAACATAAACACACCTAAACAGGTGAGAGTTACAACATAAACACACCTAAACAGGTGAGAGCTACAACATAAACACACCTGAACAGGTGAGAGCTACAAAACAAACACACCTGAACAGGTGAGAGCTACAACATAAACACAAATAAACAGGTGAGAGCTACAACACAAACACATCTAACAGGTGAGAGCTACAAGATAAACACACCTTAACAGGTGAGAGCTACAACACAAACACACCTGAACAGGTGAGAGCTACAAAACAAACACACCGAAACAGGTGAGAGCTACAACACAAACACACCTAAACAGGTGAGAGCTACAACATAAACACACCTAAACAGGTGAGAGCTACAGTACAACATAAACACACCTAAACAGGTGAGAGCTACAACATAAACACACCTAAACAGGTGAGAGCTACAACATAAACACACCTAAACAGGTGAGAGTTACAACATAAACACACCTAAACAGGTGAGAGCTACAACATAAACACACCTGAACAGGTGAGAGCTACAAAACAAACACACCTGAACAGGTGAGAGCTACAACACAAACACACCTAAACAGGTGAGAGCTACAACACAAACACACCTGAACTGGTGAGCGCTACAAGATAAACACACCTGAACAGGTGAGAGCTACGAGATAAACACACCTGAACAGGTGAGAGCTACAAGATAAACACACCTGAACAGGTGAGAGCTACAACATAAACACACCTGAACAGGTTAGAGCTACAAGACAAACACACCGAAACAGGTGAGAGCTACAATACAAACACACCTGAACAGGTGAGCGCTACAAGATAAACACACCTGAACCAGTGAGAGCTACAACATAAACACACCTGAACAGGTGAGATTTACAAGATAAACACACCTGAACAGGTGAGAGTTAAAAGATAAACACACCTGAACAGATGAGAGCTACAATACAAACACACCTGAACAGGTGAGAGCTACAAGATAAACACACCTAAACAGGTGAGAGCTACAATACAAACACACCTGAACAGGTGAGAGCTACAAGATAAACACACCTAAACAGGTGAGAGCTACAATACAAACACACCTAAACAGGTGAGAGCTACAATACAAACACACCTGAACAGGTGAGCGCTACAAGATAAACACACCTGAACAGGTGAGAGCTACAAGATAAACACACCTGAACAGGTGAGAGCTACAAGATAAACACACTTGAACAGGTGAGAGCTACAAGATAAACACACCTGAACAGGTTAGAGCTACAAGACAAACACACCGAAACAGGTGAGAGCTACAATACAAACACACCTGAACAGGTGAGCGCTACAAGATAAACACACCTGAACCAGTGAGAGCTACAAGATAAACACACCTGAACAGGTGAGAGCTACAAGATAAACACACCTGAACAGGTGAGAGCTACAAGATAAACACACCTGAACAGGTTAGAGCTACAAGACAAACACACAGAAACAGGTGAGAGCTACAACATAAACACACCTGAACAGGTGAGAGCTACAAGATAAACACACCTGAACAGGTGAAAACTAAAACATAAACACACCTGAACAGGTGAGAGCTATAAATCTCTATCGATATCTCTATATTTTACTCCAAGCTCACTATTAATGTGAGTAAACAATGAGAGGCTTTGCCATTTTCTAAATTATTTTATTTTGCAGCTGAAGAAAGATATTTATTATGATATTGGACATTTTGGTAAAGGCTTAAAAGCATTTGCTCTTGAATTACTACAAAAAGCTTTTACTGTTGGCTCTTTGCCAAGAATACATCCTGACATTTTAAGTCCCTCTCTTTCAAATTCTGAAGAATATCATATTTTTTTAGGCTTATAGCGTTGTTTTTATCCCTGCCCTTTGATTCTTGTGTTTACTGCTTGCTGTATAAATTTCTTGCTATGAGCTCTCTCTGCTTTCCAAGCCTTGTGTAAATTGACTCCTAAGGCTCAGACTTTTGCACTCTTCAAACCCTAATTGTTGCTTTTAAAGCTGTTTGTAGCTTCCACCGTAAGTGTTCTTGAACCCGAGGTGACAAAAACCCTCTTCAAGCAACCGGATCGGATTCATGGCTTTTCTCAAGTACAGCACCGTAATTAGGCCATGTCTTTAATTTGATATCTCAGGTTTCTTTCCGATTCTAATTTTAAATGTGCTCAGGCCGAGTTAATGGTTCCTGATATAAAAATTAAAAAAAAAACAAAAAAAAAAAACACTTATGATCACTAACACTTCTATTGCTATCTAATGCTTTCAATGGTTAATGAAAATCATTAGACCTCTGGACATGAAAACATCCACAGCAACAAGTGAGAGGCTTCAATTCCATTATCCAGAAAGTAATAATTTTTGCAACAACAGTACAACAATGCAGATTAAATTATCTTTTTAAATGATATTAATGCACTCGTTGAAATACGTACGGTTTCTAGAGTAACATCTCATTCAGGGATCCGCCACATTAACAAATAAAAATCTGTTAAATACTTGATGGTTTTTTTAAACCGCACTTTGCTCAGCTGTATAAAAATTCAAATGTAAGTCACTCTGGATAATGTTGTAAATGTAATGTAAATGTGTCTTCTGCTAAAATGACAACATTTACTAACTGATTTATTCTGGTTAAAAAAAAATATTCCAGTAACACAGCACAAAAATTCTCCCTGGAAAAAAGACGGGTATTTACACAAATGCAACACAAATTCACACTTAGTAGTAGTTTGGTACACAATCTCAACTTCTCAAGTACAAACATTTTTATTCATTTTTAACGTAACATAACTGGCAAAAAATTGTGTTTTGAAAATTGAACTCATAGAACATTCTCTTCATTCTCTGTCTTAGTGTGTAGGGGGGCTATCAGCTCCTTCCTCTTCTCTGGCCTCCTGGGTGAGCTAAATAACGAATTACATCTCACTCCTCTCCAGGAGAGAAAATGGATCTCATTACCACTCCACCTGCGATGTTTTGTTCGTGGGAGAGAAAAGAAAGAATGTGCGACAGAAGTGAAGGATATAAAACCATTGAGAAGTCAGAAGAATTATTTTTGTGGTCTAATCCAGAGACATCATGAAGAGGATTGTTGTTGCTGTTTTGTAGAAGAAGAAGACATACTTACACATTGAACAGCAAGTGCAGGTTTTTCTATCTCTATTCTTGAACTTCCTGTAGTTTTGCTTGCATTGAACCTTCACCTTTACATCCAGCCATATGAATACAGATTGAATATAAAATATATATATTCTGAAAACCACAACTAAACACTCCCACACAGCTCAAATCCCCCACAAACATCTTATATTATAAATAGGACAGCAAGTCAATATATACACACTCCCCCAGCCTTGCTTGAGGCCAAATCAATAAATATAAATAAAAATGAACAATTACACTCTTTGGATCTCTTCATTGTGCAGTTTGGTTCTCCTCACACTGATAACCTTGACCTACTTTGTGGTGTGTAGTGTCAATTTGGAGGGAAAAAAATATATGAATTTTATGTGGTTTTCTCTTTGATATGAGTTTACATTGCACTACATACTTTGTCTGTGAATGCATGCACTCTAGTGTCAACCAATAAACTGATTTGATTTTGTTCGACTGCCATTGTACAGAAACTTTGCACACTTTTAGGACAAGTCATTTAAACACAATACACACTAAATAATTACTACACTAAACAGGTAGAGAAGCCACACCTAGTTCACTGGGACTGACAGGTACAGAAACCACACCTAGTTCATTGGGACTGACAGGTACAGAAGCCAACCTAGTCCACTGGGACTAACAGGTACAGAAGCCACACCTAGTTTATTGGGACTGACGGGTACAGAAGCCACACCTAGTCCACTGGGACTGACAGGTACAGAAGCCACACCTAGTTTATTGGGACTAACAGGTACAGAAGCCACACCTAGTCCACTGGGACTGACAGGTACAGAAGCCACACCTAGTTCACTGGGACTGACAGGTACAGAAGCCACACCTAGTTCACTGGGACTGACAGGTACAGAAGCCACACCTAGTTTATTGGGACTGACAGGTACAGAAGCCACGCCTAGTTTATTGGGACTAACAGGTACAGAAGCTACATCTAGTTTATTGGGACTGACAGGTACAGTAACCACACCTAGTTTATTGGGACTAACAGGTACAGAAGCCACACCTAGTCCACTGGGACTGACAGGTACAGAAGCCACACCTAGTCCACTGGGACTGACAGGTACAGAAGCCACACCTAGTTTATTGGGACTGACAGGTACAGAAGCCACGCCTAGTTTATTGGGACTAACAGGTACAGAAGCCACATCTAGTTTATTGGGACTGACAGGTACAGTAACCACACCTAGTTTATTGGGACTAACAGGTTCAGAAGCCACACCTAGTCCACTGGGACTGACAGGTACAGAAGCCACACCTAGTCCACTGGGACTGACAGGTACAGAAGCCACACCTAGTTCACTGGGACTGACAGGTACAGAAGCCACACCTAGTTTATTGGGACTAACAGGTACAGAAGCCACGCCTAGTTTATTGGGACTGACATGTACAGAAGCCACACCTAGTTTATTGGGACTAACAGGTACAGAAGCCACACCTAGTCCACTGGGACTGACAGGTACAGAAGCCACATCTAGTTTATTGGGACTAACAGGTACAGAAGCCACATCTAGTTTATTGGGACTAACAGGTACAGTAACCACATCTATTTTACTGGGACTGACAGGTACAGAAGCCACACCTAGTTTATTGGGACTGACAGGTACAGAAGCCACACCTAGTCCACTGGGACTGACAGGAACATTAGCTACACTTAGTCCACTTGGACAGACAGATTCAGAAGTCACACTTGTAGTCTACTGAGACTGATAAACATGTCAAAAGCATGACACTAAAGCTTTTCCAAAATGCTATAAATCCATTTTAATAGTTTTTATGAAAATGACTTTTTTACCTAGACCCACACATTTTGTTTATATTCAATTTATCCTGTTAAAATGGTCTGTTGGCTCAGTCTGAACATGCTAAACAGTGATTGTTAAATGAAACAACAATTTTGTTGAATATAAATTCAGTTTCTTTTTATTTTTTTCCAAAACGCTATAAATCCATCCTTTATTTTAAAAATGTTTATTTTTTTAATTTTTTTAAATTTTTTTAGACATAATCTCCTACACTCATTTTGAAGACTACGCACAAACATCTCTCGCCTCAGACCGCTGCCATGTTGGATTGCGTCGAACGCTCACCGAATTCTGATTGGTCGAGAGAGGACATATAGCGTTTTGGCAAAATCAGGTTTGGCGCTTATCGCGGTTTGGAAAGGAACTGCATCTTGCAGTACATTTTAAACAAGGAAATATAGCGTTTTGGCATGAAACATTGATGGAGCAGTATTTTGTTATTTTGGCGTTTATCGCGTTTTGGATAAGAGCTCTTCAAATATAATTAGAATAAAACTTCATTGCATCGATTTCATATCTACTGTACATTGTTTGCTTGTCTGTTTCTTCCTTTTGTTCTTTCTTTTATACTTTCAGTGTTTTTGTTTATATTACTTCTCCTTTTTAGTCTGCTAGATTTATTTATTCTTTTTTTATATATATATTTTCTTTGTTTGTATCTGGTTTTACAGGCAGTTACATCCACCTCGGCTGGGAATCACAGACTATATCCCCAGACTGCCTCTTGACTCGACTCACTCATCTGCTCCCTTTTTTTTTTTCATTTTAAGTTACATTTGGAATCAAAGCCAGGATCTCATCACTATGTCAGACCCATTCTTTTCATTCCTTGCTCTCTCTCTGCCCTGCTCATCGCTTACTGCCTCTTAGTTAACTCCCAGAATCCCTTGCATCATGGTTCAAGGCCTTGTTTCCAGATGGTGATGCTGGAGATTTTGCTCCTGGGTGGCTTGAACTTTCATCTATGCTTACTCGGTGGAAAGATCTAGAAGCCTTGAGTTGTGGAGAACTCACTAGAGAAGCCAAGCAATCAGGGCTAAATGTTTAGGCTCACTTGTTACATGGATTGCTCCTAGCCTCAGCATCAGTAAGAACATATTCTGTTCTGGCCTATATGTATGTCATATTAAACACTTTTACATGATTTCTATAAAAAGTCATTTCAATCCCTACGTTTGAACTTTTTCACTGATGTCAGCCTCATGATCCTCCTTGCTCATGATTCCAGGTTCTGAAGTGCACCATTCAGCAAAACACACTCATACTGTAACATGATGCTGCCAACACCATGTTTCACAGTTAGGACGCAGTTCTCTAAATTAAAATCCCCTATATATCAAAAACGTTTTTATTTCCCCTGTCAAGAGATTTTCATACCACCTGTGAACAGTGTTGTGCTAGTTACTAAGAAATAGTAACTAGTTACAGTTACTAGTTACTTCATTCAAAAAGTAACTCAATGACTTTGTTGATTACTTACTGTACACCAAAAAGTAATGCATTACTGTTAAAAGTAGCTTTTTAGTTACCTTTTTAAAGAACGTTCTTTAATGTTCCCATTTATGCGTTATGGTCTATACAAACACAACACTGTTTGTTGGTCTGTCCCTGGATAACAGTCCGGTGAAAATCTAGTTGCTGTTGTTTGGCTGGAGGGGCTTGACTCACTTCGAGTGCGTCCACAGACACAGGGTTAGATTCTAGCTTCATCAAGGCATGTAGTTTCTACCTCCAGATTGGAGTTGCTGTTTATCGCAGTAGATCGGACCTTCGAACCAGAAAGACACAGCTTACATTGGCTAAAATGTTTTTGTCTTTATGCTCAACTAAAGTGAAATAATGAGCATTTTCCACTTAGAGAAACTCCTCTTGCTCTCGCCTTGACTCACCATTACTGCTGCACATACATGAATAAACAGAAACACGCCCACAGTGCGGCGTCTTCGTGTTTACAGGTTGGCATCCACTAATCCTACAATGCGTCGCTGCTGTAAACAGTTTAGTCTGTAGGCTACACTTCAGTTAAAATGAATTATTTAAAAAAGTAACGGACAAACGCACCGTATGGTAACGGTAACGGAGTTAATTTATTTAAAAAGTAATGCGTTAGAGTAGGGGGCACGGTGGCTTAGTGGTTAGCACGTTTGCCTCACACCTCAGGGTTGGGGGGTTCGATTCCCGCCTCCGCCTTGTGTGTGTGGAGTTTGCATGTTCTCCCTGTGCCTCGGGGGTTTCCTCCGGGTACTCCGGTTTCCTCCCCCGGTCCAAAGACATGCATGGTAGGTTGATTGACATCTCTGGAAAATTGTCCGTAGTGTGTGATTGCGTGAGTGAATGAGAGTGTGTGTGTGCCCTGCGATGGGTTGGCACTCCATCCAGGGTGTATCCTGCCTTGATGCCCGATGACGCCTGAGATAGGCACAGGCTCCCCGTGACCCGAGGTAGTTCGGGTAAGCGGTAGAAAATGAGTGAGTGAGTGAGAGTGAGTGCATTAGAGTATTAGTTACTGTCAAAAGTAACGGCATTACAGTAACGAGTTATTGCCCAACACTGCCTGTGAATATCTCTTTTGGATTTTGACGCTGGTCTTAAAGTAAAGGCCATCTATACCATTAAGGGAGACATGGAACCCAGAGTCAAACCCAGGGAATCATATCACAAGACAGATGACAAGACAAACAATGTGCAAACTAATCACAGAGCACACACACATACACACAGACAGGGCAGAGGAGGGAATCAAACCCCCAACCTCAGAGGTTTGTAGCAAATATGCTAACCTCTAAATCGAAAGCTCTAAACTTTATTCTCCATAATATTCTCTTTATTTCAGGCTAAGGTGATTCTTTTTGTATTTACTTTTCTAAAGCAGTAAATATTTGACAGGTTTTAAAAAGCTTAGGGTTGAGCATTCCGGGAAAAAAAAAGCACAGAGTTTCCTGTCTGAGAGGTTTATTTATTTTAATTTATTTCACACGAAAGGAACAAATTGCATCAGAATATTTCAGACAGAAAATGATAATAAATCGAGGGTGGGTAGTCGGGGTCCGAAACTTTCTTGCACAAAAGTCTGCAAAGAAGATAAGTGAAAGCACAGCAAAGAGGACGTGTGTGTGTGTGTGTGTGTGTGTGTGTGTGTGTGTGTGTTTGTGTGTGTTTGTGTGTGTGTTTGTGACTTTATGCGAGAATGAAAGTGGACTTATCGGCCAAGGGAAAAGGGAGTGTGCGATTCTGTATTCCATACAGTCTGTATCTGAGATAACACACACACACACACACACACACACACACACACACACACAACACACAGATCAGAGGACAAAGTCAAAGGCAAAGTTTCTGTTCTATTCACTTTCTGTATACAAGAGTCAAGCAACATTGCAATATAGGTGGATGAAAAAGAAATAATGGAAAAGTATCGATGGATTGAAACAAAAATGGAAGGCTTGGTGTGTTAAAAATTAAGTAACAAAGAAAAGAACAAAAGAGAAAAACAATGAAAATATATAAAGCAGAATGAAAAGCATTTTTGTTTTCTTTCTTTTGTGAACATAATTCATTCAGAAAGAAAGAAAGAAAGAAGGAAAGGAAAGGAAAGGAAAGGGAAGGGAAGTTGCGGGAAAAAAACATTTTCTTTTCCTTTTCTTTAGAAGTAAGAAAAAGAATAAAAAAGTTGGAGGGCAGAAAAAAATCTAACTATAATAAACAAAATTTATATTTTGAAAAAAAAAAAATTCTTTGTTTTTCTTTCACTTTGTTTTGAAAACAAAAAGAAAAAAAAGGGAAAGATTATAGAAATGGCAATGAAAGAAAGAAAAAAAGAAAGAAAGAATGAGTGTCTGTTAGGATTGTAGAGAGCACAGAACGATTGGTCAGCTGCTGGAACGCCCATTATGACATCATAATCTGTCAGCTGGAATTGAAATTGCATCAGTGAGTTTCAGTAGGAAAGTTTCATAGGTGTGATTCAGCTCTAAATGAAGAAGAAGAAGAAGAAGAAGAAGAAGAAGAAGAAGAAGAAGAAGAAGAAGAAAAGAAGTTCTCTGTCTGAATGTGAAGATAATGTTTGTGTGTTTGTGTGCGTGAGTTTGATTTTGAGTCATTAGTGTAGGCGACTTTACCTCTGAATCATCCATGTATCATCAACACTGATGTGTTTCTCCAAACGTACAGCAGATAAAGGACCTGCTGCATCTCTGTAGCATGGAATAATAATAAAAATAAAACCTAGAGCAATAATACCAATAATATTCACACCTAAATAAATAAATAGCCTTCACGAACACTACAAATAGACCAGATACATACATACATACATACATACATACATACATACATAAATAAATAAATAAATAAATAAATAAATAAATAGCCTTCACGAACACTACAAATAGACCAGATACATAAAAATTAAATAAATAAATAAATAGAAAAATAGTAGAAAATAAGAAAGAAGGCACAAAGGTTACAGATGGAAAGACAAAGAAAAAAGAAAATAGAGAAGATAAATAAAACAGTGCAATAATACTATTAATATACATCTCATTAAACACTTTTTTTTTATTTTATTTTTTTTTTTTTATCCTAAATGTTATAAATAAAGGAAGAGCAAAAGCTCTTATGTTACAAACATTTAACAAAATAATAAAAAAAAAACTTTCCATAACAAACACAACAAATAATTAAGACCAGACTTAGGATTTCCCTTATTTTCTCACAGTCTTTGTCCATTATGTCACCATAATGTTTATTATATTTCGATGCCTGTGTCTTATGTGTTACTTATTTTTATATTCCTGAAACTGTTTAAATTTGTAGTAGCCTAGCCAGAGTTACGTATCGCAAGCTTGTTCTGTTCCTGGGCTTCTTTACACATATTGGATTTTCTGTTATTCCTGCCTTGGGGTTACCCTATTTAATAAAGACCCTTACACGGATAAGGGCAGTTGCAGCAGTTCAGCAGTTGACTAGGATACACCTGGTACCTCTGCCTTCAGTCAAGGGTTACAAGGGTATGTGGATATATACAGTAGACCTCCTGCTCCAGGCAAAATTATCATTCTCACCAAAGCTGGAAGCCACTGTCTGTTGTGGGTGGAAGAATTTGTGCAAGTCATGCACCAGGAGTTTATGGATCCTGGTAGAAACTTTAAGAAGCATCTGTGGAAAGCCAACATGAAGGGCAGGCCAGCTCGACCTTTCATCTTTACTTCACGGCCAATCTGACAGCCAATCTGATGGCCTGTGACCTCAAGCGCTCCCCGGGGGCTATTGAGGTGGCCTACAGAAGCTGACAAGGCAAGCTCTAATGCAGAGCCTCAAGCTGTATTCCACAAAGAGGCTTGTTGGGCAACATCCTGCACTGACCGCTCTCCAGAAGCCAACATGCCCTGTCAAATGCTCTGCTCCTGGCCTTGTCTTACATCCTGCTCTGGTTGTCTAACCCTGACAAGGTGGCCATGACTCCTTGTCTGATTTCTGGCATAAAACAAAATTAGAAGACTTTTTGGTCACATGGGCTCTCGTTTATTGAATTATCATCAAAATTCATAAATTGATGTCTATTTCTTATTTTCCATATTCCTGTTTTGATTTGTTGTGGCCTAACCAGGGGTTGGAAGTCTAGATTATTATCCTGAGCCTGGCCTCCTGGTGGTCCAGCGTCAGGATCCTGTGCTCTCACTGCCGTTGTCCGGGTTTATTTAATGGGCAGAAGGCTAGCCCAGCAACTACAGACTTAAGTCTCAGTGCCAGTACCAAGCATGAATAAAATGGGAGGGTTGCATCAGGAAGGGCATCCGGCGTAAAACCTGTGCCAAATCTAATATGCAGACTAAGGGATCCGCTCTGGCAACCTCGAACAGAAGGCAGCCTGTTTTTTTCCTTTTCACCTTTCTGCTATTCTTCCATTCGATTTACCCTGTTCTCTTTCCAGGGAACTCAACGCTGTGTCATGTTTTGATGCTATGGGAATGTCCTTGCAGAAACAGTGCTGAAGCTTGTATGGACACACACCAATTAAATTGACTGAGAAGGTCAGGTAATGTAGTGACGTGAGTCAGCAAGACCATATATTGTCATCTGTCTTCGCTAATTTCTTGTGTCTCTTAGTAACGAAGAAGCCAACACTTCCATCTGTTCCTAAGCACTATGTGGCACATTTCTTTCTTTCTTTCTGTCTTTCTTTCTTTCTTTCTTTCTTTCTTTCTCTGCCAGAGCATGCACAGGAGACACAGGCGAGTCCACCTCTTGCCTCCCACTATTAGTCATGGAAGCTCCCTTCTCCAGCTACACAGGTTATTTTAGTGTGGACCTATTCAGTAAAAGTCTGGACCCAACCACCTCCTTGGTTTCCTATCCTGAAACCTTTCATATTACCAAGTTTACATGAAGACCTTGCTTTGCTATGTAGTAAGTATACTGTATGTAAGTAAGTGCCAGTGTGAAAGCCTTGTGAATGTTTGCTAAAGATTTACAGTCTTACATGTAGCTAAAATTACATGTAGCTAGTGTTAGGTTCCTATGTTGGTGCTAGCATTTAGTGTTGTAATATAACAGAGTACAAATACTTTGTTACTGTACTTAAGTAGAAATTTAACGTATCTGTACTTTACTTCGCTATTTAAATTTATGTCAACTTTCACTTTTACTCCACTACATTTCCTAGATAAAATGTATACTTTTACTCCGATATATTTCCCCTAAGCATCTTTGTTACACGTTACAGCAATAAGGGAGGTTTGGCGAATCACTGCCCCACTGCACGCTCTATTTCAGCATAATGTTGTCAAAGGAGCAGTGGCGGAGCCAGAGGTGTGTCCGGGGTGGCACTGAACACCCCTGACATCTGATTGGCCACCCCGAATTTCTATTTGATAGCATTGGAAGTTTGGTGATGATTGACATCTCATTTCACCTATCAAAAGAAGTCTTTGTTTGATGCTTGGTGGCGGCGCGACCCCATCAATCAATGACAAGAAAGAGTTGAGATGTAGAGAAGAATACTGAAACAGACTAATACTAAAACATCAAATTTCGGTAGGTTTTGAGATTAAACATCAGTTGAGCTGAGTTTGAATTAAAAAAAATCTGTATTTGATGCTTAAATGTATGATATCCATGTATCATATTTTTACATAGGGTCAATAAAAAAATGAAAAGAAAGGCAGAGATATCAGACTTCTTTTTAAAGCCCCTACATCACCACAATACCCCAGAGCAGCTTTCTGCCTGATGCTAGTAGTCAGACTTCACAAGAACCTCCAACAGGTTTGAGAACCCACCAGGCAGTCAGTAAGTTAGTCACATGTACAGTTCAGAATTTAAGTTTAGCTTGTTATAGATGGTTTAATCAGTTTAGGCTTTACATAAAAATGTAATTAGGTGTTGAATTATGTGTGACATACACAAGATAAAATTATAACATAATATATTATAAATTATAAAATAGATTATGAGAGATATATTCTACCTCTAATGAGCAATTATTGGATTTATCCATGCTCCTTGTTAGGGTAATTTGTGTCATAGTCTGTGGACCCCCTAAAGTTGCCTTGGCCACCCCCTGTCCAGCCCATTTGCAAGAACTGTTTCTGTACATTGGCATGAAAGATTCTTCCTACCGGATGAAGTGCCTCTTATGCCTACCGAAAATCACTGAAATTTTACTTTTTACTTTTACTTCAAATACTTAAGTACATTAAATATCAGAAAATGACTTTTGATACTTAAGTACAGTAAATATCAGATACTTTAAGACTTTTACTTGAGTAATATTCTAAAAGGTAACTTTCACTTCTACCAAAGTCTTTTTCAAGTACGTAGTAGTTCTTGTATTTTGCTTACTAATACTTTATACAACACTGCTAGCATTTCACTCAGATTAAACATCAAGCTAGACATGGGTTAAACAGTTTAAAGCAGAACAGAACATTTCAGAAAACAGAACTTTTCTTTAGAACTTCAGAACTCCAGAGCTTCAGCTGCATGATGGGAAGTAGAAATCATCATCAAAATATGAACTTGTAAAAACGACAAAATCCTTGTCCCAAAAAGATCTGTGAGATGTAAAATACTAAAATGTATATTTGGCTCATTTCCAATTCCCTAACATGTATAGCAGGGTTAAAAAAAAAAGGTTTGTTTGTCATGGAAATAAGCGGAATTAAAACTTTTAACATTTTACTTCATACAGCCACTAGGGGCTCTAGAGATATTTTAGCGTCATGTTTAAACTCCACCCACGTATACAGTGATTAGATCAAATCACCTACATAACTGTCAATCATTCCAGATTTTATTTGAGGGAATTCTTTTACTGCTTTTTTTGAACAATTACTAATAGTATACTCCGATGTTAAAATGTCAAGCTCCTGTGGCAGTTGAACAAGGGTTGGTGATTTTATTTTATTTGATTTAATTCAATTTGTTTGTTTTTACCCTTGTGTATTTCTGCAGTGAATCCTTAGGGTGCGTGTTCAGTCCTCTTTTCTCAAGGGAAAAATGGTACATAGCTGTTTTTGTAATAATTTATTAAAAGACCCAAATCAGAAGTGGAATCATTTTTGGTATCTATCTATTTATTGTTCATTTATTTATTTGTACTTTTGTTTACTTATTTATTATTCCTTGGTTGCTAGATAAGGTCGAGGTTAGGGATGATAAATTGCACCCACCTCTGATAGTGTGAGTGGTCGAAAACAATCAAAATCATGTAAAAAACCTAATACTTATATTTAAAATGCACTTAACCTGAATTTCACACACACACACACACACACACACACACACACACACACACACACACACACACACACACACTCGTTTCTCTGATTACCTGGTGAATTTTCAATTGTCCTCTTTCAAATGTGCCGCATGCAGTTTAACGAACATTCCTGAATACATCTCCATACAAATTCTTAGTGACAGGACCTACGAGTGAATCACACACACATAACACACAGACACACACATATACACACACACACAACACACATGGACTGAGTGGATGAGCTGTGATTGTGTGGGCCTGTTTTTTTTTTTCTCCCGCCAGTATGAATGACTTACAGAGCTGTGAGAGCAGATGGCTCGTGGGTGACATTTTGAGCAGAGGATGGAGTGAGTGAAAGAGCAGGAGAGAGAAAGAGAGAAAGCAAAAGAGTGTGTGTGTGTGTGAGAGAGAGAGAGAGAGAGAGAGAGAGAGAGAGAGAGACAGAATGACAGAGAGGGACAGAAATGGATGACACATTCGAATAGATGCAGTAAATAACCGCTGTATGGCAGCAAACGTCTCACGTCTTTTTATTCATCGTCAAGCTGGAACATTTTTCGCCGGAGAATGAACAGCGGGAAGCAAGGCATTATGGGGCCCCGGCTGATGGGAAGAAGTGGGAAAATCGTTCGAAATGATGGAGAGATGGAGGGAGAGGAGACGGCGCCAGACTGGAAAAGACAAGGAGAGTGTGAAATGGCAGACGTGCCTTTGGTACAACCTCTGAGACGGTTGTTTTGAAAACCCGCGTGTGTGTGTGTGTGTGTGTGTGTGTGTGTGTGTGTGTGTGTGTATCTTTGGCAGATACACAGTCTTCCTGATGAGAGAACTATGGCTCAAAGGAAGCCTTCCTTCAGTCAATAATTCAATAAGTCTCAACTTCAGAGTGCTCGTTTGGCCTCAGTGAACCTGCCATTGACTGCATTCGTGTATAATAGAAGAGTGTTTATCAACAAACGTAATCCTTCTTAATCTCTCCGGGAATGGCGTTTCCTGACCGATAATAAACACTCGACATCTCTGTTAAATTGCTAATCTCAACAAACAACTTGCCACCCTAACAGTTTGGTTTTCAGGTTTAAGACTGATGTTAATTTGTCTACAATGCAGTCCCACAGGTGTGGATGATCCATCCATTTCAGTTTTACATCTTTATAGCTGAAATACATCCTTTCAGTCACAAGTTCACGGACCCAAATACTAATATTTGTTGATTCTATTTCTTTTGACTATTTACTAGAATGCCCCAGGATGCTACATCTATTTTAACTTGCTATTTATTATCATAAATACCTTAAATAATTTTTCCATCCATTCATCAAGGGCGGATTTTTTCTTGTTTCATATCATGCCTTTAAATTCTAATTCACAAAAAAGGCCTCTACTGTAAAATAAAAATAATAATAAATAAATGTTACAATTTTACATTCAGTGATTATTTTTAAAGTCTTTTTATTCACTCAATTTATGTACAACATTTTTGTAGAATTATTTATTTTTATGGCGTTTACAATGCAATTCACTTGCATTTCACTTGCATTTTTTATTACATAATGCAAAATTATTATTTTGTATATACAAAGTTATATACATTAAAATACAAAATTATAGATTATAAGAAGGCTTTTAAGGCTTCTAGTGTATTTATTTAATTAATTTATTTAACAGTTTATTGATTGATTTATTGGTTGATTTAATTCATTCTTTAATGATAATTTATGATGATCATTTAATTCTGCTTATTGCTTAGAATTTATTGTGGAAATATTTATTTTGTTTGTTCCATCAGCTTCAGCTCTAGGCATAATTCAAGGGCCTTTAGTGTAATTTACTTTCACTTTTTGATGCCCCAACCCATGGAAAAAATCTTAACCCTAATAATCTTAATAAACATAGAAAATTATGTGTACATGTGATTTTTTAATTTAATTTTATTTATTTTTTATTTTCTTTAAGCTTGTCAATCGTCTATAATATGTATAATGTAATTATAACTTCTTATTTAAATTATGATGGTTTTAATTTTAATGGCCTTTTTATGCTAAATCTTTTTCTGATGTATCCCTTGTCTGCGTATACGTATATTGTTTATTTCAATTTCACTTTTCCAGCTAAAATCAAGCAATTTGTGAAATATGTTTGTGATATCAAAACAACATCTGTTTAATTGCTAGTAGTAATAAAGAAATTATACTTTTACATATGCTGTTTAAGCTGATTAGAGTCAGCGGTGTCCCTCAGGGGTGTACAGTGGGTCCGGTTCTATTTCACTTAATCAGCTAAAATGTGTTATGTTAGTGAACATAAAACAAAGATGCATAATAAGTTGTAGGAAAATTTGAGAAAGTCAAGCCATGATTATTTCTGTCCAAGTCTCACATTTTGTTGTTTTTTCATCCCTCAGTACTGAGAATATTATTTTGCAAACATTCCATTAACTGTGTCTAAATGTGTAACCCCTGTATTTTTGTGTGTTTTCTGACAGAATCTTATCGAGCTTGTCCAGTAAACTGAAAGATTTGTGCCTTCCTGCTGTCAGAAATTCAATAATGAATAATGGCCTCTGTGAACTCGCCATTGACTGCATTCATGTATAATAGAAGAGTGTTTAATTACAACATAATCCCTCGTAATCTCTTTAGACCTGCACATCCTAACCAATAAACACATGCCCCACTTCGGCAACATGTCTGTTACCTTGCTTAACATGGTGTGGATATATAACATGCTCCTAAATTGGGATTGTGATGGACATGATTGTGGTTGTAGTCAGAGCCAGCATTAGGGAAAGTGCTTGGCTGAACACAACACACACAAAAAATAGACTTGGCTAGGTGTGAGGACAGGCTAAGTCACCCGCGGCTACTACCTGCTAATTTTGCCAGCTGCTCACCAGGTAGAAAATGAAAGAGCTGTGCAGGTGAGAGGAAAAAGGAGACAACAATAACCAAGACTCTGTAACCCAAACCTTTTATTACATCTCTCTCTCTCTCTCTCTCTCTCTCTCTCTCTCTCTAACAGCTTGCGGATTCCCTAGATAAATTCCAAGTGAACACTTTCATTTTACTTTTAAATACTTGTGTAGATAAACAATGCCCCCTAAGCTTATATGTTTATTTCTACCTCAAGTGTGTGCAAAGATTAATGTTAGATTTATTAGGGCAAGTCCCTGATAAATCTTATTCCAAGTTTCTGGCAGGGGTCAAACAACAGGCAGACAACATTAAACAAGGTAAATTCATAATCGTAAATCAGGTAATGAAGGTCAAAACCAGGAAGTACAAAGACCTACAAAACTGGAGAACAGAGCTTTGATTTAAAGTAATAGACAGACAGTAGTCAGACAACACACAAATGACAGAACAAGCACAGAGACCAGGTAGAACAACATTACAGATATTAATATCATGTAGATGTTTTCCGTATGCCACCAAAACAGCTCTGACTCCTTGAGGTGCGGACTCTACAAGACATTTGAAGATGTGCTGTGGTATCTGGCATCAAGACATTAGCTGTAGATCCTGTAAGTCCTGTAAGTTGTGAGCTGGGGCCTACATAGATCGGGGTTGTTTGTTAATGCCACATATGCTCAACTGGGACCTGGTGACCTGGATAGAGTACTGCCTCAGCTAGCTTGCCTTCTTCCCTTAGTGCATCCTGGTGCCTCTTCTCTTCCCCAGTTAAGTGATTTCTGGCACATTAACACATGCTGTGTAAGAAAACATAATTATTCCAGGCCATCTTCTTCTATTGCTCCATGGTCTGGTTTTGATGCTTCTGTGCACATTGAGGCTACTTTAGGTGGTGCACATGGGTCAGCATGGGCAGAACATTGGCTACACAGCCCCATAGACATCATCTTGTGAAGCACTGTGTGCTGTGACTCCTTTCTATTACATATTTATGCTACAGTAGCACATCTATGGGATTGTACTAGATGGGCTAGCCTTCGTGCCCCAAGCACATCAATCCATTTCATATGCTGCCAGAACATTATCTGCATGTTACTTCCAGCTCCCCATACTAGACACCTCTCAATCCTTAGTACCCTATACTTAAAAAATGCATCACACAAAGTCCTAATCCAGGTTCTCCATGCTCTTCCAGCCCCTCTCACAACAAAAGTTTTTTTTTTTTTTTTTTTTTAATGCACAAGGCAAAGGTAGACTGGATTAGTATACTCCCACAACTCTTCAGGATGTTGTGCATGAGCAAAAACCTGTGTGGAACTCGCATTTTTTATTGATTGGATACAGTCTCCTGTCCAGATCCCAAGTACAGACTGTTCCTGAAATGCTGGGATTTTTAAATAAGGGCCACCATACCGGTTTGCCAGTTCAGGCTATGCATCTCACTATAACTTTTTGGAGTTGACTATTGAGTAGTCATCAAATTTTTAAGAAAGCTTGTGCATGGTGTTTTCTTCCCCTCCTGAAGCACAAAATGATTTGCCAGAACATCTCTGGGGCCTTCTAAAAGTCATTTCATATGGCCTCACCAAACTTCTCCAATAACTTTCTGCAAATACACACCAATTATTCCAATTTTTCTGACACTGTACATTTTTCTCTCTCTGAAGTTTTTACCAGGCTCTCTAAGGCAACCAGAGACTCTCCTGGGTTTAAATCTGGCCAGGGTCCTCTGCACCTAATACAACATATCAAATGGACAGTTCTGCTTTGCTCATCACCTGAGTGTCCAAAACCTATGGCCTGTTGATGATTATCACAAAACTGATCATTGTCTTAATTAATAGCAACCTTATATTATCGACAATTCATTGCTTCCACAGAAGTCTGAAAACTTCATCATCATTTAAGATTCTAATGCTATTCCCTTCTAGAAGACATTCACGGCATTTGGCAGACATCCTTGTCCAGAGTGACTTACGTTTTATATCATCTTTATACAGTACAACTGAGAAATTAAGGGCCTTGCTCAAGGACCCAATAGTGGGCCTGAGATTTGACCTTCTGCCTTAAACACTAAGATCCCCTAGTCCCATTAATCACGGCGCTCCAAATGTTGAATCTGCTCAGAACCACTATGGAGTTATAGGAGATACCCTCTCAAGGACCTGTTCCATTGTGTACAAGAAAGCTGAATACTCTGAGATGCTATGCAGGGCATGTGGACAAGCAGCCATTAGAGCTTTCCTTCTGGAGAATTGAAAACTTATGTAGGCAATCCTCTTGTCTGCTTGGAAAAATGTTAACTTTGAGGCCATTAACCTGGAACTGGTGGGTATCCCTACAACCATCTGAGGTCTATTTCCTGTGGGAACTCTGGACTATGAGAGATACAACCCCAATCAAGAAGTTAGGTACGATAAGATAAGATATACCTTTACTCGTCTCACAATGGGGAAATTTCTCTGTTACATCAGCAAAATATATAAAAAGAATAGGGACATAATATAATATACAGTATATACTGTAAAACACAAAATATATAAAAAGAGTAGTGGTTACACTGAAAGACATATTGCACATAGGTAATATTGCACATTTTTCAAAATTTCTGTTATTGCACATGTTTAAAATACTTTGTTATTGTTTATTATTGCAGTTAAACAGTAATAACAGTGTGTATTATGGTTACTGGTTCACTGGGAGCAGCTTTGATTGTACAGTCTAATAGCAGCAGGGAGAAACAACTCTCTGTATCGGTCTTTCAGACACTTGTAATGTAACAGTCTGTAACACAGTATGTAACAGTCTGTCACTGAAGGAGCTGCTCAGAGCTGAAACCGTTTCATACAGGGGGTGAGAGTCGTTCTCCAGCAATGATGATAGTTTTGCTATCATCCTCCTTTCTCCCACCTCCTGTACAGTGTCCAGAGGAATCCACAGGACTGAGTTGACCTTCCTGATCAGCTTGTCCAGTCTCTTCCTTTCTGCAGTAAAGATGCTGCTGCACCAGCATACCACACCATAGAATACGGCTGAGGCCACCACAGAGTCAAAAAAGGTCTTCAGTAGCTCTCCCTGCACTCCAAAAGACCTTAGTCTCCTCAGCAGAAAGAGTCTGCTCTGCCCTTTCTTGTAGATTGCCTCAGTATTGTCTGTCCAGTCCAGTTTGCTGTTCAGATGAACACCCGGGTATTTGTAAGAGTCCACTCCCACAATGTCCTTTCCCTGAATGTTCACTGGTGGTAATGAATTTTGTTTGTGCCTACAGAAATCCACCACCAGTTCTTTGGTTTTCCCCGCATTTAACTGGAGGCAGCTCCCTTGCCACCAGCCCACAAAGTTCTGGATCAGTCCTCTGTACTCCCTGACATCATCATCTGTGATCAGACCGACGATAGCAGAGTCATCAGAGAACTTCTGTAGGTAACAGGTTGCTGAACTGAACATGAAGTCTGCAGTGTAGATGGTGAAGAGGAACGGGGCCAGAACCGTTCCCTGCGGGGCTCCAGTGTTGCAGACAACCATGTCAGACTCACAGTCACGAGTCCTCATGTACTGTGGTCGGTCTGTGAGGTAGTCCAATATCCAAGCACACAGATGATGGTCCACATCCATGTACACCATCTTATACCTCAGGAGCACAGGTTGGATGGTGTTAAAAGCACTCGAGAAGTCAAAAAACATGTCTCTCACTCTGATCCCTTTTCCAGGTGCGAAATAGCCAGATTTAGGAGGGAGATGACAACGTCTTCCACTCCAATGCCAGGTTGGTAGGCAAGCTGAAGTGGATCCATTGATGGGCTCACCAGAGGTCACAGATGAGTTAGCACCAGCCTCTCCAATGTCTTCATCAGATGCAAGGTCAGTGCTACTGGTCGGTAGTCCCCATGGTCTTTTGGGTGCGATGTCTTTGGTACAGGCACCACGCAGGATGTTTTCCATAGCTGTGGCACCTTCCCCAGCTTCAGGCTCAGGTCAAATATGTACAGCAATGTGCTGCACAGCTGGTCTGCACATGTCTTTAGGAGCTTGTAGCTGATGCCGTCTGGACCCGCAGCCTTCCTCACTTTGATCTTCCTGAGCTCCATTCTCACCCGGGCTTCTGTAAGGGGCTGGAGGGAATTGGCGGGGGGTGAGGTGGGGTGTTAGGTTGTGTGTAGGCTGTGAGCTGATAGCAGTGCCGAGAGAGATGTGGCTGAAACAGCTTGCTGTGGAAGCAGAGGAGCGGGGTTGCAGCAGAGGGGACTGGATGGGGGCAGGGAAGGGTGGCTTGATCAAATCTGTTAAAGAATAGATTTAGATCATTCACCCACATCTGGTCACCCTCAGCCTGAGAGCTGGGCTCCTTATGACCAGTGATGGTTTTAAGCCCCTTCCACACACCACTGACATAGCATGCCTTTCTTTCCTAGATCTTCTTTCTCAGTTCTCTCTGGACAGTTTTCAGCTCTTTCTTGTTTCCTGATTTAAAAACCATCTTCTTCTCTTTAAGAAGAGTCTTTATATCAGGGTTGATCCATGGTTTGTTGTTGGGAAAACACCGTACAGTAGGTAGGTACAGTATTCTCCACACAGAAGTTGATATAGTCCTTAATACAGTCTTAATACAGTCTGTTGAAATCCTCCCTATGAGGATTACACAATTCCTCTCACATAGTTGTTTCAAAACAGTCCTTCAGCGCGTCACTGGACACATCAGACCATACACAGGTAGTGAAGCCCTTGTTGTCTGTGGATGTAAGGTCAAATGTAAATGTCCAGTTATAGCATTCCATCTCCTATACCAGTCCCAATCTCCATTCCAATGCTATAGTCTGTCTATAACTATACTGTACATAACATTGTCTTTCATTGTATGTCTGCTGCTATATATTTTCAGAGTTTTATTTATGATAGAAATTTGTCCTTGATAATGTTTAGAGAGACAAAAACATTAACCAGTCAGAAGAGCAAATTGTAAACTGCTCTTTCAGATAACATCCATCCTTATGTGAAATTGTCCTCTAATGGTGTCCATTAATGGTGCGCTTAAAAGCCTTCACAAATAATAGAAAATGAAGTGCCCTTTCATGTTCCCTGTGCCCTATGCCTTAAACAGTAAGGCTCAATAACATGACTTTGGTTCAATATGTTTTACTTTTAAAACCATTTCATGCAGAAATAAATAAGCAAAGAAAAAAAATCTGTGATGCATTTAATGCCAAACCTAAAATATTAAAATAAAAAGGAATAATTAGCTTAGAAACTTAATTATTTGGAATTATTTAGATGGGTTTGCATTTTGACATTTCAATTATTCAATTAAATTTTTGCATTTTTTTTATTCTTAGAGTTTTTTATTTTTGGAGATGCCTCAGCTAGGAAAAATATTTACTATGCATCAGAGGAACAAAATAAATATTTTATCCACTCTTGGCTCTGCTTGAGTTTACCTTTGATCACCCTTCATTATACAGTATATGCCTATCACTGACTCTCTCTCTCTCTCTCTCTCTCTCTCTCTCTGTCTATCTTTTATTTTCGCACATTCTTTAACTTGCAGTTATTCGGTGAGTAAAATATACATAAATCTCAACAACCAGCCACACACAGGCTTAAAGTGTAACATTTGTTCTCACCAGGACAATTTATTAGGAACACCATATTAATACAACACTTTTTCCGGTCCGTATTGAGATGATTCAGATCCGGTGAGTAGGAAGGCCACTGAAGAACATAGTCATGTTCATGAAACCATTTTGAGATGACTTTTACTTGGTGCAACATCATGCTGGATGTAGCCATAAGGAGATATGTGAGTTGTGGTTCTGAAGGGAAGCACATGATCAGTAACAATACTCAATACTTGGCTGTTACTTTTTAAAAGTGTGTGAAGAAAACATTCCCCACATCATAACACCACCTTCGCCAGCCTGGATTGTTGACACGTGGCAGGTTTGGTCAATGGATTCGTTTAAGTGGCGTCAAAACCTGAGACATCTGTTTCGCTTAACATAAATCCAGATGCGTCAAACCGGGCTACGTATTTTCCACTGTTCAAAGGTCCAACTGCTTACTGAAGCCTTAGATTTTTGTGCTGGGTTAAGACAAGTGAAAAGCAAGATGGTCCCATTTACCTCAATCTTTGATGTGCTTTTCTTCTCACCACAATTGTACAGAGTGTTTATCACTAGCCTTTCTCTTAGCTTGTACCAGTCAGGCCATTATCCATTCTACCTCTGTCATCAACAAGGCGTTTCCGTCCACAGCTCACTAGAGGTTTTTTCTTTTATTGCACTATTCTAGAGTAAACTCAAGAGATGGTTCTGTGAGAAAATCCTAGGAGACCAGTAGTTATAGAAATACCCAAACCAGCCCATCAATCATGCCACAGTCAAAATCACTGAGATCGTATTTTCCCCTATTTTTATGGTTGATGTGAACATTACCCGAAGCTGCTGGTGCGTATCTGCGTGATTTGATGCATTTCACTGCTGCCACATGATTGGCTGGTTAGATAACTGCGTGAATGTGTAGGTGTACTAAATATAGTAATAAAGTGCTCAGTGAATGTGATAAAAGAAGGAAAGAGCTTGGAACAATAGCAGCTTTTCAAATAAACTGCAGTATATACAGTAAGCACAATGTTTTAAATATACAGTTTAAAAATTTGTATCACAGAGAAGGAAATTCATTTGGATTTATTCTATGTATTGTTATATGTAACATTTTGCCCTTGGTGGATGGAGAAAAAAAAAAAAACGAAGAAACTCATTGTGCAAGAAGCAGGCGAAAAAAAATCCCCCTGTTCCACTAGATAGAAGTTCATAAGGTGTAAAATTATAGTTTCCTAAAGCAATGTGTAAGAACCTGTTACATAACATGAGATTGGAAATGAAACACTGGTCTCAGTGTTTACAATAAAACAATGTGTTTTAGGGCGAAAGGTTATTTTGGATTGCAGACTGAATGAATTTCTGCATCAGTAAAATTCAATAACACACACCGAGAGCGAGTCTTTATTACTTTTGAAACGTATTAGCTTGCTTGACTCTTACGCTCCTTCTCAAGGTTTTATCCTCAAAATTATAGCACCCACTAGAAAAACAGACAGAAAACATCACAATTAATTAACTAAGAAATAAATAATTAAAAAAATTGTATATTACAAATCTAATTAAAAAAAAAAAAAAATGCAATAATGCTAAAATAAGCTATAAGGGGTGTGTATTTAAAGAAAAGAAAAAAAAGAATAGGATTAAAGAATGAAAAAAAAGCACCCCCAGGAATAATCCCCTGCAAAAAAATAAATAAATAAAATAAAACAAAATAATAATAATTATTATTATTATAAAAAATATATAAACAAGTTATATTGCCGTTATAGAATTAAACAATTAGATAAATAGACAAATAAATAAATAAATAAATAAATAAATAAATAAATAAATAAATAAATAGTATTAATTAATTAATCAATTAATTAATTAATTAATTAGTTTGTATGTTTGTTCCTTCATTCACACATTCATTCATTCATTCATTCATTCATTCATTCATTCATTCATTCATTCATGCATTCATTCATTTATTTATTTATAGAACCTACTCAACATAAGAAACTGCTTAACCAGTTAAAGAAGTTTAGATTCACCATCAGTCAATGAAAATGTGGAGAATGGAAAATCAACCCAAGATGTAGAAAATAACCGTGGCATCCATTTGCGCCTGCAGCAATACCTGTAGGAAATTTTTGTCATTTTCCTCCTAAATTGTCTGGATTTTAAAAGTTGTGTGCTGTATCTAAAGCTTGAATTAAACCTGACTCTACTGACACGTTCTTCATCAGATGACGTGTTTTGACATATGGGGATTGTATCATCTCTGAAGGTGCAACTGGAACATGATTAATGTTGACAGATCAAAGGAATAACAGAGCACGAGCATGCAGCCACGACTGATTTTTTTATTTATTTATATTTTAGAGTTTTAATACTCGCCATCTTGGTCAGGTTTTCTCGAGTGATGTGCACAAACTGCAGAATTTCTTTTAAATCAAGCAATCACTCTCGAGTCCTGATGGCAATCAGTGAGGCTTGTGTGAAAAAATAAATAAATAAATAAATAAAACAACACAAACAAACATAAAACAAAAACTGATGATGATTGCTTTCCAGTCCTGAGGCTTATTAGGGCTAATCACTGCCTTTTGCCCTCCAGCAGTTTGTTCCACTTCCTGTTTTTTTTTTTTTTTTTTTTATTCTTTCTCTTCCTACATGACGGTTAAATTGTCCTGAATTTCTCTTGCATGAAAAAAAAAAAAGTGAGGTGTCTCACAAAGCTCCAACTCCATCACACTGCCTCAGCAGGAAGTGTGACATGTGGCGAATATGGAGGTTCACTCGCGCTCACCATGATGTCTGTAAGTCTCAGTTTGAAGCCAAACAAATCTCGTCAGACGGGGAATCATCTGCATGGTGCAGGAACACGGTGAGTTTATCTTCTCAGAAACAAGCCTCTGCTTCCTCAAGCACTGAGGTTCTGCGTGAGACGTAAAATGATCACTTAAAACAAGAAGATCATCAATCTTCAAAATCAGTTCTTAAGTCGCTGCAGAACATTTTGTGCTTAGAGAAAGTGTTCATTTCTATATAATTAAAAATATAAATAAATAAATAAATAAATAAATAAATAAATAAATATGCTAGCAATATAATAAAATAGAAATCACAGTGTCACTAAGAATTGCTTACATATGTCATAAAAATATTTTGACTTGAAAACATAACTATTTGGTTGATTAAAAAAAAAAATCCTAAAATTAGTTTAAAAATAATAATTACATTCCACATTTAACAACCCTGCATAATTAAAAAGACACCTAAAAATATAAACAAAGGATAATTAAAATAAATGAATGAATAAATGAATGAATGAATGAAAGAATGGAGGAAGGGAGGAAGGAGGAGAATTAATCACAAAAAAGTAATTGGCTTTAAAAATAAAGCCAATTACTTTGAAAAAGCCAGCACTTTGCAAGAATAATAAAAGAATAATAATAAACAATAATACAGAGAATTAATCAAAGTCATTAATAAAATGTGTAATTAATTAATTAATTAAAATGACAGTGGCATATCACTTAAAAATAAATAAATAAATAAGTAATTAAATAAAATATATGCAATTACAGAAAAACTCAGTCTAAAATCAATCATTCAAGTTAATTACAGTGTCACTTGCCTCAATTAAAGTATAAAATAAATAATAATGTAAAAAAGCAAAAGAAGAGAGCAAATAGAATAAATGGTGCCATTCATCATAATACAACAATTCACAAAGGAAAGTAGTTAATAAAATGTAATGACTTACTGCTTCTGTGCTCTCTCAGCTTTTCTAAATGTCATATACTGTAGTGATCACGTGCCACAAAAGCACAAGCCGTGTGTCAGGACTTAGCCCGGACTTTTGGTCATGTGCTATTGTTGTCGTTCCTCGTCACGTGTCTGCCCCGCCTTCGTCTGCTCCTCCCTGTCACCACACCTGCTCCTCATTGTGTCTTCATTGTCTTTTATATTTAAGTGAGCCGCGTTGCCGATGGCAGCGCGAAATCATTAGTTGCGTGTACCCCTCGTCATGTCTAGACCCTGTTAAATGTCGTCAGTTGTATTGTTTCATTTATCGTCATTTTTGTCTATGTCTTCTTTATTTATTAAACCCCCTTCATTTGAAGCTATCCTGCGTACGGGTCTGTCTCCTTCCATAACCGGTTGTGACACCGTGCAACATTCTCAGCTATATTAAATCAGATGTCCCACCAGTTAGATGGCCTGGGTGCAGCGAGAATGCCGCTGGCTTTGATAATGAACACAACACGTTTGTGGCTTGTGATCTGACCTTCACAATCAGCTGTGTAGTCCAGGTGTTATTCAGGTCTTTTCACAAGACCCAACAAAACTGAATGATGTTATTAGAGCTTCTAGAAAAACAGCTCATTCATTTCCAACTTCATTGATTTGTTTAGAAGTTGCTTTGATAATAGAAATACACAAGTCAGCTAGAATTACAATAAAGCCCAAGAAGAAGAAAAAGAAAGAGGACAAACAGCAACACTTTGTAGAAGAAAAACATTATGTAGAGTAGGTGGAAGAAGAGCATGAAGAAGGAGAACACAACAAAGAAGAGCAGATCAGCTATGAAATCTTTGAAATTTAGTAGAAGAAGAAGCAGAAGAAAAAGAATATCAGTATTTAAAAAGAACCAGAAGATGACTAGATGTGGTAGAAGTCAAAGAGGAACAAGATGTGGATGAAGGACTAGAAAAAGTAAAATCAGAAGTTTGCAGTTAACAAAAATGAAGATGATGAATAAGAACAAGGAGTAGTAGAAGACAAAGATGGGCAAGACAGTAAAGATAAACAACATGAAGGAAAAAGAAGAAGAGGAAGAAGAACTAGATGATGATGATGATGTTGATGAATTAACAAGAAGAAAAAGACAAATATGGACAAGATCCAAAATAACATATAACAACATCAAAGAACAAAGAAGAAAAAAGAATGTGTACAAGCACAGTTAGGTGTGATTTTGTCTTCTGGTTCTTCTTTTAAATTCAATTCTTTCAGTTTGTCTTTACATCCTGGAATAGCTTCAAGCATCAGGCATCAAGCCTTCCAAGCTGAATCAGTTTCGATCAAACCGTAATGCATCCAAAGAACACCTGAGGAACCCTGTAGTGAAATGAGAGACAGGTAGATGCAGTCTTACATCAGCAGTAAACAATGTCCTTCAAAAGAAGAAGGGAAGTTCCATAGCGATGGACCAAAATAATAACAAGAAACAGGAGGAACCAGCAGTCTGGGGGTGTGGTTAAGGCAGAGACAGAACAGCATGGTGATCAGACTGGAAATAGGAAAGAGGAAACAAATACCAGGCCCCTGTGAGAGAACCATTTTGTTCTTTATTTGTTCAGAAACACAGAAAAGCTCAGGGCCAAATCCGATGCCATTATTGTCTCGCTCTAAAATCACACTCTACCGAGCTGTGAGGGATTCGGCAAGCGCAACCTTCCTCGCATCCAAGTATGCAAATAAAGGTGTAATGTCCCGCCAGTATGATACAAATCAATGCAGGAAGACACGGTGAGAACCTCCAGGTTACACTACTGTGGCGGAACGATGCTGGGACGACGTAGAGACATTTCCCCAGAGGGGACAAAAGCGTTGCCTTAAAAGAGCAATCAATTTTTCTCCTCCGTCCACCGAGGACAAACACAATGAAGGCGCTCACTCATCGCCTCTCAGCTTAATGAAGCAATCCATCATGAAGCTGTCCAACTATAAAAAAAAAAGTTTCATGAGGGAAAAGCAGTCGTTAAACACAGAAGGGTTACAAAATCACAACTCAGAACTCATCAGAAACAAGTGGTGGAAAAAACAAGAAGTTCAACAGGACATCAGGGAGAAGCAGAAGTTTGAGCACACTAAAAAGAACTGTTCCTCTGATCGTGAAGAACCTGATGGATAACTACATAAATGATGGACAGATCAATCATAACGATGGATGGATTAATGAATGGATTTATAAATGGATGGATGGATATATGGATGGATGGATGCATGGGGTGGGTAGATGTATCATTGGATGGATGGATGTGTTTGTGGAGGGGTGATGGATAATAAATGATCCATTCCTCTATATAACGTCTATCATCCATCCAAGACACACCATCCATCTATCCTATTCTATTAGTCATCATCCATCCAACATTCATATATTTATTAGCTAATATTTATCTATACAGTTTTATCAGTCTATCCTTCTGTCTGTATATTTGTATTTGTATACTTCCTTCCTTCCTTCCTTCCTTCCTTCCTTCCTTCCTTCCATCATCCATCCATCCACCCATCCATTCTTCAATCCAACTATTTATTAGAATGAATAGATTTATCAATTTATCTAAGATCCATCCAGATGTCCATCCACCTATCCTTCCATCCACCCATCCATCCATTATAATAAAGAGCTATCATTGTACCAATGATCCATTCATCTATTCACTGTCCATAACTTTAGTCTAGTTATGATCTGTATGTTCAGATCTGTGTATTAGTTCATCTACAGTTATCAGTTTTGTAGTTCCATCCGTGCATCCATCCATCCATCCATCCATCCATCCATCCATCCATCCATCCATCCATCCAGCCAGCCAGCCAGCCAGTCATCTGATCCATCCATCCATCCATCCATCCATCCATCCATCCATCCATCCATCCATCCATCCATCCATCCATCCATCCATTCATCCATCCAGCTAGCCATCCATCCATCCATACATTCATCCATCCATCCATCCATCCATCCATCCATCCATCCATCCATCCATCCATCTTCTCTACCATTTTCATGATCTGTCTTACACAAAGTCACAGGAAACTTGGAGTAATCCTGGAGTTGTTATAAACTAAGCTAGGAGTTTTTCATAATTACTTTGCTTAATCTTCCAGATATCAAACAGATGTTGGTCTGAAAACATAAAGGATACTAGACACTGTGATATGTTGACAGAACCCATAAACATATCCATATGTCTAAATATACGATATATCTTTATTTATACAACATGAAAAATCATTCCTAGAGGAAATGTCTTTACACACACACACACACACACACACACACACACACACACACACACACACACACACACACACACAACCAGCCCTTTTCCCAAACACTGACAAATTTCTGCTCTCCTAAAGCAGCAGGAAGATGCTGACAGCGTGTGGATTTTCATAGACTTTTCCGTGCTGAGATTACCTCCACATCCATCGTCTTATAGCTTCTTCTCACGCTTTAGAGCTTCAGCAGAAATCAAGTCTCTTTGAAGTTGCAGCTTTTCGCTTTCACCCTATATGAACCTTTTTAAAGGAAAGGTTTAACATTTAGCCTGAAGTGCTGCCCTGATTATTGTTGAGTCATAAGCGGTTACGTATTCATACATGGCTGAGTGGGAGTTATTTTTGTATTGGCTTTTTTCCCAGAAAAAAACGAGACATTTTTTAGAAGGGATTATCCCAAACACTATGTTTTTTTTAAGCAAAAAGATAAATTTACAATCAAAACAAGTGCATTTCTAAATATGGAGTTTGTGAACATGCCTTAATTACCTCAATAATCTTTAGTGTGTTTATAATCTTCATAGCATAAAAGGTTGCCGTGTGTTAAACAAACATGGATAGCGAGAAAACAAAATGTATTAGCTTCTGATATTAATAGCTGGAATCAAAATAAAATTAAATTATATAATTAAAATACCAGTTAACAACATGATATCAATTCTACACTAAAAGGTAATTTCATGTTTGTGTTTTAAAGCAGATTTTTTTTTTTGGTTTGTTTGTTTATGTTTCTAAATAGCTAGCTAGAAATGTAGCACATGGCACATAGCAACAGTAATAAATAAAAAATAAATAAATACACAAAATGAAATAAAAAAATGTTTTATCTCATTTTCAAAAAATAATTGTTAACATAAAAACAAGAAACATAATTATCATTTAATTGTTAAAACTATATCAGACATTTTTTGTTAGTAACAACATTACTAACAATTACTTTTATATTTATTAATTGCATATAATATTCTTCCCAAGCCTTGGATTTCTTTAATTAATATTTCTAAAATCTATATTATTGAAATCTTATATTTACTATTATATCTGAATTTATTTATTTATTTATTTATTTATTTACTTACTTATTTATTTACAAATACTTCATGAAACTCACCAAAAATGTCATAATCAGATTTGTATATGCAAACAGAATGGGAATAAAATACTCAGTACTACCTTAAAATAAATAAATAAACAAATAAATAAACAAATAAATAAATAAAAAAACAAACAAACTTTAGGGAACAACAGGATGACATGCCTTGGCTGATGTCTAATTTAAGGTTATTGTGTATTTGTATTGTGTATTTCAGATAAGAAGCAAGGAGAGGTACATCTCCAAGGAAAGCAAATAAAAAGACAAAAGAAAAAAAAAAAAAGAAAGCAAATAAAAAGACATGGTGGAACAAGAGTGTGGGAGAAGGCTGAAGTAATTACAGATCAAAATCAGTGCAGAGTGATGGATCAACAAAACGTGATAAAACAGGAACAAATTCCAAGCAACATTACGACCCGAATGTCCTACAGGTCAGTGGCAGAGCGGTGACTGAGTAATGGTGCATCAGGACAGAATCTCTTTGAGTCTCTGAGGATAAGCAGAAACACAGCACAGGTTCATGGTGTCCAAGCATGAGGCTGGATGTCCTGATGTTCTCGAGTGCGGACTTTCAAAATAACGATTACTGGGTGATCACAGAGTGCTGGAAACAACCTGCGGTAAACTCTTCTTGAATATCTAACACGAGGGTGATAGCACAACCAGATATAAATGTCCATTATTAAGTTTGGACTGTCTAATACATTGTCTGCGTAAATGAAGTGCACTTCTTTTTTTTTTTTTTTAATTTGGGAGTCGAGAAGCCTAAGGAAAATAGTGCTGTTCATTCTTTAATGTAGTAGAATGAAAAGAATTAAGAAAAGATTTTTGACACTTAAAATATAGTCAAAGACACAAGAAGAGCTTCACTTCCACCTGGAACTTGAAAGCTTACCTTCCCTACTGCTGAGCCTGGATTTATCCAGAAATCTTCTCCCAGATGGTGAGGAGTTTGAAGGCGCTCCTGATTGGTCTGCCGGATTGGTTTTGGCTGCCCCGCCTTGCAGCCACACTCAGCTGCGCTGGCCTTGGTGCTGAAACGCAGCTGTCTCTTCAGCACAGCGGGTTTGTGTGGATTGCGTGCAGTGGTGTATGTTCCGCCATCACAGTAGGCACCTAAAGTCTTCTATTATAAAAGTAATAAATGTCAGTCTCATTACTGGAAATATCAAAACCTCTAAGGCTTCCAATAGTTTGAAGGTGGAACTGTAGCAGAAAATTTTATGATGAAAGTGAAACATGGATGTAGGATAGTTCATTTAACAAGCTGTTTAACTTCATAAAAGATAACATGATATCATATTAAGGATTTATTATACCGAATGAAAAATATTACAAACACAGACAGAAGCTTAGGAGAGCATGCAAACACCAGATGTCTTCAGAAACCTCTATGTTCTTCACAATGTTCTTGAAAAACCCTAAAAAACCTCACAACAGCTTCCCTGACAGAGAAAGCACCAAGTGATAATAAATAACTTTTACTTATAATTTAAATAGAAAGACAGCATTGTTTTATCAGTGGACCTCAAAGCTCTGACCTTAAAGGAGAAATAAGTAAAAAAAAAACACAACAACAAAAAAGAAAACTGTGACACATTGTACTGTACAACCCTGTGGTGATTACCTTATAAGAAGACAGGAAGGCCCTATAAGAGTGCTCATATATACAGAGATGCAGAAAATTGGGCAAGGAAATGAAAACTATAAATACCATGAATTAGAATTCAAATTGTTTTTGAGTTAAAAAAAAATAAAGAAAGAAAGAAAGAAAGAAAGAAAGAAAGAAAGAAAGAAAGAAAGAAAGAAAGAAAGAAAATATATTTTTCAGGAAAATTTGTTTTGAGCTTTTGTTGCTACACCGAAAACTTTATGAATGATACTGTACAAAATAACTGAAATATGTGATTTAAAAAAAAAAAAAAAAAAAAATTCTAAAACAAAACATTTTAATATATTTGTTTATTGTTTTGTTCTACATTTGTACGGTATATTCTGAGCTAAAACATATTTTTTATTGTCCAAGATAAAATAAATTAATATCCATAAATAAATAAATATATCTAACCATGAAGTTGATGCTTTCTTCTGATAATTTAGTAAAGTAATCTTGTAAGCATTATTTTTGGTCACTGATTATTACGAACATCATAAAAAGTACCCAATTTCCCCCTCATGGTCCATTCAGATCAAAAAGATGTAATGTATTATTCTCTTCATCTCTTCTTTCCTTTTCCTTTCTCCATCATCTTCAGCCTTTGAGGCTCAAATCAATTAGGTACAACAATATGCTTGCTTCATCTCCACACCAAAGGTTGTACCATTTCACATTTGATTTCCCTGCTGGATCGACTTGCTTTATTGGAGAGGGCCGTGAAAATGCACGCACGCAAACCGAGGAGAAATTGAGCATTCGCCTCCTGAGCCACGGAGGAGTGCGTGCTGTAAACTCATCTATCTAAATCCTCTTTTTCTTTTTTCTTTTATAAAAGTCCTTCTGTGAAGTAAGCAGAGGTAAAGCTTGGTGCTTTCCCTCTCTCACAGTAATAATAGCAAAAATATGAAAATTATTTATTTCAATACATTTTAACTAAACTCAATTTGATATTATTAATTATATATATTTAAATATGTAGAGCCAGAACATTAAACCACTTGCTCTGACCAGTCAAGGCACGGTCTCCCAAGACCCCTGAAGGCACCAAGACTTTAGCATCAGATCCTTTAAATCCTGTAAGCTAGGAGATGAAGCTTCTATGGATCAGATTGTTTGTCAAACACGTCCCTCGGTCGTTTGATCAGATTGAGATCCAGGGAATTTTGTTGCCAAGTCAACCCCGGTTCTTCAGACCATTCCTCAACAATTTTTGAGGTGCATTATCCTGCTGAATGATACCATGAGACAAAAGTTGAGACCATTACAATTTGGCCCTTAAAAAAATGTCACTTAGAGCTTTATAACCCTGATATATCCCACCTCTTGACAAGGTGCCACTGCTGCGAGACCTTTCCAGCAAACTGAGTTAAAAATAGAAAAATAGAAGTTAAAAAATGTATTGTTGAATATAGAAATTTTTTACTTTAAAATTTTACAATTTTTTACTTTACAAACATGAATTTCAAAGTTTCTTAGAATATGTGAGTCAAATGAGTAGACTAATAGAAATGTGAAAGCAGATTCTCTGTTCATATTTTCTATTTGTTTTGAAATAGCAATCACTTGCTTTATTTGTTTTCAATTTGAAAACCGCATGTTTTAGTTTCAATTTTAATTTTAAATTATATACAAAATTGTGATTCTGATTGTTTTTTTGTTTGGTTGGTTGGTTGATTTTTTTTTCACTTAGAACTGGAAATGAACAGAACTTTTTAAAGAAATTGAGCCATTAAAGAAAAAAGAAACTTTTAAAATCTTAAATAAGCTATAATGTTCAAGATTTTGTGTGATTTGTGGGTATTTGTTAATAATGGAGCAAATTTGTGACATTGGTACAAAAGGACAGAAGTTCAGATGCTCATGCTTATGCTTTTGATCTAAAATGGCCTTCCTTGCGATGAAGATCTCGGACCTCCCTGAGATGAGGCCGACTCTGTGAGAATCCTGAGACATCTACAGATCTACCAGCTCCAGTTGGACTCTGGGATACTAAGAGGAGATCTGAATTCCATGTGATCCTTACACCAATACAACATTTGTTTGCCTGTATATTTATAATCACACCCTCCAGTGTCACCCATATGAGGATGGGCTCCCCTCTGAGTCTGGTTCCTCTTAAGGTTTCTTCCTTTACCAATTTAAGGGAGTTTTTCCTTGCCACTGCTGCCTGAGTCACCTCAGACTTGCTCATTGGGGATAAATACATATACATACATACATACATACATACATACATACATACATACATACATACATACACACTGTGAACTATATATCTCGATTTTTTATTATATTAATTCTTTATATTATTCCTTATGTTTACCTTCTGTTCTATGTTTATGTTCTGTAAAGCTGCTTTGAGACAATGTCCATTGTAAAAAGCGCTATACAAATAAACTTGAATTGAATTGAATTGTTTTAAAAAAAGGTTTCTGAAACACTCAAACCTTCAAATCAGAGCCCTCAAAGATTGTAAGCATAATCTCAGATTTAGCTTAAAAAATTCTCACTAGGAATCTTAACTTAAGAGAGTGATTCAGGACCAATCTCAGAGCAACTCTGAACAAAGAAAATACAGTAAATTTTATCTTAGAGAGGAGGCGGGGCTTAACCTGTTACTAGGTATAAAAAATAGGAGTGTTTTGAAAATCTGGTCTAATATTATAAACCTTCACTTTGTCTCTATGTTAAGATACTTAAGTCTATATCGTGTAGGGATTACATTCATGAGCAATCATATTAGAGATGTTCTAACATCTGAATGTTATAAATGTTATAAATGTAATTTATATATAAATGTAAACATCTCTGACAGAGCAGAAATGTCATAGAGACAAATTATATCATTTCTGCCGCTATGGTATTTCGGCTCTGTTTTAGAGATGTTAGAGTATCTATAAATGACATAGCAGGAGAATGTGTATATATTGTATGATTGGTCACAAAAATAATCTAATCTGCATCATCTTATTAGCTCACTATCATTATTAAATATTGTATACAATACATTTCTTCTTCCTCTTCTCCTTTTGGCCATTTTCTTCTCTGATAAAGAAGCTCATAAGCCTCTTAAAAGTCCTCCTCACTACTCCTAACATTTTTTGACCTTATGAGCTCTTTTAAGGGGAAACACCTACATTTCATCATTAGGAGAAACTCTTTGCACTAGGACAGGGGTCGGCAACCCCTCGGCTCCGGAGCCGCAAGTGGCTCTTTTATCCCTCTGATGCGGCTCCCTGTAGATTTGGAAAATATATATATTTAATTGAAATTTATTTTATTTCAGTTAGATAGTTATATAAAAAATGAAATTCTAAGATTATGATGCTCTTGTAACATTAAAATAAACCGTGTTTAATTTTTTTGTTGCTCAAAATATGCGTCATAACTGCCGACTTGCGAAATCCGACACACAGAAGCAGACGCATTTTTGGTTTTCTGCAGCCAGCAAGTTAAAATTTTGATGTCGTGAATAAGAAGAGGACTCAATTAGACATTGAACATTTTATTTGAAAGTAACCTTCAACCCAGAGTCTTTTTTTGTTAAGGTTAGTTCAAACTGTTAAAAATATTTTTGTTTGCATGAAGAAATAAAATTTTGTTTACTCGGTAGCAGTTCATTGATTTCATAAATGCAACACACTACAGTTTTTTCTATAAAGGTAAAAAATTATATATGCAGTTATCTTCATTTTAGATGTCAAAAGGGTTTTTTGGCTCCCTGTGTTTTTTTTTTCTGTGGGAAACAGGTCCAAATGGCTCTTTGAGTGTTTAAGGTTGCCGACTCCTGCACTAGGAATTTTCATGTCACACTGTATTGAAAATCATTTGTTCCAAACACTGTTTCTATTTTTTCCAACACTCATCTATCGCTCTGTCTCGAATTGTCTTCCCCATCTAGTTAATCTGTTTATTTCTTTTTTTCTCACACTGCAATCTGTCCTCGACTTTCCAAACGTCTGTCCAGAATCATGTTGATTTGCAACAAGAACAACAACTTCAGTCTCTGGGTTTATTTTAGAAGCCTTAAGAAGCCTTTATTATCGCCACAAACAGTATACATTACAGCACAGTGGAATTCTTTTCTTCACATACCCCAACTGAGGAGGTTGGGGTCAGAATGCAGGGGCAGCTATGATAGAGCACCCCTGGAGCAGGGAGGGCTGAGGGCCTTGCTCAAGGGCCCAGCAGTGGCAGCTTGGCTGTGCTGGGCCTTGAACGCCTTGAACCCCTTGGACTCCGATCCTCCGATCAACAACCCAGAGCATTAACCAGTTGAGCCACCACTGCACTGCCCACTGCCCCTTAGTATCACAACCCTTCCCCAATATTTCACAATATTTAAACTAAACTAAATGAAAATTGAAAAAAAAAAAAATATACTGGAATAAGCCAGTTTAAGATTAAGGTAGTCAAAGTAACAAATATTTAAACAAACTGCTAAAGCTAATTAAGGCTAGTTATTTATTTATTAATTTTAATTGAAATTTCGGACAACAATCACTGGTCTAAATAACAGCTACCCAAGCTAATAGAATAGTAATAGTAAAGACTAATACACTTAAAAGTCATATGAACTGGTATGTATTTTGCCGTGAGCTGGAAGCTTTACCATGAAAACCTCTCTCACCTGCTTCTCTCTTCTCCCTCTTTTAGACCCAATGATCTCTTAACATGACAGAAAAAAAATCATTTCCTGCTATTTTTCCTCCTCCAACATGGGCCTTAACACATGGGGCAAATGTTAGCAAGCCTCTTAATCATTATTAATGACTTTCATGGTGCTTTAATGGGTTCCATTTGTGTTGTTTGACCCCGTTATCGGGGCTAATGTGGCAAAACGATGAGGCAGTAGAAGTGTTTGTGCTTTGATGGAAAGATCCTCTAACTCTTTTCTTGTGTGCTTTCCTGATGAAAAGAAAAAAAAAAAACATTTCATATATATATATGAAATATTTGTAGTATATAATAAATTGTTTACTATTATATATTTTTTTTTCATTAGCTAAAACTAAGCTAGTCAAATCTGATGAATGATTACAAGCATATCTCTCTCTCTCTCTCTCTCTCTCTCTCTCTCTCTCTCTCTCTCTCTCTCTCTGTCTGTCTCTCTCTCTCTCTGTCTAACTATACATGCTACTCACAAGTTCCCAGTATTGTGGACCTACCAGATCCATCCTGACACCCTACTCCTGGTTGGAGTCTCGTCGCTTGGTGCTGGGATTCATCAGCATGAACAGTCCATGACTAATGGGATTAGTGGTGATAGAACCACTTGGAGACTATCACACCATCTTTGAAGTGCCGTTGAGTTGATCAGCTTTGTGCTCGAGTTTTCATCAGTAAACATTTGAAGACTTCTTCAGGAAGGATAAGTGCTAAGTAAATGACCTTGACCTGTTAGTTTCACAGGAGATCTTGGTTCCACAATTCCATTCAACTACAAACTGTTGTAGAAAGGACCTTATATAAGGTCCTTATAATAAATTTATAAGATATAATAATTTACATTATTTCCTGTCCAGTGTCACTCAAATGAGGATGAGGTTCATTTCTGAGTCTGGTTCCTCTCAAGGTTTCTTCCTCATATCATCTCAGGGAGTTTCTCCTTGTCACCATTGCCTCCAGCTTGCTCATTATTGGTATATGTTAGAGATAAATAGTAATTTAATTTTTAAACTTTAAAATGTTTCCATTCTTCTGTAAAGCTGCTGAAAGAAAATATCCATTGTTTAAAAGCGCTATCAGAATTAAATGAATTAAATTTATAAAACTAGCTAGTTCAGCTAATCAGAATATGTTAAAAAAAAGACAGTATTTACTTAGTTAAAAAGATTTATTGATACTACTAAAATACTACTAAAAAAGATACAGAATTCTATTATTCTGAATAAATGAACTATTAGAAGTTAAAAAAATATTAGTTAAAAATGTAGTTTTTTGCTAAAGCTATAAAAAGTTCAAAAAGAAAACAATTTGATGGAGAAAAAAATGTGTGTGTGTGTGTGTGTGTGTGTGTGTGTGTGTGTGTGTGTGTGTGTGTGTTTATTATATAAATGTGTAGTAAAACATCTAGAAAAATGTTTTGCAAAAGTTAAGCTAGTCAAAAAAAATCTGCAAAATAATGTTTATTTATTTATTTGCTTTCTTCTCTTATTAAATGCATGTTAGCTAAAGTAAAAAAAAAATAAGTTGTATAAAAACTCACTTAATATTGAATTTTTTCATGAAATTAATTGTAATGCTCCTAGATTAAAAAAAAAAAAGCAAATCAGCTTGCACTACTTAAAAACCAAGTACAAGAAATAATTTTCAAGGAAATTTGCTTTCTGGGTCAAGGTCATCTGATCTCTGGAGATTTTCCAACGCATATGTCTCAAAAAGTGGTGTGGAAAAAAATTAACAAATAAATAAATAATATCCAGTGAGCAGTGGTCCTGTGGGTGGAAAAACTTGTTGATCAGAGAGGGTTAGACGAGAACTTCTCCACTGCTTTGAGCAAACAGGAAGTGGACGGAAATTCAAATAGCCACTCCAAGTATCACAGAACAAACATTAATGTAGAGATGGATGAGTCGTTCACATTGGTGGAAATCTCAGGAGATCAACAATTTCTCATTGACTACTCGCATTCTTATCATTGTATATATAAATAAAAAAAAAAATAGTTAATCTCAAAATACCAGGTGTCCTATGATGATGTAGTAAAAACACCTTTTTCTCTAACTTTCCTTTCTTTCAGTCACAGAGTGCATTCACCTTCCTTCAGGCTTTCATGTGATCAAATCTGATATATTTCTATCATCATGCCTGTTAAACCTTCATTCGAGGAAAAAACAACAACAACAAAAAAGTTCTCCTTCCATCAGCCTCGTTTACTTTCTCATATTTATAAAGATCTTATCAGAGTCTTTTGTTCCACCATCGCACCGGGACGAACAAGCTTTCGTTTTTCTGAGCAGACGCAGCGACGGGTGGCAAATCATCTTTCTGAAACGATTATTGTCTGATCGCTAATCTTTATCTCGCTCTCTGGCTGGTTTGCTGTCTGTCTCTCTCCCGGGGTGGATTATCTGCAAGAGGATAGGAGGGAAGCTACTGCAGGGACTCCGAAATATTTATCCTTCAGGCTCCCAGCAGTCCACCCAGCTTTGTAAGCTCTGAGACTCATCCACACTCATTAACGCTCAGTGTTGTGCTGTTACAGAAAAATAATCAGTGGTGAGATGTGACTTGATGGGATTTGGAGATGCTCTGGAAACCAGTACAGGACATTTACTGATATACATGTTGCTTATGCACTTTGCATCAAAAGTTCTGAACAAACTTTAAAATACTTAGATGACGCCATATTTATGATGGTTCCAAGGTTTCATCAAGGACCTCCAACCTTGGAAACGGCAGCCTGGTTATTTACCCGCATGATGTTTGATGTTGTCCAGAGTTTAATATCCTGTAAGGGGTTTATTAAAGCAGGAGGAGGGAGGGGAGCAGCCATCGGAGAGCATAAATAGACATAGAGGTTTAGGCCATGTCATAGAGTAACACAACTATCCATTCATTCTCTGTAGATCTCATCACTATACAGGGTCACAGAGGGCCTATCCAAGGGGACTGGAGACACAAGGTGGGAAACACCTCTGACAGATTGCCAGTCCATTTCAGGGTACAATAAAACACAAGGGACAATTTAGAGATGCCAATCATCCTACATTAGATGGCTTTAGATTAATGGAACAAAACTGGGTACCTGTAAAAAAACGCTGAAGCACTGGGAGATCATGTAAACTCCACGCAAGCAGAATAGTGACTAATAGTGGGCTAATTACTAAATCATTTAAAATGATCCATAAATGGAGGAGATATTTGTTACCTTAGCAACCATAGGAACCATTTCCCTGAATGGATTCCAACAGACTGGGTATTTTTTATTTATTTATTTTTTTATTTAATTTTTTTTTTTTTTTTTTTACATTTCTCACAACCTTGGATCTCATTCTCTTGACAGGCTTCTTGAAAGAAACAAAATTGAAGTGTTGCCAGGCAACTAACAATAAACATAGAGAAAAGGCTAGCTAATGATAGAGCGTGAAATTTTGGATTGCCCACTAGTAACTAATGAAAAGAAAAGAGACCAAAAGAGACCTGTATCTCTCCAAACATTGTATTGGACACTAACAGTCTAGTATTGATTTTGAACTGACATTTCTGACACTGAAACTGGAAGCCTTTACAGCAAAGATCTAATCAATTCCAATCTAATCCATAAAAAGTGTCCAATTTAAGCCATATAATGGACAAACAACGCATTTTTCTACAGTCTAACAAATAGAAACGTTATTAACAGCCCAGACCTGTGAGTATGGATTTATAAAAACCACGAAACCAAAAGAACAAAGCAATTCTTACAGATTATTAGAAGGCATTAAATCCCAGAATTACTCTTAATTTTTACTTTTATTTTTTATTTTGTTTGTTTTTAATTACATCATCGTTGCGGATGGGGCTAAAAGAAATTTTACTAAAGGTTGAAGAAATGTACTACTTAATATTATAATTTAAAATTATACATTTGTAAGTTATTTATCATATTAATTTTATTTGAATTCACATTTTTCATGTCATGTTATTTATGGTTAATTTAATCAATTTAATAAAGTTGTTTTATTGCCATTTTTTTAAACTACAGCATGCACTATTTTTTTAATTTTCTTGTGAAAGAAACTGGAGGAAGCTTGGTATATTTCTCTGGTCTGACTTGTTACAGTTGCATTTTAAGTGAGACTGATAGGAGCTGGAGCCATGGACTGGTTGGAACTGCAATACGATTGGTTACAGTTTTATTGTGAATGGGAACTGTTGTTTGATTGATTCAAGAGATATTTCAGTAAGAGCTGATATCTGATCAGTTACAGTGACCTTTTTTTAGATGTGGTTACAGAGGTGATGACTATGGTCTTGGTGACCCATCTGGATAATGCTAAAAGAGTACATTTACCCTCTGACAACCACTCACACCCAGTGCTGGTAGTGTTTCGGTACTTATATTCAAGAGCTCTCAGTAAAGATGTGTCTTCAGGCAGCAAAACTTCTCCACAGTCTGTTAAATTAATTAGTATAATAATCAAAGATCTGACAATTGTAAGAGACTCCCAACAGCAAGTTTGTTGAATTCTTGCCTATAGCCTGCTTCAATTCCTTTGACCATCTTTATACAGCCAATAAGATTAAAGACATGCATCACCTGTTCCTTTCTAAACGTTCACAAGCAACATGTCAGCCATTATACTGATTATCTTTCCATAAGTGTTCCCTCGCATAATAATAACGCTCTGGGTTCCATCATCAGCCTGGAGACAGGAGGGAATCAATCATTTCCTCGTCAGCTGATGATGTGGGTTTGACAGGAACAGAACATTACTCAGTCGACTTCCTGTTGTCTCTGCCAAGCCTCAACTGAGCTGTCTGCTTTATTTGGAAAGAATCATGGAGTTACAAACCATTAGTGAGCTGGCTAGCTCTCATATCAACTTCATCAAAAAGAATAAACTCGCTTTTTCCCCATTCTGATGGCCATTTCAAGCAAGCAATGCCTCACAAAAAACCAGCAAGCTGTTAGTGGCAAAAACCGTGACTAATTAGAACTGAAAAGCTCATGTGGAAGATAGGCGGGAGTCAATTGGACAACATAACTAAAGTGTTAGTGTCTGTTTTCATGATGATCTAGCTTCTTTAGTTCTCTTTAACAGTAACACATTTAGCTATTCTGACCTTTCAACCTAGGAAGCTAACATTAACATTGCAATCATTCCACTCTTCATTCACTTCCTTTTACTCAACTTCTTATATGCTTGGACCACTTACATGCTTGGACCGCTTGCATTCTGAGCATTCTGAACTTCCATGCTTACACCCCTTGTATGCTCAGACCCCTTGAATGCTTTGACCACTTGTTTACTTTAACCGCTTGTATGCTTAGATACCCTGCAAGCTTAGACCTATTGTACGCTCAGACCCCTTGCATGCTTGGACCACTTGCTCGCTTTGAACCCTTGTATGCTTAGACCCCCTGTATGCTCAGACCCCTTGGATGCTTGGATCCCATGTTTTGTTGGAACCCCTTTAATGGTTGGAGCACTTGCATGCATGGCTTGCTTGCTTGGAACACTTCTAAGCTTTTACCCCTAGGATGCATGGACTCTGCTCAAACTCCTTAGATCTTTATATTTGTTGTATGTGTGGCACCCTTGTATGCTTGGAACTCTTGGATGTTCAGATTCTGTGGATGCTTATTACCCTTGTATGCTTGGAACTCTTGTATACTCGGACTCACTGGATACTTATATCTCTTGAAAATTTGGTCTCTTATATCACTAGGATCCCTAAATTTGTGTAAGGCCTTCTTGGCAGACATGATTGCCCAACCTCTTACCTTTATTTTTATTAAGACAATAAAAATTATACAAGTTTTCAGTTGGTAGCATCCACATAAGTATCAAAGTTGACAATATCACAAAAATATATAGCATCTGGATTTGGTACCTTAGAAATATACATTGACCTGATTAGAGGCACTCAAGCTAGGTCAAAGGGCTATTAGTTAAAAAGCTTTTATCTATCAAACCTTAACACATTTACCCATAGAAAAGTATAATTGACCGTGCTCTCTTGAGCCTTCTGATTGGCTGCCCTCTTACTCATAGACTTATGAAGGCTTCTTTTTATATATTATGTCTGAGAGAAATTCCAAATGGTTCTGTCATATTTCCCTTTCAAGGAATTAACAGTTATGTTCTAGGTAAATTGTTAACCTCAGACCGCAGTTAGCTTCTTCACTGTGTCTATAATTTCCCCTTGTTGCCAAGGAACCATATTCTTTTAACTTGAATTGTTTAAATTCCCATGGCAAAAGCATATGTTCCTGTTTAATCGCTCATACACAATTCTGAGCCACGAAGGAAAAAAAGTCAACAAGGTACAAAAAACTGATGGATTGCATGCAGGGTCTGAGAAAAGAAGTGATTAAGGGACATGAGTTAATGAAAAGAGGGAATGAAAAGATGAGTTCAGATCAATTGCTTTCATTTTGCTGGAGTTCCACAGGGAGCAAGTCTAAGCCCGCTTCTGTTTGGGTCTAAAGTGCTTTAGATAATGACCACAGTCAAACAGTTACATACTCAATGTACTCCACTGCTCATAAATCAGGAGAAAGTATATTAATAGGACTCTTTTTCTTTCCTTTCTCCGTCACATCGTCACCTCTCCACAGATCTGACGGATTCTAAATGAGTACACTTATCGAACTTTACTTCCATGTACAGCTGCAAAAGTCATCCGTGCCACTCATACACAGTGCGACAAGCTTTTTAATAATTAACACATACACACACAAAGACACACACATCAGAAGAGGAACACACTCCATTAGTGGTAAAACACAGCAATTAAAACCACCATGAAGTGGAACGCGGGTGAAAATGGAAGAGTGTTAATTAATTCTTTTATTTCCTGAACGCTGAAGCTGATCTTGCCGATGTCCGTGGCTTTTAGAGCTTTCAAAACGGATTAGAAGGTAAGATGGCAAACAATATCGGAGGAACAACGGGACAAGAACAAAGTTGCAGCATTCAAGTCACACATTACACATTTCTAGCCGGATTACATTTACGGTATTTGGCAGATTCACATTAGCATAAGATTAGCTAGGTCTTGAACAGAGTCTTGGATGTGACTTGAATGAATCAAATTAGATACGACACGATGAAACACATCCAAATGACTGGGTGATCTATTCTACTGCAGTTTACCTTGGACTACAAAAACAAGCAATGAAATTCAATAAACTTACAACACTTAACAGGAAGAAAATGGAGAGTTCAAAAGGTTATAATTACACATTAATTGAAACAATTTTTTGCTGTTTCTTCTATTGTGTCCAGCTAATAAGTCTGTGAAGCGATCTGATAAAAGAAACCTGCATTTGCATCCATTCTTTGAGTATCTGACAGTACCCACAAAATTGCAATAAATTAAAAAAAAAAAAGACAAACAATAAATAGCCATGTTAGGATCATAGGCATTTTCTGTAAAAAATGTAATAAAATATTTTGAAATTACACAAACTGTCACAACTCAGGGTTTGGATGCATTATTTTTGCTCTTAATTAAATAGTAATTAGTCATATATTAGCCAGTTATGTTGCTGGTGTTTAACTTCATTAATTAGCTAACATGCACTGACGAGTCTAATAATTAGCATGCTATTTTCAGAATTCCTAAACATTAGCCATAGAATTCAGGAAGCAGCAGCAATTTTATAACGCTAACGGTGCTAACAAATAAGGCTAATGAGTCAGTTGCTTTAGCATCATTCATGTGCAATAATGCATACACGGAATAAAGCCCAACACTGATTAGGTGTGTGTAGTAGTCGCCGTTAAGCTAAGCTCCACTTGATAAGCGCTTTTAACCCACACATTGTGCCATAATAAAGCCTAATTACCAAACTAGCGACGCTGCACCTATAACACACAGATCATTACGCCAAAGCACGGGTCACTGCAAGCATCCGGATGCATTAAAGATGTCCTCGAGGCAGGCCCGAATGAATTACGGAGATGATTAGAAGCTCTAGTCCTCTGAGTAATGTGAAAAATATCACTGGGTCATTGGTAACGTGTAACAGAGCGCTTTCGAGGAAAGTCCTATGAGGAAGTCACACATAAAAATCCATCACATATCTCACAACTCACACTTTGGTTTTTCTTATATGGAAGATAAACTGGCAACTCCTAAACAATGAAATGATATATACGATAAATGTGATTAAAAGATGAATATGACAAAAAAAAAAATTTCAAAACGATAGATCAAAATGACAGAGCTTTTTCTGTCAGAACGTCCATTTTTTGGGATGTGGAAAAGTATTGGAATGGATAGTCTGAATTGGTTACATGACCCTTGATTGAAATAGCTATTTTAATCTGGCAACCCGCCAATTGTCACAAAAATGTTTACTTTTCCAGGCTGGTGCCAGAACATCTTCCAGTATTAGTTTGTTATTAACCTGAATACAACTTACTACAACTTATTTGTTATTAACCTCAGGTTAAGGTCTGCTAATGGACATGATCGGTCAAATCCCTCCACTTTTTCCCCCTGATAAAGTTCTTTATCGATAGTTTATGGCAGTGTGTTTTTCTTTCAGCTCCAACCATCATGAGTTCCATGATTATTTAAGATCCATGCACTACCACCACCATGCTTCAGTGATTAGCGTGTATGTTTTGGATCATGATCCTTTCTTTCTCCACGTTTTAGATTTTTCATCACTCTGGTAAAGATTCCTGCCTCATCTCTGTACTTCTTTGCAAATTCCAGGGTGATGTTTTAAAAAGTTCCATGCTCTGATCCGTAATCTCAATGTAAATATCTATCAAATGTATCGAATCAAACAAAAGCACAGATCTTTCATCTCCAGTACTTGGTAAAGAGACTGTAAAAGATATGAGAAAAGAAAAGAAAAGAAAAGAAAAGAAAAGAAAAGAAAAGAAAAGAAAAGAAAAGAAAAGAAATATTAATTGATAATTCATGACCTTAGCCAATCATTATCCAAGGTGAAAAAAAAATTATTAATACAATTTTTAAGCCAAATTCTTATTTGCTACAATTATAATATTATAATTCTGAAATTAATTATGTTTTAAAAATAAACAGGTAAATAAAAAAATATGAAAGCCAAAAAAAAACAAAAAAAAACACAAATAAAGAAACAAAAACCAGCACCTCAGATTTGTCATGCAAGTGATCACATTTTATGTGAAAAGGGAAAGGTGGCACAGTCAGATCAAAGCCCATGGAGTCCAGGGGAAATACTAATGTGATAGGAGCGGGGCCTGTTTTTAAAGTGCACCAAATCAATGAATTTCAATGGTGTTCTGCAGGGTGCGATTTTAAGCTTTTTTGTTTTGTCTAAAAATATGTAATAAAAAATACTCACTCTCTCTCTCTCTCTCTCTCTCTCTCTCTCTCTCTCTATATATATATATATATATATATATATATATATATATATATATATATATATAGTGTATATAAACTACACAAACTTTGAACTCTCCTGTGAGTATTTTTCTATTTCTATTTGATCTGTTTTTCTATTGATGCCTCAGAAACGATGAAGCGCTAACATGTTGCCTTTAATCAACATCTCCAAAGATCTGCAATTACTCACGAGGCTGAGAGTGACCAAGCGATTGCATAACATGCATCAGAAGTGGGAACACACACACACACACACCTACGTGGGAGACCAGACTGACTAAGACTTATGCAAGACCGCTATAATGCAATGACAGACAACAAAGAGCAACAAAATTTAATCCATTCAAAGGACAAATTCTAATAAAAACATTATTAAAATGTTAAGAATCAAAATACGAAGGATGCAGAAATCAAAGGTAATAAATGGCCTTCACTCGTTGGTCTGGTTTAAAATAATAAATAAAATGAAGTTCGGTCGAAGGAGCAAAAAAAATGCAAGTGCACAAAATATTTTTTTTGAAATTTGAAAATACATAAATTCAATAATACTAAATAAAAAATAGGCCAAAGAAAGTGATAATAAAAAAAAATAAATAAATAAATAAATAAATAAATAAAATAGCTTCTCCCAACGTACGTAAGACTGTGACGTGTCGAGTGAGTTGGCTGTTCCCAGCCCTGTTGGTTACTTCCATTACACCTAATCTGAATTCAACGCCATAAAGCGAAGCCGAGACTCAGAGAGAAGGAAATGATTGTGTAGTGACGATCAGATGCAGGAATCTGCCGAAGATCTGTGTCGACACGTTCAGAGATCAGAGGCTCTCTGTGTGATGCTATTTTGAGGAGCCGGAGAACTCTGCGCCAGTATCCTCACCCGTTTCAGCTCAGTATCATAGCAACAAAGCATCGAAAAGAGAAAAGAGCTACAAGAGAATTTCATGCATAACAATAAACGACAGCTTGCACACAACAGCTTGGTTAGAAACACTCGCTGCGGAACTGAGTATGGGCCTACACTGTGTGTGTGTGTGTGTGTGTGTGTGTGTGTGTGTGTGTGTGTGTGTGTTTGTGTGTGTTGCTCGTTATACTAAAATTCCAAATACACATACATTCACTCATTGCACTGAGCAGACTTTGAGTGTATTGGGATCGGCACAGGCAGGCCAGCCTTCACTACTGTATGGCCACATCACTGTTTGTTCATAGAGCACATATTGTAGGCACCAGGAACACACCTCTGACAACTGACTGTTCAACTGCTGCCTAAGAAATCCCACCATGCTGTTGTATAGGAATGATATTGTTAACTATGTATAGTAGCCACACAAAATTGTCTGAACCTGTGCACTTAAGTGGCGTCTGAACAAACACTTTCACCATAATCGGCATAGCTGTATGTAATTTCCTGTTTTGGCTCCACCTTTTCCCTTTCTGTCATGGAGTGGATTCGTTTTCATTAAATGCAGTGATTTATTATTATTTTTTTTTTTGAAATTTGACCTCTTTTAGGTTATGTTTTTACCCTTTTGTCTGAAAATTGTTAATAATCAAAAGCTTTTAATATAGTATAAATATGTGTTGCTTCAGTTTAAAATGATAAATAAAATTAAAATGAATTAAAACAAATGTATGAAACAAAAAAAGTCAACAAAACCTAAATTAAAATGTTAGAAGGAAACTTAAATAAAGGGCTGTTAAATAAAGTAAATTTAACTTAAACTCACATAACACACAAATACTTCTATTATTGATAATAATAATCATAATAAAATAAAATAATAATAATAATAATAATAATAATAATAATAATAATAATAAGGTTCACAGAATCTGTATTTTTTTACCCTGTGTCTCTGGGCTCTATACTGTAAGTATATTGAAGATTATAATATATGAATTATGATGAGTAAAAAAAAATTTGATAGATTATTCTCTTCTATATGTTCCTATAAATAAATGAAGTAATTTGGCTAAATATCTGCAGCTGTGGTGAACAAATGACTCATATTTCTCCTTGATTCGTGACTCTCTTCTCCGTGAGCCTAAAGACATAAATCCCGTGTGTATTCTGCGTTTCTGAAATGTCACCCTGAACTGCCTCGTTCCTGAAATGAGTTCAGAGAATGTGTTTAGCGTGGGCCCAACTGCGCTGTTTACTTTATTGATGTCGTATCGATTTGTTGAGTCGAGGATCATGGAGTCGCTTTCATGCAGTCAAACGAAACACCATCACGCTGCTCTGCTCATCGTCCTGCACATGCCGTGGAGTAAACACGAAGAAGATAGAAATCTCTAGAAATTATGGTAACGAATACATCAGCCAGCTTATCGGCATAGACAGCAAACATTTGCATTTCCAGCAGACGCTTTAATCCACAGTTGACCGAGCTGCAGAGTCGAGGGTTTAGAGGTCTCTCTCTCTTTCTCTCTCTCTTTCTCTCTCTCTCGCTCTCTCTCTCTCTCTCTCTCTCTCTCTCTCTCTCTCTCTCTCTCAAGAGCCATACAGTGGATTTACACTAAAACACAAGACTAAACACTACAGAGAAGTGATTCCGGTTTGTTCAGGTTCTCAGCAATGCCAAGTATAAAAGTTTGTAAATGAGGCATTAGGGGAGTCTTGAATAATAAACCTTTATAGGAACATTTCAACCACTTTAAATGGAATACAAAGTAATTTTCACTGGTTTCAGATGTCAGTAAAAAACATTTAAATGAAAAGAAGCCAAAATTAAGAGGAAGGCAAAATTATTAAGTAAAACCACGTTCAGAATGTTCAGAAAGAAAGAACAATGTAATGCCTAAAGTAGGTCAGAAAGTTGTGTTAGAGCAAAAAACTGCAAACCGTGTCATAAGTAATTCAGAACGTTCCAGAAAACAAAAGAAATGGAATAAAAATGAAATAATAACAAATAAATAAATAAAAAAGCATTGCAAAAGAAAGCATGCAAAAGCATAAAAACAAAGCATTTTAATAAAGTAAATTCGAAAATGCTAAAAAAAGTATATTATATATATAAAGAAAAATAAATTAAATCGTATCAGAAAAAATTGCAAATTAAAGAATAAAACTGAGCTTTTTGTTTAAAGAAAGCATAATAATAATAATAATAATAATAATAATAATAATAATAATAATAATAATAATAATAATAATAATAATAATTAATAGGTGTAGAAAAAAGTATTAAAAATAATTTATAATGCCATGTTTAAAAAAAATTATTATACTAGATATAATCAAGCACAAAAGAAAGAAAAGTATTTGGTGCATGGTGGTGGCAGCATCATAGAACTGTTTGTCACATATACATTACAGCACAGTGAAATTGTTCCTTCACATATCCCAACTTTGAAGGTTGGGGTCGGAGCGTACTGACAGCCACGATATAGTGCCCCTAGAGCAGTGAGGGCCTTGCTCAAGGGCCAAACAGTGGCACCTTGGCAGTGCTGGGTCTTGAACCCTGATCCTCCAATTATCAACTGCTTGAGACACCACTGCACCTGTCAGGTTATGTTTGTGCTTTGGCACAACTGATTGTTGCACATTGATACATCTCAATTCTTAAGGGAACAGCATCTCAGTGACCTCGCTAAAGGCCATGACTTCAATCCGGTAATTAATTTTGTAGGAAAAAAAAGCAAGCATACGAGCAAGTATAATCCTGACTCAGAGACATTAGTCCTGTCTGTAGAAACAAGTCACAATTCCAGGAACTTACTGTGAGAAGCTTCTAGAAGATGCTTGAGCCAAGTTCAAGTTAATTGAAATGCAATGCTAACAGATACTAACAACTTTTCTATTCCTAAAAATGAAGCAGTGATCTTAACTAAACTGAGAAAAGGAATGTTTTCTACGATTAAACATCATGAATTTTAAGAAGTTTCTAAATCTATTTGATTAAAGTGTTTTTACAAATTCTGACTCACCCTGTACTATACAAATAAAATAAATAATCAAATTCACACAAAAAATGTTTCTTTTTACCTGCTCATGCTTTCAATGTTACACAAAGCACAGCAAGCCACCGAAATGCTAATTTATTTATCATTTTGTTTGCTTACTTTTTTATTTCACATCAAGCCGCCTGTTCTCTGCAAGAGTCTTGTGTGTGAGTGTGTGTGTGTGTGTGTGTTTGTGTGTGTTTGTGCACTTTGCTTTAATGTAGGTACTGCAGGCCAGACGAAAGCAAATGACTACAGCTATTAGCAGCAAGCACCCGTCGCCTCCTCTTGTTTTTTTTTCCTCACTCACCCCCCCTTCATCGTCTGTCCTTTGGGCACGTGCTCGGAATGAGGGATGAGGTGAAGCAGAGAGGAAAGAAAAGGAAAGGCGCAATGGTGAAGGAGACTTTTTATAAGAAATAAAAGACAAGCAGGTGCAGGCATTCAGGTTGTGAATTAGTGCAGATGCTTAATATAAAATGCAAAATGCTAAACAATGCTAAGATGCCAAATAATATTACACAACGCTTTGCTTAGCCTTTTGTGTGTAGCTTCCACATGTAGTCCTCCTAGCATAATTTTTTTTTTTAAATATGTGTATGGTATTGTATACCGCTAAGCTAGTTCGCTATTCACGTATGACAACATGCAATACCTTACCATGTCATATACCATATACCTTTGTGTCAGTATCAGTGTGTAAAATTTTACACAAGAAAACTGTATCTGAAGCTGTATTTTACATAAGCATAATATAGCGAGCTAGCTATTAGTGCTATTAAACTAGCTAAATCTGTTACTTAAGAAAAGCATGCTAGGTTTCTCTTCAGTAAGACAATACTAACAGAGAACATTTTTAACAAGGGTATGTAAACATTTGAGATCCACTGTTCATGCCATATAACTTTCAATCACATACATATATATATATATATATATATATATATATATATATATATATATATATATATATATATATATAAATAACAGGTCTATAATACGATAGTGCTTTATATAATAGTTCTAAATGCTAAATACTAAGCAAACCATTGAAAATAACTAAATCAAGTAGCCAGCTTGCCAGTGACTCTATAAAATGTTTTACAAATTAATGTATATATGATAAATAGAACCAAAAAATAAAGGGATACTCTTTCAAGAAGCGTTAAAGCTTGCTTAGCATTATTAGCTGTCTATTGTTTGCTGCTGTTCTAAATTAAATTATTTCGTATTGGTAACAAGCTATAAAATGTAGTAGTAACTACAGATTACAGTCTAGACAAACACATAGATAAATAGCTAGATAGCTTCTGTTGCTTTATGAGGCTTTTTTAGGAAACCACATAAATATAATTTTTGGGGGATTTGCCAAGTTATTTTATTTATAAAGAATGTTTTCCTCTATTTTTTATCACCCATGTCAGTAAACTTCATGTCTTTTATTGGATACATTGACTGGATGATCCTTGCTAAAACATGCCCTTTGGCTAATTAGCATGCTTTAGCACGTTAGCATTCTCGGTTGCACTTGAGTATTGATGAGATCTATGGAGATTTACAAGTCATGTGCAGGAAGCGGAACTCCTTGATCCTGAATCAACAGATCGATAAAGTGGAATGTGTTGTTCGATTGGCGCTAATCGCATTCCTGAACCTTCGCAGCATGGTTCGCCAGCAAAACTAATCAAGGTGACATTTAGGAAAAAGAGGAGATGAGGAAGGAGGGAGGAAGGTCATGATTTTGTAGCATGTTGATTCAGGAGCAAATGAAACACCATGGATCTACATTCCTGCATCTCATTGCTAATTCCAAGCCAACATAAAAGAAAAACATTTTTTTTTCCCTGCCTTGAAGCACTATATAGGGTGGAAACTGTGTGTTCTTCATTCTAATTAGCAGATGTTTAAGATTAAATTTCCATATAGATGCCAGAAACCCTTTTCTTCTGTCAGAAACCCTTTTCTTATTGTTTAGGAACTCTTAAAAGTCCACCAGGACTTTTCTTATTCAGAAACAGTTTCATGGAGTACTGTGTTAGAAAGTAAGAACACCATTAGCCATTTTAAGAGCCCTAAAGGAACCATGTTCTTTGGTTTGTCCCTGTGGAAGAACCCAGTGTTTCCTTTTCCGAAACACTTCCATGAAGACGCCTGTCACAAAACTTGTTAGCCATAAAAAAACATTAAAAACTTTTCACTTCAGTTCTTTGGTATGTCTCGAAGGAATCCTGTAGACCTTCTGTGTAGAGCCTTATATCATGTGGTTTCCTTTAAAGGAAAGTTTTCAAGTAAAACCAGGAAAGTCTTTCTGTTAGCATTTGTAAAGGTCTTCAACAGAGGGCTTCTGGTTACAGGGTGTAAAGGTTAGAAGTACAACAACATTTGTAACGTTAAATATAACGTTAGTTATCTATTTAAAGAAACCATGAAGACCATTAATCGTTGATGTGTCCTTCTAGAAGAACTCTTAAAGGTAGCGCTAGAACATATTAGCCATTTAAACAACTTTTTACTTCAAAGTTGTAAACCTATAATGATCCAATGGACCTTTCAGGAAGCTTCTTCTTTGGTTAGGTTCTTTAGTCTTTTTAATATTTATCTGTCTTTCTAGATGAACTCTTAACGGCCCTTTGAAGGATCCAATTTGAGAAGGTGTCTGGTAAGCTAGAATATATTGACCATTTTGATCATTTTTTACTACAGTTCCTTGGTCCACCTCTAAGAGAACCCTTACACCTTCTTTGTAAAACCATATACCAGATGATTTTACCAAGTTTAAATAAAAGAACCTTCAAGGAATCTTCTAGTGTTCTTGGTTCTCTCTTCAAAGTTCTTTTGTAGAACTATATACCAGTAGTCTCATTCTTTGATTCTCATTCTCTTGACCCTTTTCTAAATGATGTCTGTTAATCGAGAACTTGTTATCCATTTACATGACTTTTAATCTCAGTCCTTTGGTTTATTTTTAAATGAACCATTAGTCTTTCTACTTAGAGCCATATATGAGATGTTTAAAAAAGATTCTAAGCAAAACTTTTTGAACAAAATTTTAAACCCAGTAACTATCCCATGAACCTTCAAGGAAACGTCTTTAGATTTTTAATCTGTTTAATCTGTAGAACCAAGTACAAATATTATGAAGTTCCAAGTACAATTGCTAGAACTTGAGATCCCTCAGTTCCTTGATTTGTCAATGCACAGGAATTCTTGGAGAACCGTGTTCTTTAGTTCCTCTGGAAGAATCCTCAAAGGATGAAACAAAATGGTTACACAACTTTATGCACATTTTAGCCTCACTGTCACTGGAAAATTTCCTCAGTCCGTGTTTTATTACAGCCTGCGTGCAATTTAACTCTGGAGCGTGATGACCAAATGGCTTTGGATGTCTGTCTTTCCTTTGTAAAAAGAAACATACTAATACTCTTGGTAAATCACAAAATGAATCATCTGCGACTGAAGGTCGGTTGTTTCGGTGCGATTTCATTGAAAGGTGATCTGGTATGATAATTGTTAATAAAAGAAAGTCGCAATGGTGTGCCAATTCAACGTGGGTTGGGGCTTAGTTTAATATCAGCCTTTGTTCAATGTACACTCGGCAGTCAATTTATTAGAACCACCATACTGGTGATGAGTACATCTAGTGAGTAGTGTTTGATTATGTCGACTTCCCAAGTAGACTTTATCAAAAGAGTAAATTGTAACCATGCTACGTGGTCACGGTCAGACTGTAGAAATCCATTTAAAATGAATTGTCCAAATGTGTGGCAAGAATCCACCCAATATTAAACCACCAATACCAACTGTTTCCTCAAGACAAGTCAGATTCATGGATCCCTACATGGATGCCACATTCTGATCACCTAAAACAGAGATTCATCAGACCAGGAGATTTTTTTTTTCTCCCAATCTTCAAACATCTGCTTTGCACGAGCCTGTGTCCACTTGGCTTACAGAGTGGAACCAAATGTGATCAAAGTGTAAAGATCTTGTGATGTAGTTGTAGGTGCAACAGTCTCCTGCTGTAGCCCATCTGTATCACAGGTCTATATGATCTGAGATTCTCTGCTAGTACAGAGTGATTATTTGCATTCCCGTAGCCTTCCTGTCAGCTCCAACCAGTCTGGATTCGTCTGACAAGGAGTATCTGCCTAAAAAACGTATGTTCATTGGGTGTTTTTTTTTTTTTCCCCACAGCATTCTGTGTTAACCCTAGATTTACAAACATTAATAAGTAACAAATTCATTAACAATAAATCATTAAATCAAATGGATCATGGGGAAGAAACAGCCAAACTTTTTATCCTTGTTTTACTTCTCAGTGAGCAAGACGTCAGCGAAGAACATCTTCGTATTCGAATAGCGTTTGTTCTGACAATGAAGCGTGATTTTTTTCCCCTCTCCAAACGCTAATTTTAAAATTGCTGCAGTTAATTGCCTAACAATTAAACATGCAATTTTGGGCTCATTTAAATCATTCGCCCTCATTGACCTTTTGTCCAAGTATTTACATTTTAAATTATCTGTGAAACAATTATGTCTTCAGAAAACCCTAGAGTTTTATGTCCTAGAGTGTAACAATGATTTTTTTCATTATGTTGCTTTTCTCACAAAAAAAAGTTGTTCGGCCTGAACCAGTGCGATACGTCATCTGTTCCTACAAATAAATGTCCTACAAACATCTGTTCCTACAAATAAATCTTACTTGATATATGAGAGTTACTATAAAAAGCTTTGTTTAAACATAAAGATAAAGAATATTCAAGAATGTTTCTTGACAATATAAACTTTGAAATCTTGATAATTTTGCAATATATATATATATATATATATATATATATATATATATATATATATATATATATATATATATATATAATGTATAAAATAAACTATAATGTATAAAATAAACTTAATTAATGTATAAAATAAACTTAATTATACATCATACAATTATTACTTTAATAACAATAAAATGTCATCTGTAATTAAAAAGCTAATATATTGTATAAGAGCATCATTACATTTTTGATACTAAGAATGAAGATGTAAGATGGATTGTAGGTAGCACAGAAACAGAACATGTGATTTTTTTTTCACGTCTAAAGGTTGATGCGATGATGTTAGAACAACAACGAGGCAAAATGGAGACTCGATTTGCTACAAATCAAGTTGAATGTGTGAGGCATGCAGGATCGCTGGCCTTCAGTTACACACAGTAGAAAGTCGACTGTAGATGAGAAACCTCGCTTACTGAAACACTTTGTGCTTGTTAAAGCAATATTTCTTCAAAAACAAGTTCAAGGTCTGAGGTTCAGCTCTTTAGTATTGCACTGGAGCTACGCGGTTTGCTATAAATGCCTCTAACATGTAACACAAGATTACCGCATGTCCAAAAGTGTAATTTTTTTGCCTTATTTCTTATTCTGGCTGCATTTAAAAGTAAACCTATAAACATAATTGTAATTTATATAGTTATATTTAAACTAAAGGTATTTATATAAGCTAATTATATAAAAAAAATATTTATTTTTATACAGTACATACAAGATATTAAGAGAAATAATTTATTTAAAGGACTACATCTCACGTGTCTTACTAATCACTTTCACCTGTCTCATTATACTTTGTAAATGACACTATTTAATGTCCAGACTTTCCACCTTCATGCTTAACATTCTGTTATATAAACCTAAAAATGAACAGAATTTCTATATTGTTTTAAAAACATGACCTTATAAACATACATTTTTATATATTATGATTGAAATCATATAAACCGGTCTATAAACATTAAACTTGATTGTGTTATAAACAATTTATTATGAATATTGTTGTTTTTATAAAGGTTCAAATTAATGGAATTTGACTCTTTAATGTGATCTTTACCATAAATTAAATATGATTCAATAATTAAGGGATATTTAGCAAATTTATTGATGTCAATTATTCTGCCTTTTTATTTCCTTTTATATTTATTTTTATTTTTTTATGAAAAATGTTCATTTACATGTCTTATAATTTGCGTAAGGTGCGTAAGGTTTTTTTCCACTTTAAGAGTTTAGAGGAATTCTTGATTCCAAAACAAAAACGAAAAAACATTTAATGATCGGGTATAAATCTATAAGTATTTACACAAATATGTAAATCATATGACTTTCAAACTAAAATATATCAGTTAAAATATATCAGTTTTTTTTTAAGTCATTTTTTTGGTCATTGTTTAATTAACATAAAATGGAAGAAGCGTTTTAGATTTAATACCTAAAATGTGATTTTTGTAATAGAATTCACCTAATTAGATTGAGTATACATAACAGATGGACACATGGATGGAAAAAAATTAAATAAATAAATAAATAAATAAAGCGTATGAAAAGGTTTTTTGTTTGTTTGTTTGTTTGTTTGTTTGTTTGTTTTAATTCAATTTCAATTACAATTAAAAAAGCTAGAATAACCTGGTTCAACTTTTTTAACTTTTTTAGCGCATTTTTCAACTTTTTTAGCGCATTTTTAACGTCATTAATGAAACAAATTTTAACCCTAAGGAAAGAACCAGCTGTTATTATATACGAGTTTCTTTACATCTTCTTGGTTTTATCTGACTGCTGAAGCCATGGTCCATGAAGAGCTCTAATGATAAGCACTCATGCTATCTTACCTGTTGAAAGATAAGGATTGGGGGGAGGAGTGTTAAAGAATCCCCTCCCACCCCCCACACCCCACCCCCACCCACCCCCCCACCCAAAAAAAAAAAAAAAAAAAAACATGGAACACTGTAAAATCCATCATAGACAAATAGAGAAAATGGAGCACCACCATGACATCACCAAAAACAGGAAGTACCTCCAGCATGTATAGAAGGAGAAGACAAAAACATACCACTGAGGCTTACGAGAGTTCTACAAGCACATTAAAGGAGCAGCAGGAAATTCTGACACGCACTGATTGCCCTCTACATGCAACAGCCACCTCTCATATTCTTCACGTCTGGTCTAGATTATTTAAGCAGCTAGACGAAAGCCTTTTCTCAGACAGAATCCATTTCCTGTTTCTGACAAAAAACAACAACAACAAAAAACCTTCCAAATCTAAACTACATCTGTTACAAACCATGCAGCCAAATGTTCTAATAATTCCATAAATGATAATTATACCCATGGTGCAACATGGTGGTGGTTGCATCTGGCTTTCAAGCTGCGTTTCTTAAGCCGGAACTGGGGCTTTTATTAAGGTGGAAGCATTAATAAAGTATTAGTTTTGGGGTCAGCTTATGCACTAGTAGGTTAATGGTTATGTTACTAATGATTATTATTATTATTATTATTATTATTATTATTATTATTATTATTAATAATAATAATAATAATAATAATAATAATAATAATAATAATAATTTTATAATAAATATATATTTACACACACTCTCATTCACTCACGCAATCACACACTACTACACACACTACTAATCACTGTGATGGGTTGGCACTCCGTCCAGGGTGTATCCTGCCTTGATGCCCAATGACGCCTGAGATACAGACGTATCCCGTATGACGCCTGAGATACAGACAGGCTCCCCGTGACCCGAGGTAGTTCGGATAAGCGGTAGAAGATGAATGAATGATATATATTTAATATTGTGATTGCTTATGACATTTGTGGGTCTCAGAGGAGCTTAGGTCCTTTTTTTTTTCGATTCTTTAAAAACTTTTAGGGCTTTGTAAAATCGTTGAAATTCAATGCAATAAAAAAAAAAAAGATTTTGATTAAATTTAATTATCCAAGAAAATCAGCTGGTTAATGAGCACACATTATTCTTATTCTTATTCTTATTCTTATTCTTATTCTTATTCTTCTTCTTCTTCTTATTATTATTATTATTATTATTATTATTATTTCCGCTCTGAGGATATCATTCGACAATGTCCTGGCCCTACACAGTGACACAGCACATTTCTAGCGATGAACAGTCTCTGTTCAAGCAAATGGAACCATGAGCTGATAAACCAGTGTGTGTGTGTGTGTGTGTGTGTGTGTGTGTGTGTGTGTGTGTAAGATAGACAGAGATAGAGAGAGACAGGGAGAAGAAATCCATTGAAACACACTGGAGCTAGAACAGACAGAATGACAACATGGACACATGAGGAGTGGAGTGTGTCTAAACACAAAAACAAATCAAGGAGTAAACAGAAACAAGGTCTCGCTCATTTCCAGGGTCAAACGCCAAAGACACACACGCACACACACACACACATACACACACACCATGTTGTAAATGACTATTCAACCTGTGAAATAAATTTGTTTTTTCCCCGGAGGCTCCGCGACTTCCATTAAACATCATGATTAGTTTAATCAAGAGGCTCATTGGTGCCTGTCAGATATCATCTCTGCCTTCGCAATTAGCCCATTCTCCTTGAACTTGGTTGGCAAACACACACACATACACACACTCACACACACACGCCCCGTCACAATGCGACAAAGTTAAATAATCGCTGGATAAATTAAGAAATTAAACATCACTCCTCTCCCAGAGCGTTGATTAAAAGCATTACTTTGTTTGACGCCAGTGTTTTATTCTTTTCCCATGATGCAACATTAGCGCTCAGGGTCACCTCGACTCTGATAGCTCATGGTGACAGATTCGGATCCACCCACACATCCACCGATTTCACCCCACGCACACACACACAGCACACGCAGAGACGGAATGACGATTAATTAGCGACAAAGTAGACGTCGGGTGAATGATGATAATTTTGATTGACAGATGATGTCTAATGCATTAATCACAGAGTTTTAAAAGGATGACCTTCAAATTTGAGGTTTGGCTAATTAATCTCCAAAACGAAGAAATTATTTTATTTTAGAGACAACTGAGGAATCAATAGCAGCGAGCTGCGTTCAGAAAATCTAGAAATCTCATTTCCAAAGCAAAAAAAATGTTTATTTAATTCTACTTATTCAATGGATGGGTGGGACCTAGGGAAAGCGGTGGGGCTTTTTTTATTTTATTTTAGCAATATATGAAGTTACAGTACATTATTTTGGACTATTAGTTTACTTAAAGTAGATGCAATAGAAAAAAAAAATTAGAACGAAATGATAAATGATAAAAATATGTATTTAAAATAATTCAAAATAATAAAAACAACAACAAAAATATAGATTAAGGTTGTTGTGGTGATTCTTAAATATTAAATTCTTACTCAAATATGTATAACAAGCTGGAAATTGGAAAGATTCAAATTTAAAATTTTTGGAAAAACTGTCAATGAAGAGAAAGTCTGATGTTAATAAAAACACAAATGATAATTTAGCAAATCAAACAAACAAGCAAACAAAAGCTATCTATTCAAGATATCTATGCAACATCCCATTTCACCCCAATGACCAACAATAAGGCCAAAAACCCAGGATATATGAATGTTTATGAAGTGGACAAGCAGTAAAGCTTGATCATAAACTGCTGAAGGCGCAGAGGCCTGAACGTCAGTGCTAATCCTCTGCTAGCGAGGTCCAAATATGGAGCACATTTCCAAACCGTGCCAAAAATAATAATAATAAATAATCGTCATAAACGGCTGGCCGCTTTTTCCCGACGTGCAAGCTTTGCTGCACCGTGTTCAGATTGCTCCTCTTTAGCTGGCCATATGGACTGACGAGCTCTAAGTGGCCTAGAATTAGCACACTGGTGGGGTGAGTGGTCCAAATTCATAATGCCAGGGTGAGTGTTTACGCAAACGATGATCTGGGATCCGTTTCAGGGACCAAGCTGCTGAAGGATCAGTCCAGATTTAATTCACTGGAAATGTGGCTGTAAAAAAAAAAAAAAAAAAAGAGAGAGAAAAAAGAAACAGCTTCTTCTTGACAATTAGTAACCGTCACCGATTAATCACGTCCCAATCCCTTGGCAGCAATTCAGAGATTAACACCGTGTCAAGGTCTGTCCTGCCATAGCAGGTCTGATGCGTCCCCCTTCCTTTTTTGCAGCTATAAAAAGCCATCGCGTCACGTCGCGATTTGGAACGAGGCCCTCGAGTCGACAGAAAGAGAGAAAGTGGAGCTCTTTATCATTGGAACAAGGAGGAAGAGGGGGAGGGGGAGGGGGTCACACTCTAACCCCAATACTCAACACAGCCATTTTGCAAAAAGAGAAGAAATGTAGAGTTTCATTAAAGCAAGGAATTCAGCTTTAAGCTTTCAAAGTTGTCTGCTCTGTCTGTTCTGTTTGAACCCACCCCCTTTTTTGGTTTTGTTTTATTTAATTTGATCTGTTTCTTATCTATATATAAATGCTTTTACATAAAAAGAATTAAAAAAATAAAAAAGATGAAATAAAGATAGAAAACAAATATATACGACGTCCTGGTCAAGTGTGTGTAAGTTGTGAAATTCTATCCTGGTGCAATATTCAAAACCAGTGTTTTAAAACAAATTTTAGAATTAAAATTTTATAAAACAAAAACATATTTTCATCATTTTATATTCAAAATGTTTAGAATACAGATGGCTGATTTATTGCTAATATTAATCACTACATGCCTTAAAAAATAAAAAACAAATATCTAGAGGGTGAAGGAAAACAACATGGCGAGAGAAAAAAGAAAAGAAAATAAAGCAGGGTTTTGTATGCGAACAGTAGGTCCTGCATTTAAAATATATTTCAGTCACACAACATTAAATTCTGCATATACTGATGCTATATTTTTTTTTCCAGAGTTTCCAGTGTAAATATATTGAAATGTGCTTCATAGTTCGATTTCTATGCATCGTGTGATGAAACAAATGGAAACAACTAAAAAACTGTTCAATATTTTTATTTGTCTAAAAATAATTTGATGAAATGATTATGAGTTCCTAATTCAGTGCATGCCAAAAAAAAAAAAAAAAGCTCGAATTTTAATTTTAACTCTAGAATTAAATGTAAAAAATAAATTAGACCAAAGACCCATAATTTAGGTCATTTTAAATTTTCATTTTCAAACATTTGCTGGTCCAAAAGGCACTGAATACCTTGAAATTTTTACCACAAAACTGTTTTTTTTTAATTCTGTACTTCCTTTCTGCAGGAATAAATTCAGATCAATTAACCTTAATCGTTTAACCAGAAATAAATCCGAATACCAATAATTAAAAGGTAATAAACTCACATTACATTCCAAAGACAAAATGCAGCCTCATGCAATCAAGAAATTTCAGAACGTTTTCTTCTTATTAAAATGCAGCAGATGAGCAACGAGTAGATGACATGGCCTGCAGCTATTGCGATATTAACCCTGCCATTTTCAATTTTTGCTGCTAATAACCTTCAACTACAGCATGTTATCTCTTTCCTTTTTTTTTTCGCTTTGTTTTTCCAGCACAGAAAAAAAAAAAGTTTATTGAAAGGCCTCTGAACTCTGTAACTCCTAAAATCACACGACTCCTTGTGACTTTCACAACGGAAATGCGTTATCAACAATGACGTGTGTATATGTACGGATATAAGAACCTGACATCATATTTATTGATGACATAAACATATTTTGGTCAATATAGTGCAATAATAAGTGGAAAGCAATCGAAAAAAAAAACATAAAATAAATAAAATAAAAAAACAATAAACGGGGGAAAAAAGAGAGAATTGCGAATGCTTGTATAAAAATAGGTGTTACATTAAAATAGTATTACACAACATAATTATTACTTCAATTATCATTTATGAATTTGTTTCTGATAACATATTAAAATACATATTAAGAATGAATGAATAATTTTTTAATATATAATAATTCCTCTAATGGTAGCTGGGAAGACCAACGTTGGCCCTCCATTTTTTCTTTCTTTTGATATTTTTTTTTTTTTCAAAAAAGTGCAGACGGCATACAAAGACACTTCTTTTTTTAAATCTTTAAATGAAGCAAAAGTCTATCTTTGACACTGGAGATGAGGGTGGAGGATTGGGAAGTTTGGAAGGTCTGGGTGGGTGGGGGGGTTGTTTGGGGTAGGGGGTGGTAGATAGGGAGAGGGGTGTGCCACCGCTGAAAGAAAGCAACTTGTACAATGCAAGCTACAATAAATGATCAAAAAATTACAAACAAAAAGCTTGTACAGAGGGATAATGGTACAGGTCATAATGATGAAGAATCAAATAATGTTAAAAATACATGGAGATTATACCAATAAATACTTACTTACTTACAGACTAGAGCAGAGGAATTGTCCTGCACAGTTAGATGCACTGTAATACAGCGTTCTTTTTCAATTTTGTATTGTTAAAGTTCGCAATATCTGCATGAATATACTCCTGAAAAAGACGTACTTGGATTAATCTGTACAGCTACGTTTGTTTATTTACGTGTATTCAATTTGTCAACTTAAAAAAATAGATTTTGCGATTTTTGCATCAGCAGTTTTGTATCACAACTCGTGCTTTCATCCCGAGAGTTTTTTTTCTCTTTTTTTATTTCCTTTAATGTCATGTATCTTTAAAAATTAAAGTAAGACAGTTTGGCACACCCCATTGTAGGATTTTTGTTTGTTGCCTTTGTTCTGTTGTTTCTTTAAAGATGGCGTACAGCGTACACCCCGATGTAACCTCCGACACGGAAATGGGGTGAAAATCTCTAACAGTACTCATGTTCATAGACTAGGATTAAAACTGGCTAAAGGTTGTCTGTTTCTCAAGAACTTCGAGGTAATCCGGCTCCATTTGGAGTTTCGCCTTTAGTTCCAAATATTCGTTCCTGTTCGGCTCCACGTAGACAGTACTTGGAGCTGAGCTATAGAGCATAGTTTCTCTAATTCCCTCAGGATGCAAGAATTGCCGACGTACGTCGAAATTTGGGTTGTACGTGTAAGATCCAGGACTGGGGTACTTGTAATCGTACCTATTTCCGGCACTATTCGGAGTTTTATCCGGCTCTAAGATCCCTCGGAAGAAATGCTCTGCGTCCTGAGCAGTCGACGGCTCCTCCCGGGGTTCAATGGTGCTAACAGTGTATGTGGGGCTTCTCGATGTTGGATCCCGCGCTTCCTCATTGGTGTTTCTGTAGCTAACTTTGAGCTCATGCAGATCAGGATAATCCTCCACAGTGGTCCCTTCTCTAGATCTATAAATGGGGTTTTTGCACATGTGCCCGAGAGGATGGGGAATGTACTCGTAGACATGCCCTGCTGGGGATTTGACTTTGGGGACGGAACGATTGCTATAAAGACTGTACTGAAGGTTAAAAGAGCTTACATCCGAGTTGTTGGTGCTGGTGCGGTCACTTTGTGACTTTTTTCTGCGCTTCATGACCACCACAAACAGCCCGGCAGCCACAAAAACTGACATAATGAAGACCAGCAGCAGGCTAAGGATGAGAACCGACAATGGGACGGTGCTTGAAGAATTGTTAAATCTCAAAGGGGTCTCCGTGGTGATTACCTTCCCTTCCAAGGTTGCTTCTGATGGTGCTACCGTAGATACAACAATATCCGAGTAATCAGGACACAGTTGTTCAGAAGCGATACTGCGTATGTCTTGCCCTGCAAGTCTCTTTGGAGTTGCACAAATAACATCATTTACCACAGTGCCAGAGTTAAGCTGCTCCAGCCATATTTTCATGCCTACCACATCACACGTGCAATCCCAAGGGTTTTCAAAGAGATCCACTTGCACCAAAGCCTTAAGCTGATCTAGAACTCCACTCACAGGCAGGTTTTGAAAGTGGTTGTTGCGTAGATTGAGTCTTGAGAGTGACATACTAGAAAAGATGCCTCCCGGCAAGGTTTTTAGCAGATTGTTGTTTAGAAAAAGCAGCTGAAGGTTTGGCACAAAACGGAATGTACCTGCAACAACCTCCTTGATCTTGTTGTACTCTAAATACAAGTACTGCAGGTTCTGGAGCCCAAAGAACATCTCTGCAGTGAGCCTGTCAATCAAATTGCCATTCAAATACAACCTTCGAAGGTTAATTAAATCCCCAAAGGCCCTGTCATGTATGAGCGCTATCCGATTGTTTCCCAAGTGCAACAAATCCAATCCCTCTGCCTCAACGAAATCCGATCGACGCACAACAGGGATGTAATTCCCAGTGAGGTACATCTTTTTTGGATTATACGGCTTGGGTTTTAAATCTGATATGCTCTCGATTTTCCGTTCTTGGCAGTTGACGTTGAGCCCAAGATCAGAGATCTGGAGGTTGCACGTGCATGCCGTAGGGCAATCCAAAGGCACGGGAGATTTGGTCTGAAAAGCTATAATTGGCCCATAGTTATAGGGATTGCCAGGGATGCGAGAAGTAGGCTTAGACCTGGTCTTGTTGGACTGCCGAGTACCCTTGGTAGGCCGGGATGACGACCTCAGCACTGCAGAGGATGTGGCTGAGGAAGTCACTGCAGCCGGCGTCGTCTGGAAATATCCATTTGTGCTGAGAGGTGGCAGAGGGCGCATCTCATATTCCGAAATGGCCCTTCGAGGACACAGCTCCTGCTTGGAGACCTCATCAAGATCACGGCCATGGAGCCGGAACGGAGTCTCACAAACCACCTCGCCAACTAGTGCCGTGTAGGCAATGCTTTCTAGCCAAGCTTTTAGCGCGATAAGTTCGCAAGAACAATTCCATGGATTCTCCTCTAACTGTAATTCCACCACTTTATCCATGTGTTCCAAAAGGCCAATATAAGGGAACATTTTCAAGCGGTTGCCCCTGAGATCCAGGTGGGTCAAGGGCACATTTTTGAAAATGTTGATAGGCAGCGATGACAAGAGGTTGTCATTTAAAATTAGCACAGTCAAATGGTGGAGCCTATTAAGAGCATTAGGTTCAATAATGCTAATAAAATTATAATCAATCTGAAGGTATTCCAGGTTTTCTAATCCAGTAAACGTATCATCCCTAAGAACATCTATTTTGTTGTTGTTTAGGTGCAACCTCCTTAATCCCTGGAGTCCATTAAAAGCCCCAGTCTCCACTTCGGATATGTCGTTGTTGCCTAAATGCAAAATGGTGACTCCAGTATAGTTGATGAAGTCATTGACAGACAATTTTTTCAGCAGGTTCCCTGTCAGTAGAAGGTGATACGTGGGGAAATGAACCGGGCTGATTTCGGACAGTCTTACGATGCCCCGGTTCTCGCAGCTGACTGTCAGGATGCCCTCTTTTTCTTCACAAGTGCACAAATTCCTACAGATCTCCCCATAATTGTCATACATCTCAACCAGGCTCAGAGAAGCGGCAAGCAGCAAGATTAGTGTCAGTATCCAGACACGCATTTTCATCGAATTGAATGGCGCTGTTCACTGTAGTGCCTCTGCAGACTGTGGTGTCATCTAGAAAAGGGAGAAAGAAAGGGCAATCAATCTTTTTGGAATAAATATCAAACCGACTAGAATATTTTTTTTAAGACATGGTAACAGAATTGGCGACCACATTTTCTCGTGAAACATTTGATATCTTAATGTTAGATATGCAGGTTCAAGAATGAAAGATAAATAATTCACCTCATCCTTGTAAAAGAAATGCATTCATCTGAGTCACATGCATTCATTAATACAACACTGAGGCTGTGCACAACATTCTAAGCACACACAAAAACACCTCTAAGACAAGCTGCATGAATACAGGAAAGAGTAGGAGCACACGGAGAAAATTTTCCGACATTTATTTGTTTAAAAGAAGTAGCAACATGGCAAGTGCTTGAAGAAATTTGCCCGAAAACAGAAACTGACATAATTAAGAATACTGATAGGAGCACTGCTCTGCACTGCTTATGATAGGAGCATGCGTTCTGATTATATGAGCCGTTGTTTATGCATAAATATGTGCATGCTAGAAACCAGCGAGCTTCAGGTTATAATCACGGTGAATTACGGTATAATTCAAAAATCCAAATCTATTTAACAAGCTTTTATCTACTCACCCCGCATATCCGATCACTCCTGTTTTCCTGTATATTTAACGTCGGTTAACGAGTTTAATTCGGTTTGAATATACCCAAACCTTCAGAATGCGCGCGCGCGTGTGTGTGTGTGTGTGTGTGTGTGTGTGTGTGCGTGAATCTGTATGGAAATCTGATGATGCCCCATGCATCTCGGCGGAGGAGAGAAAAAAACGCTGATCTTGAGAGCAAAACATTCTTAGCAGTCCCAAATCTTTCCAATTAACATCCATGGATTATCTTATCATTTATGCTGCTTTACACTATCCTGGATTAAATCATCCGTGGTTTAGATATAATCCATGATTCCGGCGTTTCTGCGGGATCTTATGATTCATGCAAATCAACATCCACCTTCTTTTCCTTCTCTCTCTCTCTCTCTCTCTCTCTCTCTCTCTCTCTCTCTCTCTGGTACCGGAGACACTCGCCGACGCACGCAAACACACACACAGACACACACACACACACACACACACACACACACACACAGAGAGAGAGAGAGAGAGAGAGAGAGAGAGAGAGAGAGATCTCGCACCACATCCACAGACGACTTTTCTGTCGCATATATAAATCTATATAAATAAATAAATATATTCTAAAAATAATGGATGTGTTCCCGGTAAACCAAATTGACCCCAGTGTATAGGCTATACCCACACATGCAAATCGTTAATTCCATAAACACCCAGACGCCTCCTATAAATATTTACCCAAGTCCACATCAAATGAATCACATTTTGATCAATTCGCACTGATAAACTCGTAATAACACCATATGCGCGCGGTGGTGTCTCCAAGCCGCATTAGAGCTTTCACACCATTTCATTATGCGTTATTCGTTATTTGGTGCGGTTGTTTTTTTTTTCTTTTCTTTTCTTTTCTTTTCTCATCCCTTAACTCCTCGTCACATCCATGTATTTCTTACCGGGCTGATCGTCTTCGAAGCAGCAGCAGCATCACGACATCCGTTAACCGGAACGTAGCGCTGCAAAAATCCAGGCTGCAAAATGATCCGTGCCAATTATTCCAGTATTTCTCTCCTTCACCTTCACTCTCTCTTTTTTATTAAAAGAAATGTTTATCCGTTTTAACACCGAATTTTCCACGGGTAATGATGATGGTGGTTGTGGTGATGATGCGCGCGCGCGTGCATCGTCGCTCTCTCTCTCTCTCTCTCTCTCTCTCTCTCTCTCTCTCTCTCCTCGCTCGCGCTTTCACTTCTCTTAGACTAGCAGACGATTAAACACACTGCCGCGCGCGCGTGTATAGGGAGCACGGTGGCTGTGCGCGCGTGCAGAAATCCTGGTGCTGATGATGCTCCATCCGTCCGCAAACACTCAACAACGGCCATCAGATCTTATACTTAACACACACACAAACACTTGCCCGCGCGCACGCACACACGCACGCACACAGCTGTGGATTCATAGATGCATGCTGTTGGTTGTGCACCCGGTAAAGTTCAGTGCGTGCGCCCGTGAGCTTGTGGGCGCGCTTGCACCCATGTATGCATTGCATGCAGCCTAGACAAAATCGGATGACAAATATGAAACAAACAATTGGGAGGGGGCAAAACTATCAGCAAGAGTTAAAACATGCAGAGACGGAGAGAAAGAAACATAGGGTAGAGAGAGAGAGAGAGAGAGAGAGAGAGAGAGAGAGAGAGAGAGAGAGAGGGAGGGAGAGGTGAAAATAAAGGTACTTGCATCTTAAATCAATCTTTAGAGAGAGAGAGAGAGAGAGAGAGAGAGAACGAGAGAGAGAGACAGAGTAAGAGAGAGAGAGAGAGAGAGAGAGAGAGAGAGAGAGAGAGAGACAGATTAAGAGAGAGAGAGAGAGAGAGAGAGAGAGAGAGAGAGAGAGAGAGAGAGAGACCTATAGAGGGCAGTGCAATGCGATAAAACTGGACAGAATCACATCAATTCTGTCCCACTTAAGTTTAGATTCTCTCTCTCTCTTTCTCTCTCTCTCTCTCTCTCTCTCTCTCTCTCTCTCTCTCTCTCTCTCTCTGTTTGTGTCTACCTTTTTATGTCTCTACCACTTTCAGTTATTTCCTACCTCCATATTGTCGCTCTCTCCTGCTTTACTTCGACAAGCTCAGAAGCTTAATGTACTAAATAATGTACATAATGTACTACAAAGTAAACATTATAAGATTAAAACAATTGAAATCAAGTTATCGCATGTCCTTTCTTTAAGCTCTATTTCTGTCCCTCACTTTTGTAGTAGGGAGTGAGGTCTATGGCTACCAGTTTAGCACTGCATGAACTTCATCATCACATGTTCAATAATGACATGAAAAGCACTGTACATTAACATTTCCTAAAAAAAAAAAAAAATAAATAAAAACCAAAATACCATACAATCCATATGATCATCTGAACCACTTAACTAACCGACTCACTTCAATCAATTAATTTCTACTCAGATTACTTCATAATTGAAGAACTGATCATTTTAATCAACTCAGTTGTAATGATTCACTTTTAACTAAATAGGATCAAAATCATTTCTTTGTGACTGACTCAAATGAAATAATTTAACCGAATCACTTCTAACCACATTGTTTCTGGTCAATTCACCTCTAACCAATTCACATCAAACCATGTAGTGTCTGAATAATTTTTAATCAAATATCTTCTAACCAAATGCCTTCTAATCAAATAACTTGTAAGTGAATCACTTTTGAATGAGCCGCTTATAATTAGATCATCTATATACAATGTACTTCTAAATGTACTTTAAATAATTTTTTTAAATCAAGTAATTGAATCAAATGTCTTCAAATTAATTCATTTTCAAACCAATTCAAATTCAAGTTATAACTTGTAACTTGCACTTGTAACTGAATCAGTTAACACCGAAATGATTTGAACTAAATCATTTCTAACCAGCAATGATTCAGTTCTAACTGAATCGCTTCTAACCTAATTATACTAATGTGACTCAAATCACTTCTGATCAATATCGTTTCAAACAGAATCCCTTCGATCTGAATCATTTTTGACCAGCTTCTAAATAATCTGCTCCTAACTGACTCATTTTTTAGAGTCAATTCCACACAAACTGCTTCTAATTATTTCTAGTTGATTCCTTTCTAACTGAACTGCTTTCAACTAAATAATTTCTAAACAAATTGTTTTTAAATGACTACCGCATGGTCCCTCTGCTGATAAAGTTTGAACCTATAAACCCTCACCAGCTTCTATTGCTGTATGGCAGAGAGCATCCTGACTGGGTGCATTAGTGTATGGAATGGGAGTTACACCACACACCACCCCAAGGCTCTCCAGAGAGTGGTGAGAACAGCAGAAGACATCACAGGCAACAAACTCTTAGACAGACAGGACATCTCCTGGTCACAATGCCTGAGGAAAGTACACAAAATCACCTCAGTCCCCCAGCACACAGTTTATTAGAAGGTTTTCAAAGCATCCGGTCACAGATAAGCTGACTACAGAACAGCTTTTACATTCAATCTCTCAAATATCACTTGAAACACTTTTCTCTTACAGTGGTGTGAAAAAGTGTTTGCCCCTTCCTGATTTTTTTTTGCATGTTTTTTCACACTTTAATGTTTCAGATCATTAAACAAATTTTAAAATTAATCAAAGATAACACAAGTAAACACAACATGCAATTTTTAAATGAAGGTTTTTATTATTAAGGGAAAAAATTATCCAAACCTACATGGCCTTGTGTGAAAAAGTGCTTGCCCCTAAACCTAATAACTGGTTGGTCCACCCTTAGAAGCAAGAACTGCTATCAAGCGTTTGCTATAACTTGCAATGACTCTGTTACAGTACTGTGGAGGAATTTTGGTTCACTCATCTTTGCAGAATTGTAATTCAGCCACATTGGAGGGTTTTCAAGCATGAACCACCTTTTTAAGGTCATGCAACAGCATCTCAATAGGATTCAGGTCAGGACTACACTGGACATTTTATGCCTAGACACTTGGACACTTTTCAGTTGAACACATTACTCTTGAACACTTCACTTGGACACATTACTGGACACATAACATTTTTACCCTTTTTACTTGGACACATTACTGGACACATAATATTTGGACACTTTTTACTTGGACACATTACAGGACACAACATTTGGACACTTTTTACTTGGACACTTTTGACATTACAGGACACTACACTTGGACATATTTCACTTGGACACATTACAGGACACTTTACAGGACACATTACACTTAGACATATTTCACTTAAACTACACTGGACACTTCAGTCTTTCTACTCAACACTTTAAACATGGACACTTCACACTCTACATGTCATGCTTAGTCATTGTGCATTTGATACCTTTAGTTTGACATTTGTCACTTTATACTTGGACACATTGACAATGATGTGTGTGCCCTGCGATGGGTTGGCACTCCGTCCAGGGTGTATCCTGCCTTGATGCCCGATGACGCCTGAGATAGGCACAGGCTCCCCGTGACCCGAGGTAGTTCGGATAAGCGGTAGAAAATGAATGAATGAATGAATGAACAATGCACAATGAACAACTAGTGTAGTGAGCGTAGAATAGGAGTAATATGCTCCCTCTTTTTTACCCCACACAAGAGTCGAGCCGCAGCATTTTGACACTTCACACTTTACACTTGGAGGCTTTACACTTAAACATTTTACACCTAGAAACTTTACACTTGGAAGTACATGCTGTATGTCGTGACTTCTGACTAAACTGAATTTCTTTTAATAGATTCATTTCTATCAGAGTCACATGTCCAGGCTGCTCGTGTAGAGTTGGTGTCAGAAATTAGAGCACTGAAATGACAAAGTGAAACTCCAGCCTGAGAACAATGACAAAAACTTTCTCACGTTGCTTCAGTGCTTTTTGGGACGACCTTGAAACTATGTGACAGTTAAAGCTATTAGCGATTTTTTGGAGCTCATTTCTTCTTGTCTTTTCACCATAAAATCTGCCTCAGGCTCAAAAGGTCCGGATGTTTCTGAATACACCACAGTCTTGGGTCAGGTTTAAGGTTATTCTTTTCTTTTTATTAATAAATTGCAGACAAATTTGACTGTATAATGAACACACACACACACACACACACACAGTCCCACTCTCCCTGTTTTTGCCTCTTTGCGCCTGATTTAGCCAGCTTATCTCGAATTAGTGCTGAAGAGCTATCAACTATGCTAAGTGTAAATAGCATTAGATTTAGCATGCTAAAGCTTACACGCATCCCCTTTTGCCCTGTTTTGTATGCTAATTCCGGCATCAACATCCGCCCCTCATCCCTGCTTTTGTGCTCTTGATAGCGAGGAGTAAATCTCCAAAAAAAAATCTCTGCATTAAATTAGGTTTAAGTTGCTAGTCACAGCTAATCGCATTAAAGGGCCATGCTAACTGGGTTGTTTCCTGTCTGGCGTAAAGTGGCAAACCCAAACAATCAAAAAACTCCCAGTGTCGTGAGAGAGAGAGAGAGAGAGAGAGAGAGAGAGAAGCTAATCCATGCTATCACACTCCTATGGGAAATAGCATTTAGCCTGCATTCTGAGGTGTACCCTCACTGTTATTAGCTGTTAGCTCTATCGCTGAGGCGGCTCTCCTGTGGCTCCAGCTGCATGTCACCAATGTGAAACTATAACTTCTTCTTCTTCTTCTTCTTCTTCTTTTTCTTCTTCTTCATCAATTCATTCATTCTTTCAGTTTGATTTTCTGTTCTTTGTCTTTTCTACCCTTATTTTTTTGTTTTCTTTCTTTCTTTCTTTCTTTCTTTCTTTCTTTCTTTCTTTCTTTCTTTCTTTGTGTAAATTCCTATGGATTTTTTTTTCCCTTCTTCTATTTCTTTTAAAATATTTTCTTTACTTATTCCTCTTTCTTTCTTTTCTCTCCTTTTCTGCTTCTTTTGTAAACTTTCTTTCTATCTTTCGTAGATACTATATTTTACATATTTATGAATATGACCTGGGGGCATGGTGGCTTAGTGGTTAGCACGTTCACTTCACACCTCCAGGGTCGGGGTTCGATTCCCGCCTCTGCCTAGTGTGTGTGGAGTTTGCATGTTCTCCCTGTGCCTTGGGGGTTTCCTCTGGGTACTCTGGTTTCCTACCCCGGTCCAAAGACATGCATGGTAGGTTGATTGGCATCTCTGGAAAATTGTCTGTAGTGTGTGTGCCTTTCAATGGGTTGGCACTCCATCCAGGGTGCATTCTGCCTTGATGCCCGATGATGCCTGAGATAGGCACAGGCTCCCCGTGACCCGAGGTAGTTTGGATAAGCGGTAGAAGATGAATGAATGAATGAATGAATGAATATGGCCTGTTAGACCTTTTATGTTTTAAGCAGAAAACCTGCCATCCCTTCATTTCACGCTCCTATGTATGAAAGATGATAATATAATAATAATAAATAATAATAATAATAATAATAATAATAGGCAGTACAGAGCAGCTTCTGCATCAGGACTACTAAAACTGGAGTTTAGTCGAGTTTAGCATTTTACCTCATTTAACACACCTGAGTCAGCTCATCTACTAATCACTCTCCCAGGCCTCTTACACTGCAAACAGACACGGCACTATAGAGTGAAAGAGAGGTGTGCGATTTGGGACAAGCCCAATGGGCCGATTATGATGCTATGTATTTATTTATTTATTTATTTATTTATTCAGATTGCTGTCTTGCGTCTTTTACATCGTATTCTTAACATGATTTAAAGGGATTACTGTGAGCTTACTGTAGCCTTGAGTGCTGCTTCCTGTGAGGCAGTAACAGTAGCAACACTGTGTTTACAGCTGCTTATTACGTCGCCTCGTAAAACACATTTTTTTTCCACTCTGGATGAAGGTTAAACACATGGCCGGAGTGTGTTATTTATATTGTACACATTAAAACTGAAGTGGCTCGACCTGCATGTAATGGACATCCATAATTTTTGTGCTCAAATAAATAATGGCACCCAGCAGCTATGCTCTGATCATCTTGTTTAATTTTATCATGAAGCCCATGTGTGTTGGAGAAACTGTGAAAACAAAACAAACGAAAGTGGAGCTTCTTCAAAGAAAGGGCCGCAATATGTAATTTTCTTGTGGGCAGTGATGGCTCGAGGGTTGTTGTTTGGAAGATCGGTGTTCAAGACCCAGCACTGCCAAGCTGCCACTGTTGGGCCCTTGAGCAAGGCTTAACCCTCACTGCTCCAGTGGTGCTGTATCATGGCTGAACCTGCGCTCTGACCCCACCTTCCAAATTTGTGATGTGTGAAGAAAGAATTTCACTGTGCTATAATGTATATGTGACAAAATAAAGGTTTCTATTCTTCCAGAAGCTACGCGTCCTTTACTGAGACTGACGAAAATTAGACAAGCCCCACCTCAGTGGCCACACCTCCTTTACTGGGTCGTAGGTCATTCCCCTTTAACAGAAATTGGCAGCATTTGACAGTTTCCTTCAGTATGATTGGCAGACAGAAAGGCCACACCTTTTCCATTTGAGTGGCAAACAGGGTCACGCCTCCTTGAGTGGGATTGACACATACAGAGGCCAAACCTCCTTCACTTAACAGACAGGAGCAGAAGCCACACCCATTTTTCCATTACTGATTATAAAGCCCATTCTGAATAATTAGTCCCATTCACCTCACCTGAATAATTCATCCCGCCCCTTAGTACAAAGGAGGTTAATGGTTATTTGAAAACAACAAATTATTTCAAGGTATCAGATTGTTGATGTCTTGTTTCTTTAGTTGTGTGGGATTTTGCGTGTGTGTGTGTGTGTGTGTGTGTGTGAGGCAGTGTCCTGCACTGAGCTAGGCTAAAGGGAGGCCGTGTTGCCTGTTTGACAGGAAGATGGATCATCGAAGGGAACGTGCGCTGCCGAGAGGCTTCAGCTCGTCCAATCAGCACTCACTAAGAACCTCGCTCGCTCAGCCTGAACAGGAACTCGTCGAGGATTCCGCAAACACAGCACAGCTAACCACTAAGCTAAGCAGATAGAAAGGGCGTGTGGTTGTGGGACACACTTTTAGAATCTCCTACTCAACATGTTAGAAAAGATCTTAGCATTTTACTTCTGACATCTGTTTCAACACAGACATCAAAATAACATAAAAACAGTGCAGAGAAATGGATTTAAGACAAATATTTACATGATACTTTAATTAATGGAGAATGTGGTAATGATGTGGATGTGGGTGGGGTTAGTAAGTGTGGGTGGAGCAAGTGGGTGGAGTCAGAGGAGACATCGATAAAAAAATAAATAAATAATATCACTGTAGGCCTGACAATAAACACTCACTCACACACTCATTTTCTACCGCTTATCTGAACTACCTCGGGTCACGGGGAGCCTGTAACTATCTCAGGCGTCATCGGGCATCAAGGCAGGATACACCCTGGACGGAGTCGCAGGGCACACACACACTCTCATTCACTCACGCAATCACACACTACGGACAATTTTCCAGAGATGCCAATCAACCTACCATGCATGTCTTTGGACCGGGGGAGGAAACCGGAGTACCCGGAGGAAACCCCCGAGGCACGGGGAGAACATGCAAACTCCACACACACAAGGCGGAGGCGGGAATCGAACCCCCAACCGTGGAGGTGTGAGGCGAACGTGCTAACCATTAAGCCACCGTGCCCCCGACAATAAACATACTGTAGATATTTACTCATTAAACAAAGATACAAAAACACCAGCCTATGGAAAAAAGAAGGAAAGAACTCAAAAAGCAAGAAAATGGCAAGAAAAATTCTTCAATTCCACTGGGTGTGAGTTGAAGCAAAGCTTCTGTTTGGTCGACATCATCAGAAATCATTATGATATTTTATAATCAGTGTGTTTCAGTGGGAAAGTTTCACATATTTATTATTGTGTTTTTATTCTATGTGAAATCCTTAGTGGTAAAAAAAAAAAAATAAAAAAAATAAATAAATAAATAAAAATAAAAAAATGTTTTGAAAATCTGAATGTTTTAATGTGCTGAATCAGAATCACACTAGAAAAAAAAAAATCTGTGCTAATTTTATACTTTTGCAACAAAACATTTTTTTTATTTTGCTTGCTTGTTTTTCAAAAGTTTAACGTAAGCTCTGTTTTATTGTAAGTATTGCTCTGTCTGTCTGGATAAATCATGCATCACTGACTTAGAAAACACTGTGAAGGGTTTTTTGGTGGTTAGCACAGCTCTTGACAAATCAAAGTGACTGGTGCTTGAATTTGAAAAAAAAATTCACACAGAGCATTACTGAAAGAATCTCAACCACCACCCGCCCACCCTCCCAACACCCCACCACCACCACCACCACCACCACCACCACCACCACCACCACATCCCCCACTCCACCAATGCAGAGATGGATGTTCTTGACAGTTACACGATTCCACGTCCTTTGCATTTTCACCTCAGGTTACTGTGCCTTGAAAAATAACAGAATGAACGGAAGGTTTACGAGAACGACGTAACAGATTGGAAGAAAATCAATAACACTTTATAACACTATTAAACACTTTCAGGCTTTTTAGAGATGTTTCAGCTCTCAGATTTAAAATAAGGCCCCAGATCTGCAGTGACTACAAAGTAAACCTGTTTCTTTTTCTTTTTAAATAATAATAATAATAATAATAATAATAATAATAATAATAATAATAATAATAATAATAATAATAATAATAATAATAATTTATTTAATACGGGGGCACGGTGGCTAAGTGGTTAGCACGTTCGCCTCACACCTCCAGGGTCGGGGTTCGATTCCCGCCTCCACCTTGTGTGTGTGGAGTTTGCATGTTCTCCCCGTGCCTCGGGGGTTTCCTCCAGGTACTCCGGTTTCCTCCCCCGGTCCAAAGACATGCATGGTAGGTTGATTGGCATCTCTGGAAAAAAATTGTCCCTAGTGTGTGATTGCGTGAGTGAATGAGAGTGTGTGTGTGTGCCCTGCGATGGGTTGGCACTCCGTCCAGGGTGTATCCTGCCTTGATGCCCAATGACGCCTGAGATAGGCACAGGCTCCCCGTGACCCGAGGTAGTTCGGATAAGCGGTAGAAGATGAATGAATGAATGAATTTATTTAATAAAAATTATTACACCATCCATCCATCCATCTTCTACCGCTTATCCAGGGCCGGGTCGCGGGGGCAGCAGTCTGAGCATGGACACCCAGACTTCCCTCTCCCCAGACACCCTGCGGACACCCAGACACCCAGACTTCCCTCTCCCCAAGCCACCCTGCGGAGGAAACTCATTTCGGCCTCCTGTATCTGGGATCTTGTCCTTTCGGTCATGACCCAAAGCTCATGACCATAGGTGAGGGTAGGAACGTAGATCGACTGGTAAATAGAGAGCTTCGCCTTGCAGCTCAGCTCTTTCTTCACCACAACAGACCGGTATATCGACCGCATCACTGCAGAAGATACACCGATCCGCCTGTCGATCTCCCGCTCCATCCTTCCCTCACTTGTGAACAAGACCCCAAGATACTTAAACTCCTCCACTTGAGGCAGGGGCATTCCACCAACCTGAAGGGGGCAAGCCACCCTTTTCCGGCTGAGACCATGGCCTCGGACTTGGAGGTGCTGATTCTCATCCCCGCCGCTTCACACTCGGCTGCAAACTCCACGCCCCAGTGCACGCTGAAGGTCCTGTTTTGAAGAAGCCAACAGGACAACATCATCTGCAAAAAGCCGAGACGAAATCCCGTGGTCCCCAAACCGGACTCCCTCTGGCCCCCGACTGCGCCTAGAAATCCTGTCCATATAAATAATGAACAGGACCGGTGACAAAGGGCAGCCCTGCCGGAGTCCAACATGCACCAGGAACAAGTCTGACTTACTGCCAGCAATGCGAACCAAACTCCTGCTCCGGTCATATAGGGACTGGACAGCCCTTAGCAGAGGGCCCCGGACCCCATACTCCCAGAGCATCCCCCACAGATCACCACGAGGGACACAGTCGAATGCCTTCTCCAGATCCACAAAGCAAATGTGGACTGGTTGGGCAAACTCCCATGAACCCTCCAGCAACCTGGTGAGGGTATAGAGATGGTCCAGTGTTCCACGACCGGAACGAAACCCGCATTGTTCCTCCTGAATCCGAGGTTCGACTATCGGCCGGATTCTCCTCTCCAGTACCCTGGCATAGACTTTTCCGGGGAGGCTGAGGAGTGTGATCCCCTGTAGTTGGAACACACTCTCCGGTCCCCCTTCTTAAACAGAGGGACCACCACCCCAGTCTGACAGTCCAGAGGCACTGTCCCCAGCCGCCACGCGATGTTGCAGAGGTGGAAGACATGTCGGTGGGGTTGAGGAGATCCTTGAAGTACTCCTTACACCGTCCAAGAATGTCCCCAGTCAAAGTCAGCAGATTCCCACTCCCACTATAAACAGTGTGAGCAGGGCACTGCTTCCCCCTCTTGAGACGCCGGACCTTTTGCCAGAATTTCTTCGAGGCCAACCGCTAGTCCTTTTCCATGGCCTCACCGAACTCCTCCCAGACCCGAGTCTTTGCCTCTGCAACCACCCGGGCTGAAGCTCGCTTGGCCCTCCGGTACCTATCAGCTGCCTCCGGAGTCCCCCGAGCCAACCAGGCTTGATAGGACTCCTTCTTCAGCTTGACGGCATCCCTTACTTCCGGGGTCCACCACCGGGTTCGGGGATTGCCGCCACGACAGGCACCGGAGACCTTACGGCCACAGCTCCGCACGGCTGTGTTGACAATGGAGGTGGAGAACATGGTCCACTCAGACTCAATGTCTCCAACCTCCCTCGGGATCCGGTTGAAGCTCTGCCGGAGGTGGGAGTTGAAGATCTCTCTGACCGGAGACTCTGCCAAACGTTCCCAGCGGACCCTCACAGTACGTTTGGGTCTGCCAAGTCTGTCCATCTTCCTCCCCGGCCATCGGATCCAACTCACCACCAGGTGGTGATCAGTTGACAGCTCCGCACCTCTCTTTACCTGAGTGTCCAAGACATACGGCCGGAGGTCAGATGAAACAACCACAAAGTCGATCATCGACTTCCGACCTAGGGTGTCCTGATGCCATGTGTACTGATGGACACCCTTTATGCTTGAACATGGTGTTCGTTATGGACAAACTGTGACTAGCACAGAAGTCCAATAACAGAACACCACTCGTATTCAGGTCGGGGGGGGCGTTCCTCCCAATCACGCCCCTCCAGGTGTCACTGTCGCTGCTCACGTGAGCGTTGAAGTCCCCCAGTAGAACGACGGAGTCCCCGGTCGGGGCGCTTTCCAGCACCCCTCCCAGAGACGCCAAGATGGTCGGGTACTCTACACTGCCATTTGGCCCGTAAGCACAAATAACAGTGAGAGACCTCTCCCGGACCCGAAGGCACAGGGAAACGACGATTTAGGTTCAAAATTATTACACAAAAAATAATAATAATAAAATGTGACAAATGTTTTTAACTTAAATTTCAGGTTTGATATTGTTTTGTGCTCTAAAGCCATATTTTTAGATGTGAATTATATTTTTACAGAAAGGTTAATACTCAAATGATTGGAAATCATCACTATTACACACTAGCAAAACAACCTCAGACAATTAGTGAATTGTCTAGAAATAAAGTTGTTAGATTTCTGTCTAATATTTTGATAATTAAGAAAATGTGATAAATGATTTTAAGCTAAATTTTAAGTTTGATTTTGTATTTTATTTTTACAGTTTTATTAATGCTTTAAATAAACACACTTTTTTGTAAATAAAACATGATAAACGAGAATATTTCGAACAGTTTTTCAAATATTTGTTGAATCCAAATATGCAAATTATTCAACCTAGTTCTAGACAATACCACAAAATTCTAGATTGAAACTGACTTTTTCTGCTGATAATGGTTTCGAAATATAAAATACTAAATATTTCAAGCTTGAAATTTGTGAAATGTTGTCCAATACAGTACACATAACAAACTTTAAAATGTAGTTTTAAGTTCAAAATTGTGTTGTTGTGTCTAAAAATTAGATTTTTAGATTAGATTTATTGTCTTTGCACATGGGTACAACGCAACAAAACACAATTAGCATCTAACCAGACGTACATAGTAGTAGCGTGGTATAGATATCTGTACAGATATACAAAAATAAATATGTGAATATACACAGCATATATACAGTGATATATTGGGGTTCATCAGCATGAAAATGTTTTTTTCATTGGATAATGTTTGAGAAATCAACAACTTTTCCAAAAGCAATACCACACGCTCACAGTGTCTTATGACTTATTTATTTTTACTTCCCAGATAATATTCTTTTATTCTTTTTGAACTTTGCTTTTGTGGTAGAAAAAGCTCTTTTCATCAATAAAAGGCTGTTGTTTGTTTACCAGCATGTTGCAATCAATTCTAACGGGATGCCGTCAACTCCTTGGGTCCGACTGCAGATTGGGTTTTCCAAACATTGTTACACTGAGCTGTAATAATAATAACAATAACAATAACAAGGTTGTGTGTGTTAAAAAATATAAAACGAAATCGAATCAACAGAATGGCAAAACAATGATAATTAAATGTGACGCAATGAATTCTGAAGCTAATTTACTTTATGGTGATGAACTCGTCCTGAAACGATGGCTGATGACATCAACCATGTTACATATTAATCCAGTTAACATTTTTATGCTACTATGCTCAAAGGTAATAAGCATGACCCTGGTGAAATCATTCACTTTGTCTCACAGTAAATCTCCAAAAAGTAGTAGAGAAATGATAGAAAAGAAGGAATGAATGAGACAGGGGGAGAGGGAGAGGGGACAGCACAGGCAATTACAAGTCTCTAATAGATTTCCTAAACCACCAGAGATCGTTTCTATTATATGCTATTCGGGTGCATAATTAAAGCCGTGAATAAGAATATCATCGTGTGTAAATCAATTTCCCAGTCACTGTGCTATCAGTCTGTGTGAGTGACAGTTGTGCAGTCTTTCTCATTTGGAATGCAACATGAAGACAGGTGTCTTTACCGATCCTTGTTTAGGACAAATATAAATATGTCCTGTCTCTGAAAATCAATCCCATGTGTAATGCCATTCAAATGACAGGAAAGTTAACCCCACCCCTCAGCTGAAACTCTGAACCTAAACTCTGTACACTACACGTCTCTAATCCCTCACTCACTCTGAAACCACCCCATCACTCTAACCTCCACCAAGTTCAACCCCATCTATTACTCTAACGCCACCCATCACTCCAAACACAACAATCTCTAACCCCACCCATCACTCCCTAACCTCCACCTATCTTTAAATCTAGACATTATTCTAGCCCTCATCCATCCCCAACCCCACCTAAACAAAACCCAAAATTAAAACCAAACATCATTTTAAACCCAACCCATCACAAAACTTCACCCAACTCTATACCCCAACCATCACTCTAAGCTCATCTTCACTCTAACCCCTACCCATCACTCTAACCTCAATTATCACTCTAAACATCTTACTTCATCCCATTTCTAACCCTACACATCACTTTAGCCTTTATCCTTATGCAAGCCCTCCCATTACTCTTAACATGTAAACTATTTTTTTTACTAACCCCAAACCATCACTGACCCCAACCCATCACTCTAAACATCTAAACTCACTTTATCTCTAACCCCCATCAATCACTCCATATCCCATCCATCTCTGACCCCCACCCATCACCCCTACCCCACCCATCTCTAACCTCATCAATCACTACATACCCCACCCATACATAACCCCATCCATCTCTGACCCCACCCATCACTCCATACCCCACTTATCTCTAACCCCACCCACTGCTCAATACCCTACCCATCTTCAACCCTATTAATCACTCTAATCCTTGCTACATACTTCTGTAAAGCTTACCACTTATCACTCCTTAATTACCACCCCCTTAATAACCCCAACTCTTCTCTAATCCCACTCATCACTCTAACCCCACCCCTTACTCTTACCCATCACTCCCTAACCCATCTTGCTAACCCCAGTCCTTCTCTAATCCCATCCATTACTCTATATCCCACCCATCACTCTAAACGCTAAAATCCCTAATTCCCACCCATTACTCCCTTACTCCCACCTATCTTTAAATCTAGACATCATTCTAGCCCTCTTTCTTCCCTAACCTGACCTAAACACATCTAAACACAACCCAAAACTAAAGCCAACCATCATTTTAAACCCAACCCATCACAAAACTCCACCCAACTCTAACCCCATCCACTACTCTATACCCCAACCATCACTCTAAGCTCAAACCCCTACCCATCACTAACCCCAACTATATCGCTAAACATCTAAACCGAACCCATCCCCAAACATATCCATAACAAATCAATAATCCAATAAATCAATGTGCATAGGCTCAAAAGATTAAAGTCCTTTTAATATTTTTCACTTATTTACTCTTTTTTGTAGGAATTCAGAAAAAGTACACTCAGTTAGTATTTGTTTCATAACATATATATAATATAACAAAAAATATATTCAGGAGAGTTTATAATATATAACAAAAATGACCCTAGGAAACATTGGAATGGAGTTTGCATAAGAAATAAAACAGTAAATAAATAATTATACATCAGTTCAGTTTATAACATTCTGCCTTCCTCATTACAGAAGCATTTCTTACAGCATTATTACAGACTCAATTCCCCAAAAAGCATTTAAAAGCACCCATCAGTTTCGCTCTCATTACACCACATATATTTATATATTAAAAAAATATTAACAAAAGTAAAACTGATTGTGTTTACTGAGCAAGGAGCCTCGAGGGGAGCAGCGTTCATAAATTCATTCCCCAAACAACAATTACAGAATTGAGGAGTGAGGGCTGCCAGAATATTCCAGAATCGCAAATTGTTCAGCTTTGCTGTTTCCAAAAGACTTAAATAATTAAATAATTATATAAACCCTGCAAATGAATATTATCTGAATTTTTAGGAGTGCATCTTTTCTTTAATCACTGAGGATGAAGCTCACAGAGAGCATAGTGAAGTTTATAAAAAAAAAAAAAGATAGATAGATAGATAGATAGATAGATAGATAGATAGATAGATAGATAGATAGATTTAGATTAAAATCATACTTTTTTTGGAAAACTTTAAGGTATACTTAATACTTACTTGTTTTTTTTTTTCGTTTGTTTGGCAAAAATTACCATAAATAATAATTCTAAATCGATATATTTTATTTAATAAATTCATTTTTATTTTATTTTTTCATGTGTTTTCTATGTCAATGAGCTATAAACAAATGAGCTATAAAAGAACTAAAGAACTTTTTATATTTATAGAATTGCTATGAATACTAACATATATAATTTTTAAAAATACTATAAATCACCTTTTCTTTAAGGAATCCATGTTTTATAATCACTATAATTGCTTTTTTTACAATAAGCATATTTTGGCAGGATTGTTAAAAATCAAGTTCAAAACTTAAAACATTTTATAAAAATATAAAACATTTTTTTTTAAAGCTTTAATTATTTATTTACTATAATTCATATACAATGTATTTTACTTTTTTTATTTTTTTATTTATGGGCTTGTTTTAAATGAAATTCTATAACAGGTTTTATTATTATTATTATTATTATTATTATTATTATTATTATTATTATTATTATTATTATTACTATTATAAATCACCTCTGGTGTTAGATACAGAATACATAAAGTGTACATGATCCACATGAGTGCATCTCTATACACAGATATTAAGTCAAAACGCAGTCTGCGTGCTGAGGGCATGACCTCAGAGCATAATCAGGAAAGCAAATGAACTCTAAGAAAATAAATCTCTTTACGCTTCACTAGAGGCATCCTGACATTCCACTCAAACCCTGCAGTGTGGAGAGCAAAAGGCAATGCAGACGCAGGCAGGAAATTCAGCCTAAAAGTCGAAATGGAATGAAAAAGCCAGGGTACATGCACATAAAGTGGGCGCTTCGACTCCGAATGGCCTCGCTTTATCATAGCAGAGTCCCTCTTCTTCTTTTCATTGCCAATGCTTCAAAGAAAGCAGGTCATGCTGAGTGTGGAACACTTTGATAGACTTGGCTTTTGTAGGAGCCACTGGGCAGAAGATCACACAGCGGGCTGCCAAGATTTCCCAGGATGCTCTGGGGCCCAGAGAAACTCATCCTTTCTTAGTATCTTCAGAAGAGCTGCTGATGAAATATTTATTTCAGTGAAGCTGAGCACCGAGGTTCTGGACTCCATGACCTCTAATAGACTCGATGAATAGACTGATTTAAGGTATAAACAATTCTCTGACCACGTACAGCTCAGCTACTTTTCCACCAAAAAAAGTGCTAAGAACAAAATTACAGAGACGCTCCTTCCTAATCACGGACATTAGTGTTTGTCTGTTCGTATTAAGCCTCTAAACATGAGGATAATTGCATTATATTAGTGAAGAGCAATTGGGCATCATTACCTATAAATGCAAACCCGTAAGTGCAATGGAACAAATTGGAGCGCATCTCAAATCAATTTAATGAGCTTCATCGGAAGGGGAACAACACGCTAATCTGTCGAAAGTAAAAAAAAACAATCCCAAAAAAGCAATTCCAATTTTTTTCCCTGCACACTTATTTTAATACTTTGCATAAACACTTCCCCTAAGAATTGCCATTCATCGCATTTAAACACTTCCTTAATCACTTCCTCTTAACTGTTAGGAACATATTTTAAACACATCACATAAATGCCTTTAAACACTCTCTCTAAACACCATTAACCATGACACCTAAAGACTTTCAAAAACCTTTAATCAGGTCCACCTATACTATTTCAAACACAACCCAAAAACCCTTTTACCCATGTCACCAAAAAATGCTTACAAACACTCCTGTAAACAGATGTAACCATGTTACCTGGATTTTTTTCCTCCAAACACCTTTAAATGTATCACCTACCTGATTTCAAACACTTTCTCTGAACACCTTCACTCCTGGACCTAACTGTTTTTAAACACTCCCATAAACAGGTTTAATCATCATCTGTCTGCTTTCAAACACTCTCCTTAACACCTTTAAACACATCACCTACCTGTTTTCAAACACTCCCTTCAAACCCCTTTACCCATGTCACCTAAAACAATCGTAACAACATAAACAATAATGCCATCTATTGACTTTCAAATACTCCCCAAAACAGCTTTAAACACATTCAAATAAAACTGTCACGACGCGGGGGTAAAAACGGACCCAAATGCAGGACAGCTTAACAGAAACAGGATTTAATAACTTAAAAACCACTAAACAGGACAAAGACAACAGACGAAGACAACAGAGGATTCCGCGCTGCACAAGGCAACGCGGCTCAATTAAATAATACAAATAATCATGACACATGAGGGACCGGTGTGCAGAGGCGGGGAGGAAAAGACAACGGCGGGGCAGACACGTGAACAAGGAACATTAACAAAAGGCACATGGCCAAAGTCCAGGCAGAGTCCTGACAGTACCCCCCCTAGAGGCGCGGCTCCCGACGTGCCAATCCGTCCTGACAGTCCCGACGGGTCTGGGAGGGGAGCAAGGCACACGGCGAGGCAGGTGGGGGGAGCAAGGCACACGGCAAGGCAGGTGGGGGGAGCAAGGCACACGGCAAGGCAGATGGGGGGGAGCAAGGCACACGGCGGCACAGCCAGAGGGGCCGAGCAACGTCCACAGCCGAACAGGGGGGCTGAGCGACGTCCACAGCCGAAAAGGAGGGCCTCTCGGGAACCAGGAAAAGGGGAGGGATGGCGGGGGAAAAAAAAATCCTCCACAAAACAGAAAAAAAATCCAGGGGGTAAAGCAGTGGCCCGCAACACCCCCCGCGGACAGTAAGTGGGGCGGCGTCCTCCACGGAAACCGGATGTGAAGCGACGCCCCCCACCGGACAGATGCGGGGCGATGTCACAGGACACCGAAAAAACAAAACAAAACTCGGTTTGACATGGCCTGCAACCAGGAAGTGAGGCGGCGCCCCCTGCGGAGAAACCGGAAGCGGGGCGACGTCCCTCACCGGAAAAATGCGGACCAATGTCACCAAAACCGCGAAGTCCAGGGAAAAATAAAATCCAATAAGAAAAAAAAAATACACCCAATATCGGCCGGTCCAAGCTGCAGCTGTCCTGCTGGGTCCTGGTCTGGCGGAATCCTTCTGTCACGATGCGAGGGTAAAAACGGACCCAAATGCAGGACAAAAACAGGGTTTATTAACTTAAAGAACACTAAACAGGACGAAGACAACAGCAGACAAGGACAACAGAGGATTCCGCGCTGCACAAGGCAACGCGGCTCAACTAAATAGTACAAATAATTATTCAGACATAAGGGACAGGTGTGTAGAGGCGGGGAGGAAAAGACAAGGGCGGGGCAGACGCTTGAATATGGAACATAAACAAAAAGGCACATGGCAGAAGTCCGGGCAGAGTCCTGACAAAAAACACTCCCCAAAACAGCTTTAAACAAATCACCTACCTGTTTTCAAACACTCCCTCTAAACCCCTTTACCCATGTCACCTAAATGCTTTTAAACACACCACTTAACACATTTAACCATGTGACCTCTCTGCTTTCAAACACTATTCCCAAACATCTTTAACCATGTCAATCAAAACACTCCCCATTTAAACGTTTTGCTGAAACACTATAAAACATATAACATTTCCGCTAAGCACGTTCTCTAAACACATTTTCAACACATTCTCTAAAAATCTTTAAACACTTTCCCAAATACTTTCTCTAACCACCAAATGCCTATAAATATCATTATTAATTTAAATGATTCACAGGTTAATGCTCATCTGATTGGGTTTTGTAAATCTGCTTGTATTCTTTAACACAAAAGGCCTACAGTTGGTGTTTTCCAAAACCGTTAACACTAAAAGAGACAGACTGATTCCTTCTACGTTCAGCAAATTCCTAGAGTTTTGTTTAGTGTTGAACACAAAGGAACCTTTCTGTCGTAAACACCGAGCAATTAATGAGTCAATAAAAGTGCGCGGTGGGAAGCTCTCGATCCACACATTAACGTTAGAGCCTAGCATTTTCATACACACGTGGATGGCTTGCTAAGCGCTTTTGAGGTGAACGTCAGTGTTAAATGCAGGGGAGGGAGCGAGCTGAAACGTGGTGTTTAGGACGAATTTGTAGCTTCAGCAGGTTTCAGGATCTCATTTGAGAGGAGAAAGAAATATCTTTAGCTTTCAAAAAGAAGACAGTGAGTCACACGTTCATTGTTCTTCCCCCATTGATTTTGGGACATGCGCACACACACACACTTCTGTCCTCAGGAGAGTCGATTTGCATAACAGCACTGCCCTTGGTGACTTTTTTTGTTTTCCCAAAACACAGTAAATCAAAGAATTTACCAGGAATTAAATAAAAATAAGTGAAGCACACAAGGCAACCTTTTAAAATGCCACAAGGCTCAACAGCAATAAAGTGGGAGTGTAAAAGGGAGGCAGGATCTGGGCTCTACTCGGGAAATACTGTGTATCTAAGATGTATGATGTAGGCGAGAAAAGATATCAGTGAGGTTTCATCATCCAAGATAATATACATGGCTGAGAATCAGAACTGAAGGAGAAAGAAAAATGGCTGCTCTCCCTTTCTCTGTACATTAAGGTGCTGGGGTTTTGTTTCAGTATTGTGTTCTGTAAACCACATATTTTTACATACTTTATTTTTCATCAGCAAACCCAACACACGCAGCCAACCCTAAACACTTTCTCCAAACTTCAAACACCAAATACTTCTTCTAAACATGCATCACTATTCACCTTCACTTAATCCTTAGCACTAAACACTAATCACTAAACGCTTTATCCAAACATCTATCACCAAACACTTCTGCTAAGCTCTGATCACTAAACAATTCCTGTTAACACTCATCACTAAATACTTTGTCTAAATACTTCCTCTAAACACTTATCACTAAACACTTCCTCTAAATTCTCATCACTAAACACTTCGTCTATATTCTCTAAACACTTCGTCTATATTCTCATCATTAAATACTTCTTCTAAATTCTCATCACTAAACACTCACTCACTCACTCACTCATTTTCTACCGCTTATCCGAACTACCAAGGGTCACGGGGAGCCTGTGCCTATCTCAGGCGTCATCGGGCATCAAGGCAGGATACACCCTGGACGGAGTGCCAACCCATCGCAGGGCACACACTCTCATTCACTCACGCAATCACACACTACGGACAATTTTCCAGAGATGCCAATCAACCTACCATGCATGTCTTTGGACCGGGGGAGGAAACCGGAGTACCCAGAGGAAACCCCCGAGGCACGGGGAGAACATGCAAACTCCACACACAAGGTGGAGGCGGGAATCGAACATCCAACCCTGGAGGTGTGAGGCGAACGTGCTAACCACTAAGCCACCGTGCCCCCTCATCACTAAACACTTCCACTAAATTCTAATCATTAAACACTAACTATAAACCCTAATAACTAAACACATCCTCTAAACACTAACAACTAAACACTTTCTCTAAACTCTTCTCACTAAAAAAGAAGTTCTTATCACTTTAAAAACATAAATGACTTAATACTTCCTCTGGATTATTACTAGAAACTTGTATCCACTTCCCTTAAACTTTTCACCTCTCAACTCTTCCGTCCATCTTTTTCACCTAAACACTCCCCCGAAACACGTCTCCTAAATTATTACCCCAGACATCTTCCCCTAAAACCTACATATTTCTTCCTAAACACTGTTAATAAGCAATTAGTGCGAAAATACCCTTAAACTCTCGCCATTAAACACTTCCTCTTAACTTTTTCCCAAAACAGCTGGTTCAGCTTCAGCATGTCTTTATTTATTCAAGACAGTTTTGTGCTACTATTGAAATAACACCACAGGCCTAGTAGCATGTTTTCCAGAGGGGGGAAAAAAATAGTGTCCACTCCACCAACAGCTGTTCGGGATGGCGCCTTAGGGAATGTCCGCTTCCTAATTTGAAAAACAGCCACACACTGACACACACTATCATCATCAGACGATCCCCATGTCAATACTGACTCAGATCCCTGAATCCAATCAAGTCCAAGACACAAAGCAAATCTGATTTGAGCCTTTCATCCCTCTGTGTAAACACACACACACACAAACACACACACATACACACAAAGCACAGAGCAGTAGTGGTTTGGTTTTCCTGTTGGACACGCTTAAGACAGCTCGTCGCATGAAGAAGTGGCTGTCGTCTCTGGACACACTGAAGCTCTTAAGCTATGCCAAGGTGAAAATTGACCCCCGGAACGAGTCGGCGACAGAGGATCAGTGGGCTTCTAAAAAGCGACATTTTCCCTTGGCGTGTAAATCCAAACAGGATTAAATGAGACAGAGCTGAAGAGTTCTGTTCTGTTCTTTTCCCCCACGTAGCGTTAACATGACTCAGCAATTACTCCTAGCATAATTGTGTGTTCATTTTACTCAGGATCAGTATACACAGTTTGTTAGCATGAACCATAAACAAAGCATCCTAACTATCTTTACCTGTGTTACTTTAGCAATACTTAGCACTAACTAGTCAGATCACAAAGCTATACAAATAAATCCACATAATCAAATGTCATCATATCGTTGCTATAATTAGTGAACTAGCTAGCTATTTTACTTAGCTATTCTATCCTGTGCTAAGAAGTCTAAGATATGGAAGCTAACTTTAATATGATGTGCGGTTTTATTAACAAGGGCCTACTAGCATTAATAAGCTATAGATACTTAAGTCATCTGTTAGCCTGTGATTCTGCTTCCGTTATGTTTGTTATTTACTATATGCAGTCTACATAAACACAGTCAGTCCACTGCAGACGCATCCCAAACCACAGGGCCTATTTTCTATATAGTCCACATAAACTCCATTTAGTCCACTATGGACGTGTCCAAAATCACATTCCTTATTCATTATGTAGTAAACTATGGCCTTGTACCAAAGTACATGCTCTGACCATTATAAAGTCTGGTCCATTATGTCTATGTCCCAAACCGTCACGATTATCTGTCCACTGTGGACATGCCCCAAAAACACACACCCTATCCAGTACATAGCTCACATAAACACCAGTATCAGTCTAATGTGGACTTTTCCAAACCACACACCCTATTCACTATATAGTCCACAAAAATCTTGTTAACAATTCACTGTGATCCAAACCACACAACCTGTTCACTATATAATCCACATAAACGCCAGTATAAGTATAATGTAGACGTTTCCCAAACCACACAACCTGTTCACTAATTAGTCCACATAAACACCAGTATAAGTATAATGTCTACATATCTCAAGCCACACACCCTATTCACTATATAGTCCACATAAATATCTGTAACAATTCACTGTGACCCAAACCACACACCCTGTTCACTATATAATCCACATAAACACCAGTATCAGTCTACTATGGCCCTGTCCCGAAGCACATACCCTATTCACAGTATACAGTAGGCTGCATAAACACCACCCGCGACTTAAAGATCGGGATCATTTGGATTCTAAACTGGTCAAAGCTCTGAAAATAGCTCAGATTATGTTGCATATGATAAAGAGGGAAAGGTGACCGAAACAGGATAGGGCCTATCGAACAACTGAACACTAGATAGAGAGAGTGTTTTTTTTCCTCACTTAAGGAATGCTGAGAGAGAGAGAGAGAGAGAGAGAGAGAGAGAGAGAGAGAGAGTGAAATGTTATTAATAAAACATATACTTTCTCACACCTTCACTGAGACCTGACGTCAAAAGCAAAATGACTGACATGTTTCAGAACAGCATACTTAACCCCATCACACACACACACACACACACACACACACACACACACACACACACACACACAGTAGATGTAATAGCACTGCAGATTTTATCACAATGCTGAAAATGTGACACAGGTGAGTTTCACAGGCACTAATCATCCAAAACCACAAAAATGGTAGCCTACATGGTAGCATTGATATGCTAGCTAAATAACAACTAACCAAATAAACAAACAAAATTTAACACGTTCACCTCACAGATGGATATTTCTGTACAACTATATGAATGATAGTATTCACCTCAATTATAAAATGTTTTTTTAATAATAATAATACTTTATTTTTAAAGCACTTTTAAAACAGCCAAAGCTGAACACAAAATGCTGTACATCATAAAAATGTATAGCACTAGCACCTCAGAACAGTGCTAAAGTTAATCTAAATGCTAACTGATAATGCTAGCTAGCAGTTCTCTTCAATAATTGCTAATACAATATCATCTAGAAGAATCCAGGAAAATGGAAAGCTTTCTATTATCCGACGTGTTCAGATGTCATTTAGTCAAGAAATGAATGAGATGTGGTTGTTTTTAATGAAAAACAAGCTAGCAATCATTTTTGAAGCAACATGCTAACCTTAAATATGGACACAGCATGATGCTAATAGCTAGTATTAGCTACAAACTGCAGTCTTTCTTCTTACAGCTCATAACAGATCATACAGATCATAACTGTTTGCAATAAATATTTAGTTGATTATGTAGTTGATTGCTTGATTATTTCTACGTGACCAGAAAAAAGCTTCATATTTCTTCTTTTATTCTTTTCATTTTATTTCATTTCTTTCTTTCTTTCTTTCTTTCTTTCTTTCTTTCTTTCTGTTCTCATCTTTCTTTCTTTCTTTCTTTCTTTCTTTCTTTCTTTCTTTCTTTCTTTCTTTCTTGCTTGCTTGCTTTCTTTATGATGTTTTTTCTTTTTCATCTTCATCCTTCCTTACTGTCATGTTTCAATTTCTTCTCTTATTTTTATCTTGTCTTTCCTCAGTCCTACATTTTTATATTATTATTATTATTATTTAAAATACCTTTTTCTCCTGTTCTGCACTGTTTAACAGACAAAATATTTAAAAAAATAAATAAATTAGATCTTGTTTCAACTCTAGTGCAGAATCGTTCTTCCTTCTCCTCACACGCTCAATTCGTTCTTTCTTTAAAAGTCAGACGTGTCCCTTCTTAGACTTAATGCTGTTAAACTGATCTTATTCTCGGAAAATGACTCTTAAAATATCACAATTTGGAACTTTTTTCCTGTCAGCAATAGTCAGAAATCTATCAGTCAGCTTGAAACGCTTGTGTCAGCTTCACTTTCCTCCACCTACAGTACAATGGAAACGAGGAAGATGCTCAGCTGAGGAAATGAACCTATCATCATCATCATCATCATCATCATCATCAGCATCATCATCATCATCATCATCGTTGCTGTGTCATTTCAACCTTGCTTTATAAATGGCATAGCTAGTGCATGCTTCACTTCGGCCTGGATGCTGAGGCTATTTTAGTGGCAAATTGCATCGTTTTTGAAGTCAGAGAAAGTGAGAAGGTAATGATGGACATTACTGCCTGTGCCCTACACCTCACACAACGAGAACATTTCAGCTCTGGGTTTCAGAGCTCAGCTGCTCACACTTGTGTACAAAAGCACATAAATAATGCACAGATCATCTGCAAGTGAAGCGAAACTCTTGACAGTTCAGTTCATCAGCTGACACCAAGACCAAGCCTGAGTTCAAGCCTGAGCCTCGGTCTGAGCCTAAGCCTGAGCCGAAAACCTCTGTCTAATAAAATTTATATATTTCCTTTATTTCTTATTTCTTTTATTTGTTATTCATTTCATTTATTGTAAACATTGATTCAGTAAAAATACAAGTTCAAGTTGTTTATTTGTTGTTAAATGAGACATTAATGTGATCCATGGCGAGTCACGGCTTGGGCTGCATCCCCATTAAACATATTTCTGAGAAACTCAAGCAGTTCCATCATTAATCATCCCTCCAAATAAGGCTCCATGGTCCACTTGATAGGCTTCATGTATGTCATTTGTTCCACGCTGTTAATTAAACGAGTCATCTCTGAAATGATTCAATTGATTCACTACTCAAATTAGAGGCCGCTTGCGACTGTGGACACAAACCAGACAATAAGTGAGGAAAAAAAATCCTTCATCCTATTATCTCTTTCCTTCCTTCCTTCCTTCCTTCCTTCCTTCCTTCCTTTCTTTCTTTCTTTCTTTCTTTCTTTCTTTCTTTCTTTTCTTTCTGCAGTATTTCCTGTCCCCTTTTCCTTTTTTGTTCTACATTACTTGCTTATATCCTTTGGTTTGTTTTCTTTCTCTGTTTTATGTTTCAAAATTCATCTTCTTTTTATGTTTCATTGTTTTATTCTTTCTTTTTTTACTCCTTTTTTTATTTGTTTTTTTATAGATCTTTCTTTTCTGTTTTTTATTTTATTATTTTTTTTTCTCTTTTCTCTAACAAAAAAAGACAAGGATGGGCTTAATTAAAGTTCTTGATTCTGAATCGTGTAACTGAATCGAGTCATTTAAGCTGAATAAATCATTTGTATATCCACATCGGTGCTCGGGTCCGGGCTGTGTCTCAAATGGCACACTGTAGTGTGCACTGTAGTTGTGTTGCTCTATGCAGTGCAGTGACGTGGTGAATTTATGAGCTTGTTCTAGGGCTTCGGTGGTCGATGTGGCTGTGCGGCTTTTACAGAATGATTTCTCCTTCCAGTCTCTGCTGAATTATTCATCAGTCTGATCGCACAATCATTCTCCTCATCCAACACAGCAGCTGAAATGTGTCCGTGTGTCAAGAAGCGTCCAGTTCATAAAACCAACTCAGAATAAAAATACTTACACTTCTCTTCCTGAGACGCAGAAACCCCAACATACCCCCTTTCCCCCTCCCCAGGCCCCTGACTCACAACAACTGACAACTTCCTGTTTACCAGAACACCAGCAAGCAGAAACACTACATTACACAATCTTACCTTCTCCACTGTCTGAAGCCTACAGAACTGCATTAGCGTCTTTCTTTCTTTCTTTCTTTCTTTCTTTCTTTCTTTCTTTCTTTCTTTCTTTCTGTCTTTCTTTCTTCTTGAATTCCTTTTTCCTTTCTTTCTTTTTTTTCTTCAATTTGAATTATTTTTATTTATGGTAACATTTTATTTTTTCCCTTTCCTTTCATTTATTTTATTATTGTTATTTCATTATTTCACACCTTTCTTCAGTCCTGAACATCAACACCTGAGAGCATATTATTTACTATTTCTTTCATCCTTCCATTATTTTGATCTCCTTGAACCTGTCTTTATTCAGATGAGTGTGTAATGAAATAGTGTGTAAAGGTGAAGCTGGAGGTGAGAAGTGTTTAGTCTCTCTCTCTCTCTCTCTCTCTCTCTCTCTCTCTCTCTGTGTCCTCTAACAAAACCCCCTGATTACCTTACTAGCTAACATGGTGATGAGTTATGCACAGAGTCTTTATGAGGGTTTGGACATGGGACGGTGAGGAAAGTGTGTATCAGCACCAAATATTTAGGACACAGCCTGAGGTGTAGCTGGAAATGGAGAAAGTTTTGTTGCAATCCTGTGCAACCTCTGTTCTCATTCATAATTCACCAGCGTATCCTGCTCGTCTGTTTACAAGCCCAACAAGGTGATTTAGTGCCTCGGCTCACACACAAATTTTACAATGCGTGCAAAAGCAAAACAAGATCAAACTAATATTTCAATAAGCAAACAAACAAAAAAAACTCTATTGACAAATATATTTCAAGCAAAGCTGAAATTGCTATAAAGAACAAATCACTACATTATTAAAAACTTAAAAATAAATCAAATGTAATAAATAAGATAAACTTTAAATGGATGAATACAACAAAAATAAAATAAAACCAACCAAACTACACTGGAATTACAAGCTACATGAGAATATATCTGAAATTTAAAAATAACTAAAAATTAATTACACTGCTCATATAAATAAATAAATAAATAAATAAATAAATAAATAAATAAATATGCATGTTTTAAAAACTATACAGAAAATAATTATTATTTAATTATTATTGTATTATTATTTTTTTAAATTATTAATTTTAATAATATTAATTGCAGCAATGTTTGACAAATAAATAAACATTTATTTAAAAAAAAAATAAATAAATAAATAAGTAATTACATGTAATTACATTAAAAGTTAAAAGCAAGACAAAAAAAAATAAATACATACAAAAATTAAAGAATCCCCCAAATCAAGCAAAGTCTGCTTTGTTTGAGAATTTCCAGATTGATGGAAGAGGAAGAATAAAAAATGTAATATCCTATCAGTTATAAAGATGTTTTAAAGTCATACACAGGAAGTTATAGGATGCTAGTCTGCTAAATCAGCAGTTTTACACTTCACAATTTAGCGTCTCTACATTAAAGCTGCGTTTCACACTTACAGCCCTCCTGAGTCACATCCCATGTCCCTGAACCGCTTCTTTTTTACACAACTTTTTATTTATCGTCCTGAAAGTGAAGTCATCGTTCATCTCCGTGGAGATAGTGTCCGAGGCTAATATGGAGGAAACAGTAGTCTGGAAGGAGGCCAGCGTTTGGCCCTGATGGAGCTGCCATTTTTATTTCCTGTCTTTCAGAAGGGACCTTGTCATTAAAGCGGCAACTGAAGACATTTTATTTCCTCTCTCTCTTTCTCTCTTTCTCTGATTTATTGGACCATGGGGGCTGGAAGGTTGTGGATATCAGCCTGTAGAGCTGTGCGTGCATGTCTGTGAGTGTGTGTGTGTGTGTGTGTGTGTGTGAGAGGGAGAGTGTGTTATTAGTGAGCTTAAAAGATCCTGTACATGATTCTCAAACTAACTAGCATAAGTATAGCAAGGGAATAAAAATTTTGAAAGTTTAAAGTTGAAAATTAAGTTACTATTTATCTCGACCATCTGTCCCGAATGAGCAAGCCGGAGGCGATGTTGTCAAGGAAAAACTCCCTGAGATGATGTGAGGAAGAAATATTGAGAGGAACCAGGCTCAGAAGGAACCCATCCTGATTTCGTTGACGCTGGTCCAGAAATAATGTAAATAATTAAGCAACCGGAAGATCTAACAGCTCAGCACAATTTCCGAGTTCATCTCACAAGACCTCCCCTTCAATTGTTTACCTTCAAGACAGCAAAGATTGCAGAGTCCATTCTAGATACTCTAAATGTCTGGAAGTATTTGATCTTAACAGACCTTTATAGGGTGTCTTTGTATGAGCCAAAGCATGTTCCTGCATGGTGCTTCTCATAAAAACATGTCTTTAGTGTGGTAGTTAGTGTGGTAGACATTTAGTGGTCTGAACAGAGCCCTGACCTTAACCCCACTGAACACATTTGAGGTGAACTGGAACTCTGTGCCCCAGACCTCCTCGTCAGACATCGGTGCTGATTACAAAAATGCACCTATGGTTGAATGAACACAAACCCAAAACATTGTGTAAATCCTTTCCAGAACAGTGGAGAATCTTACAACAGTAATGGGGGCACTGAATTTGGAATGCAATGTTCAACAAGCAAATAACGGTGTGATCATCAGGTATCCATAAAACCTTAGCAATTTACTGTACCTCAGGCATCAGCAACTACAAACTAGAATCAATTTGCCCTCTTTTTAACCTTAAATTTTTTTATAATGCTGTATACAATTAGGTGACTCACTGTTTTGCCCAAAACTTCCCCAGAATCCTAACCAGTCTGGATTCAAAGAGGCTTAATCCATGGACCCTGCCCTTCTGGCCATCACTGAGAAGCTTCATGCTGCAACATTATTCAAACTGTCATCAGGCCTCATCCTCCTTGACCTTTTAGCAGAGTTCAACACTGTCAATCATAAGACGCTCCTCCCCATCCACAAGATCTGAGACACTGAATTGTAAAGATTTGTTTGTTGTTGTTGTTTTTTCTGTGGTAGTCATTTCAGGTGACTCCGTATCGGTACCTCAGCAGACACTCCATTAGTATCTCACAATGCTCAGTGCTAGGCTCAATCTTATTCTGTTCTACCTTTATACCTTATTTCCTTGGATTCTTGTATCACTACTATGCTGATGATACTCAACTCATACTCTACCTTCCATCCTCAAACATAAAAGTTTCTCACCAATCTCAGCATGGCCATCAGATATATTGTCATGGACAGCAACTGAAATTGATCCATGCAAAAAATATACTGTTGTTTGTCCCTTGAGATGCAGGACCACATCAAACCTGGTCAAAGGCAATTCTTAGACTACGGTATATGGCACTGTATGGGAACTTGTGGTAAATAACAACCAACTCTTCTTCTCATCTAATATTGCTAATGACTCAGTCACACGTTTCTCTTTCAAACAATTGAAAGGATCTGGCTACTTCTATCCACAAGGATATTAATTAACTACTATAACTCATCTCAGGAAAGGTCTGCCCATGCAGAGAATGATCTTAATGCAGTAATGCTATGATGTTTATAGAAAAGACCACAGTTTTCACCCAAAATAGTGTAACCAATCAGAGCTTACTGTAGTTCCTGGCATAACCAATCATACAACAATTCCAACCCAAAATGCCAGTGTAACCTGGCAGACCATAATTCCTACTCAACTGTAACCAATCAGAGCTCATTTTCTGTCTAACACGCTACTGTATCCGGTCAAACCACAGTCCGACAAAATAGTCCATTAGTGGCTAAATGTTCCCACTTTACTTAAACTAGTACACAACTGTCTGGTTTAGAATGCAACCATAGAAAGTTTGTAGTCATGGATTCTGGAATATAGTTTAATGAGAGTTGGGATGCAGACAGATGTCACCCTGCAGCCTCATGGCTCTATGCGGCAGTAACACCCTATTCCCCCCTGTGTTTGTTTATGTGTGTATCTGTGTTTGATGCTGTCAGCAGGGTGTCAGCATGAGAGACGGAGGTGTAAACTGGCTCACATGTGAGACACACAAGAGACCCTTTAAACAGTTTATAATTTGTTGTTGGATTTTGTGACTGTAAACACGCACACACACACACACACACACACACACACACACACACACACACACACATTCACCAGACTGTGGATTGCATGGCATGACAGATAGATTGACAGACATATATACAGATAGAGAGACAGACAGTTAGAGAGACATATGTCATCGATCAACATGTAGGCAAAAAAACCCCCCAAAAAAAAAAAACAGGTAGGAAGAAAAACAGATTACAGTGGCAGATGCATAGATAGATAGATAGATAGATAGATAGATAGATAGATAGATAGATAGATAGATAGATAGATAGATAGATAGATAGATACTTATGGAAATGTTTATTGTATAATACTCAACAATGGGTTATACACGATGTATACCGATAGAAAGAGGATGATTATATAGAGGACTTGTTTTTCGCAATGCCTTGTGTTGGTGACAGATGGGTACTTGATTAAGTATTTCTTCGACTGCTGACCTCCTGGGATTTTCACACACAACAGTCTCTAAGTTTAGAGTTTGTGAAATAAATTTAAAAGCTCACTTTCTTCTGAGGCAGCAACAACACAAATCTATGGACCAAACCTGCCTTGTGTCAACAGTCCAGGCTGGTGGATGTGGTGTAATGGTGCATAGAATGACTTTAGACCTGTTAATATAAACCAATCATTAATACACTTGAATGCCTCAACCTCTCTGAGTATCGTTACTTCTATTCATTGTCAACATTTTATCCATCTTCTACTGACTACATCTGGCATCATAATGATAACATCATATCACAAAAGTCATCTCATAATGTTTTCATTAACATGACAATGAGTTCAGGTTTCTCCAGAGTCTTTCCAAGTCGCTGGATTTGAATCGTGGAGAAAACCTTTGGGATGTGGTACAATAGGAGATTTTTACAACAGCATGAAATTTTCACCATCTGAAAAAGCTGCAGGAGTTGCATGATGCAATCGTATCGACATGGAGCAGAACCTCTAAGGAACGTTTTTAAAAATCTTGTGTAATCCATGCCAGGAAGAACAGAAGATGTTTTGAAGAAGTATTACAAGGAGGCCCTAGCTAGCATTATGACAGTGTCCCTAATAAAGTGCTCTGTGTGTATATTGTCATATTTACAAAATAATAACAAGAAATGTACAAAACACGTACGAATATTCTTGATATTAAAAGCACATAAACGCACTCATTTATCTTGTGCTTTTTCTTTCAACCTCTTGTTTTATCATTAGATTTAAATTTTTTGGGAGAGGGGGATTGAGTGTTGGGGGAACGCCATCTTTAGACCGAGGTTGTAATGAACTGAACACAAAGTGATGACTCAGTATTTTTTTAGAGCCGACAGACAATCCTCCCTGTTACATCACAGGCTTGTTGACAGAATAAACAGAAAGAAAACACGCTGAGCGACACGTGGAGGAGAAAAACATTGCAAAATACCAGGATTTATTTTTAACCACATCAGATTTTGCTCTCCTTTCTATGCTCAAACTCTCTCTCCCTTTTTTTCACCCCCATCTCTCTCTCTCTCTCTCTCTCTCTCTCGCACCGTCTCTCTAAGTCTCTCACCCTTAGGCCCAATTCTGTCAGCCTCATTCTGATAAGTTGTTGCTCTCCTTATTTCTTTTTTCCCCTCTTTATCTTTTTCTCTGTATGTTTCCATCACAATTTCCATCTCTGTTTTTTTTTTTTTTTTTTTTTTTGCATGTCTTGCTCTCTCCGTTTCCCTCTCATTTGGTTTGTCTTTTCTTTTTTTTTTCTCTTTCTCTTTGTTTCTGTCATTCTCTTCCAACTCCTTTTTAATCTCTTGGGTGCAATTTCTCACTAATCAAATTGTTTTTTATTTTCGATCCACTTGGAAATCAAGAATCACAATCCAATTTCCTTTAAAAAGTCATTAAATCATTAGAGATTTCTTGTTCCTAATAGGATTGATAATGTGTTTGTGATGGTCTGTAATGGACTGTGTTATTCTTAATGGTCCCTCATGCTTTATCCTAGCTAAATGTGGCTAGCCGTATGTCAGTAGTTCATGATGAACAGTCTCACCCTCAGGATGTTTGGATTTCTTCATTGAACTTTCTCCATTGGGAGATGATTTTGGTCTTATGAGTAATGGAGAGTGCCATGGTTCCTGTGGTGCAGACCTTCTTTGGCAAAGGTACTGTGCTTTTATGTCCCAGTAATGATCAATCACTCTGCAGTCCAGTTACTGTAGCAATTATATGACTGGACACAATAGGGAATGTCATACTGGTTGACTCTAGAAACAAATTGCAAAATCAACCACCAGGTCCTCACCTTGAGATCCTTCAAACTGTTAACACACAATTATCTGTTCATCAGTGCATGCATTATTAGCTTCAGCCAAAGCGAGTAGTGCCTTCAGTCATTTGCTGAGCCCCCTCAAAAACGCAATGAAAATGTAAAATATATATTGCAGCATTCTATCTTGGTCCATATGGAGTAGTAAGTTATTCCAACACTATATATAAATGCTGGGGAACATGGCAGATGAAGGGTGCCAAGCTGCTTTCAGCACAGTGTCATAAGCCTAATCAAGCTAGGGTTGTAACACTCCTGACATGCTAAGCTTTTGCCATCAGTCTGTCCACTGAATCAAGAGGCCAACCCAACAGGCTTAGGCTTCATTCCACTCATCTATGACCATGACTTGTCTGGGAAACATCCCAAGAATGTTCCAATCACTAGACAGCTTATGTGGAAAACAATGTTTCGTTTGTCCTTTTGGGTTTAAATATTAAACAACTCTGATTCCTTGCTGAACTTCATATGAATAATGTGGAAACACCTACAATAGGTCAGTCATGGCAGCCTATAGGGTATTTTGTGGTTACTAAGAACAACTAAAGGATAATGCATGGTCAGGTAAAACATGGTCTGTGCTCCAACCTCAGAACCTACAGTAGGTGTGCAAGTTCTTTCTCAGGCTTATGTGCCTCTTTGTCAAGATTACTGCACCATTGCACTTGGTGAGTAAGTCACTCTCCATCAGTCGAACTAATTAAGCCCACTTGTGTAGCCTCTATGTTAAGTAATCTTCTTTAATTCCCTGCTGTACTGACAGTAACTACAGACAGAGACTATGGATCAGGTTACATCTCACCACAGACCCCAGGATTATTATGCCAGAACAGCAAACTGTGGTGTGTTCATTTATAATATAAACTATTTCAAAAAATGATTTACACATGAGTTTGGTATCCAATATTTCTCAGTTCCAGTAAAATACAGAAAAGCATTTGTAAGTATTGTTTAGGCAGAGGAACTGACCACCACAGCACTTCCAACGTGACAGACCTTTGGGACACAGTTTGCACCTAGCCAGCTGGTCAGGGAACAAAGGCCAGTGAGCCATCATAATGAACATCAGGTGGGAACTGAGATGCTGGGGCTCAGATGTCTCCTTTTGGCACTAAGTAATCGGCCAACTTCTATGGTTTGTTGAGGACCTTTCGAGTGCTGGCTACAGTCAAAGCATCTTTAAAAGCAGAAGCTTTTTATCAAGGTAGATGCAGGTCATTTTGCACATTAGTCATGCACTCAAGATGCTGATATCAAGAGTATATCCAGAAAAGGGAGGTACCACTGCTTAGACTTCACGGGTGATTTGTACAAGTGGATTATCATGTCTGAGAAGTCAATGCCATAGGTCATATGGTTTTGTTGTAAATTGATATTACAACTGGGCAGGTGACACTGTTGAATTGTTGAACCCTCCAATATTTCCCAAAGGCTACACTCCACAGTTGTCCACCTTCAAGAAAGCAAAGTTTGAACAATTGATTAATTCCTGCTCTGATAACAAAAGTCCAATGTTTTTATTCAGAATCTATTTTGCCATAACAGATCAGAAAGTAATATTGAAAACCCAGCATTACAGAAGGTCTGAGGACTATGGTTCTTTTATGGTCTTACTGATCATAGATGCAACGTTTGACCTTGAAGATTTGTGGCTTTATCTATGGTGAAAATGATCAAGATTTTACTCCCTTGATATAGAAAAAAAAAAATCATAAATCCCTCTGGTGCATTTTCCTGGGAAAGCAACTTAAAATCGGACATCTCTGTTTGCAGTGTACTGCTATTGGTTCCAACCTTAGACCTTATTTGATACTATAACTTCATATATACTTTGATAGTTTGTGGCTGGAATACACAGACACTGTTAGCAGAAAATGTCAAAGAATGGCCTCAGGGCTGCTGTTTGTGTGGGAGTCAGCTTTCTTTGAATGTGGCTTCATTTTCAACATCAAGCTCCAGCTGAGCCATATCTGTTGCTCAGTCATTTATTCGCTTTATGAAAGACTACATGCACTCTTATTGGCCATTGCTCTCGGCAACATCAGTCACCATTCCTAGCAGCTGTGGCACTCAGCTCAACTCTGAGTCCCAAGGCAAGCTTGCTGAGTCAGGATTGGCCATTACTGTGCATTCTATGAATTGGATGTCTGTCGCTCTGTCATGCAAACAGAGCTGATTGTTTTCTCCAGCTTCTAGAGCAGAGGTGTTCAATCTCATCCATAAAGGAATGGAGTGGGTGCAGATTTTCATTCCAGTCAAGTTATAGCCACACCTGATTCCACCTGTTTAACAATTGGATCTTGGCTTTGAGCTGGCCACTTCTGGATAAGATGAGACACCCCAGTTCTATAGAGCTGCATAATAACATTTTTTTATTTGTCTTTTCCTTTTCACAGCCAAAGTGTGAACAGTAGAATTGTCACTGGGTAAAACTTGATTTCAGTACAATACATACAGCCATCTGAAAACCTGTTAGCATGCAAACTAAGAAAAAATTATACACAACTTTCTTCAAAAAAAAAAAGACAATCATACATATGATTCAAGCCAGTCATAACACTGAGACTGCTCTTGTAAAGATCCTTAATGTTTGAATACAGAGTCTAGTCTCATATCTGTTCTACTTTTATTTGATCTCAGTTCCACCTTTGACATTATTGATCATAATATGCTCTTAGACTGTCTTAAAGGCCAGGAAGGACTCTGAGGAGCAGTTCTAAATTGGGTCAAATCATACTTACAGGGTCGGGCTTTCGGTGCAGAAATGGAGGAAGACTGTATGTACTTAAGGCAGATGCTTATGACCCGTAGTGTTCCTCAAGGTTCTGCTCTTGGGCTCCTTATATTCAATTTATACTTGCTTCTGGCTGGCCAAATCTTACACGTCTCTTATAACAGCTATAGAGCTTAGATCTTATAACAGCTCTAGAGATGATACTCTATTTAAATGATTATAGCACTTTATGTACAGATGATCAGAACTGAGGTTGTTTAACTTGCACAGATGAAAATCTGCAGATCATCAGATATAAAGAGCAAGCTTGTGACCTTGCTGTTTTAATGGAGTCTGATCTCAGTTTGCCTGGTATCAGAGCTTTCCTGTCAAAACAACACATACATGTCAGTAGTGCATTTCTAACCAGCAGGGATGACTCATGCAACGTTCGCTTGATTCGGTTTTCCCTAGAAATTGACATTTCTTAAATCCTTAAAGAATTGGTTTTAAAATACTCCTCCTTGTCCACAAATCACTAAATGGATTAAGACCCACATACCTGTCAGATATGCTAAAAGCTACATGAGCCCAGAAGGACTCTCTAGTCATTAGGATATTAGAAGTTAGATGTCGCACAGACAGCTTTTTTCAGCTTTTATGCTGCACTTAGATGGAAATAGCTGTCGGAGCCTCAGAAGACTGTGAACATTATACACATGGCATTTAAACCTGAACACATTCCAACAAGCTTACAATCAAACCTGTGGTGTTGCATGTATTACTACTTATATCTACTGTAAGTATTATAACTTATATATAGTAGCTTTATTACTGTATTTTATTAATTTTTCAAAAATGCACTTTGACCTATTTCTGTGTTGTAATTCTCCAGCATAATCCAATAAAATTTTTTTGTTATAATAATAATAATAATAATAATAATAATAATAATAATAATAATAATAATAATAATAATAATCATCTCTTGAAATCTGCTTGCCGGCTGTTTTTCTTACGGTCTCTCATTGAATTTCCATAATCTCCCCCACCAACCCAACTCTCTCTCTCTCTCTCTCTCTCTCTCTCTCTCTTTCTTTCTTTATCTCATGCTTCTACCGCAGTCTATCTGTGTAACTCTTTGTCATAATCTTGACGTCATTTTCTTGATTTTTATTTATTTTATTTTATTGCTGAGCACATTTTTTGTTTTTCTCCCTGTTTCTGTCTTTCTCTCATTTGATTTCTATTTTTTATATCTCTCACTCACACACTAATATTCTTTGACTTTTATTTCTTTTAGTTTTCTTTTTTATTTTATCATTTTCCCTTAGTTTCTCTTTTACTTCTCTCTCTATTTCTCTCTTTTTCTGTGTGTGTGTGTGTGTGTGTGTATGAGGAGACTCTAAAATAAGAAATCCCTGCTTTAAACAGATATAATTAATCACAGAGGGAAAACAAGGCGTGTAATTACTCAGGTTATTGAGCGAGAGAGAGAGGAGAGACAAAGAGAAAGAGAGAGAGAGAAAGAGAGAGAGAGAGACAGTACAGACATGGATATCAAAAGTTAAATTAAAAAAAATTAACTGTGTTTTGAATGTTGTCTTTATTTGTCTTATCTATAAACACACGGACAATTCGTTCATACATTTCGAGGAGACAATGTGAAATTTCACTAAAGTCAGTGGTCTCGATTGCTATGGCAACTACATCTAATACATTCTGAGAACAAAAACGTCACCGCTGCACATTTCCGACGAACACTGCTAGTTCTTCTCTGACAGTCTGAGAAATATGACGTGCGGAATCAGCCATGTTCTATGACATTGTTTACATTACAAACTGATAAATAAAGAAACGAGAAATCTTCAGAAATGCTTCAGCATTCTTTGTAGAACTTTAAGGAACTACTTGAAATACTCAAAAGGTTCCCAATTAGAAAAAGGTTACAAGTAAAAGTGGAAAGGTGGTCTGATGAAACATCGCACAGATTCTTAAATACATTTCTTTGTTTTTTTGTTAAAGTTTGAACAACAGATTTTTTTTTTATTTCTAAGGTTTCCCTTTCAGAATTAAGTCTAAAGTAGAGTTATAAAAATTACAGCAATTCAGGGATTGATAACCAGACTAAAACAAAAAGCAGTAAAGTAAAAGCTCTGCACTTAACACCCACAGGTGTCCCACAAGGCTGAGTACTGGGCCCACTTGTGTTAGAAACAGGAACGTTTAATCAGTAATCAGAAAAGAATTACAGAATGCGGCAGAAAGAGGTATGAACACACCACTAATTAATACGGTCTTCTGGCTATCCTCTTTCCCTTCTGCTAGCATGAATTATCATCCACTTGCTAACTGGTAATCTGGCCAATATGGCTGTTTTGGTGTGTGGAGTTACTCTGTAAATAATTCTCTCCTGAGAATTGATCACAGTGGGGGAGAAGTTAAAATTAAATATCAGTCACACAAGCTTGTATTTAGCACTCACACACGCTTACACACATACACATACAGACACACACAGAATAGCATGAAGCAGATTTAGCAGCGCAAGTATCCACATTTATCGTCAGAAACATGGCAGAGTAGTGTGTATCCTCTGGGTATGCCATATGCTCAACGGACCTGTTACTAACTCAGACTCTCCGTCGACTTCCCCGGAAATCTGTTCAGCACACACACACACACACACACACACACACACACACACACACACACACACTCATATTAGCCAATGTAATATTTACTTATATAAACCCTACATATTTACTTATATGAACTTAGAAAAAAAAAAGAAATGTGAAATAGTTTTTTTTTTCCGATAATAACACACAATGAAACACACAGCACAGAGACTGAGAGTCTTAATCCAGTCCTAAGTGAACTTAAATCTGAGTCAAGAAAGTGATTTGACTCTGAATCGACCCGGCTGCAGGACGTGAATCATACACAGGTCGTGGGTGCCACTTCTTTTGCACAAGGGTGATGAAACGTAAATCCGAGAACCGAGCTGCAGAAATAGAATGTGGCATGGATGTCTGGGCTGAAGAACATATCAGAGAAGTGCTGGGGAAATCCACAAGAACTTCTCCAGACCTCCTAAAAACATCATTCTATGTAAATGAATGCGTCAAGCGGAGCTCGTGCTCTGTTGACTGTTTTAGCAATGACTCAGCAGGAGACATCTTTACTTTAACTGTGTTTGTAATAAAGGTTACCCGAGGTTGTTCTGTGGAAAACACACAAGAACCAGTATGATCAGCAGCAGGTTCACTGCTGAGTTCACATCAGTAAATAAGAACAAACCAAAATGTACAAGAAGCAAATATTTTCTTTGGATCTTCAATTTGCTCTTCTGAGAAAAATCAAAAAAAGGCACCACGTAGAGCTGCTGTAAAGCAAACCTGTAAAGGTTCTCTAGCAAAAGGTTTGACTTTGTTTTGCTTTTTGTTTTTCTTCACTCTTCTTCAATTGTGTGCTTTCTCAATCTGAGAAAATCCTCAATGCTTATTGTGCATGGTTTTGCCATTAGAACACACACTCGAAATTGAACCAATATTAAAGTTAATAAACATTCACCTTTGGAAAAAAACCTTGAGGGTAAAATTTTCTCTAAGGGCAAAGAGAGGGGTTCTACATATTACAATATGGATGTATTTTAGAGTTCGGCTAACAAAATTCCTTCAGGTAAGTTCAGTTTTTATTTTCCGATGAAAGCTTGAAGGTTCCATAGAGAACTCCGTAATTAAGGTAATTAAGATAATCCCCTGATAAATAAATAGGAGTGCTAACCATTCAGAGACCATTGTGTTTGTCCCTCTGAGAGAAATTTTAACGTAAACATTTATCCTTCTCTTAAGGTCCTTGTTAATATTAGCAGAGGGTTTCCCTTTACAGAAAGAGCACTATACTGTTTTTATAGCTAGAACCCTTCCATTTAAAGAACTGTTGAGTTGATCTTAGTCTGTTTCTAAATGAACTAACAGTGTGAGTTGAGAAAGCGATCTGACTCTGAATCAACCTGGATTCAGGACGTGAATCATACATGTATTGTAGGTGTCAGTTCTGTTGCACACAGGTGATGAAATGCAAATCAGGCAACCAAGCTGCAGAAATAGCATGTCTCGGGAGTCTCATGTTTGTGTCTCTGAGAGAAATATTAAAAAGAATATTAAATAATTTACAATCAAAGAACCGTTGAGGAACTTATTATTCTTTGTGTTGCAGCTCAAGAGGATGCGGCTAAAACCAAAACATTATATAAATGTTTAAAGCAACATTAAACACAGCAAACTATGTTTATTTAAAAAAAAAATCATACAGAATTTTTTTATTATTTAGCATCAGATTAGCATGCATTAATCATGTGACTTCATTTAAACTCTCCTAACGATAGTTCTTCTGCAGGGTTTCAGCATTAAACATTAAGCAGGTTTCTTCATCTGTAGGAATATACTGATGTTTTTTTTTCTCTTGAGATCTTAGTATGAACTCTGTGTACTTGTCAATTTCATGTTTCTTTTATTCTCTGTTCAGTTCTCCAAAGCAAAACCTGACACTTAAAACAGACAAAATTGATTCTGAAACCCACTTCCACCTACATCGTCTCCACCTCCGCCATTCGCCACTGAGTATGACGGAACAGTTTTATACATGAACCATCAACATTAAGGCTCGAAAACGAGCTAAAGAAATAGTCGAAAGCTTTCCGTATCCTTTCGCTCGCTCTGTCTCTCTGATTAGATTTGGTTCTTATCTCTTGCTGAGCGATAACAGATTTAGCTCAAGCCTGCCAACTCCCACCCAATCCTGTTTTATAACCGGAGGCCAGAAAATCCTTTTTGGCGAGTCGACATTGTAGATGCTGGATTGACCAAAAGAGGAATGCATGGAACACAGGAAATAGAAACCATGAATAATGCAGGAAGCATGGAGGCAGGAACCATGGAAACAGGAATGGTGCAGGCAGGAACCATGCAAGCTGGAATCATCCAACCAGGATACATAGGGCAGAAACCATGAATGGATGAACCACAATGAAAGAAATCATGGGGCTGAAAACCAGAAGGGCAGCAGGAGCCATTGAGGCAGGAACTGTAAAGGCAGGAGCTATAGTGGGTAAGTATTATGAATGCAGGAACTGTAAAGGCAGTGAGGCAGCATCTATGATGGCAGGAACCACGGAAACAGGGATCATGGAACTATAAAGGCACTAACCCCATGGAAAGGAGCCATGGAGACAGGAACTGTGCAATCAGGAACCACACAAGCTGGAATAAAGAGACCAGAAACAATAAAGGCAGAAACCATGAAAGGATGAATCATGAGGGCAGAAACCATGGAGGCAGGATGTAGGAAGCAGGAATAATGAAATTATGAGGGCAGGAACTACAGACACCATAGAAGCAATAATCATAAAAGCAGTAACAGTGGAAGCAAAAACTGAAAAGGCAGGAACCACAAAATGAGGAATCATGTAGGCAGGAACCATGAGGGCAGAACCTACAGAGGGAAGAAAAATAAGCCAAGAAGGAAGGGCCCATGGAGGGACTAACAATAAAGGCAGGAACCAAGGAGTTAGGTACTGTAGGACCAATGTGGATTGGAATTATGGAAGAAGGGGCCTTTAAGGCTAGAATCATAGAAGCAGATGTTATAGAGGGGGAGCCATAAGTCCCCCCTGAAGGCAGGAACCATTTAAGCAGAAACCATGGAGGCAGGAACAATAAGACTGTTTCATTTCATTCACACTTGAAAAGCTAAAAGCTGTGTGCATGTAATAAAGTATATTTATTAATATAGTATCAATTCCTTTAAATCCTTAACAAAAAGGTTAGTCTAATTTAGATTAAAATTTATTTGAATAGCGCTTTTAACAATTGACATTGTCTCAAATCTATAAACCATGTGGATTTGAGTGTTTCACTCATACTGTTTCACTCATACTGCTATCCATCATAATTTATATTTTAAAAAATATCATTTATATTATAGTTAAAATGATTGGCACCCATACACAGAACAGGCAGCAATTGTATAAAATAAATCTTGCACTAAAATGAATAAAATAAAATGTTTATATAAAAAAGAAGCATTAATAATTAACAGGGGGGCACGGTGGCTTAGTGGTTAGCACGTTCGCCTCACACCTCGGTAGGTGGTAGGTTGATTGGCATCTCTGGAAAATTGTCCGTAGTGTGTGATTGCGTGAGTGAATGAGAGTGTGTGTGTGCCCTGCGACGGGTTGGCACTCCGTTCAGGGTGTATCCTGCCTTGATGCCTGATGAGGCCTGAGATAGGCACAGGCTCCCCGTGCCCCGAGGTAGTTCGGATAAGCGGTAGAAAATGAGTGAGTGAGTAATAATTAACAATTAAATAATTAAATAGTGGTACTTTAAAAAAAAAAAAAAAAAAAAAGGATTTTTCTCACAATTGCAAAAATTGCACACTTATATTAAAATATTGCACACTTATATAAAATATTGGCAACCCTGCACACAAATAAAATAGCTCATTTATTTATTTATTTATTTATTTATTTATTTATTTATGCACATTTGTTTAACATGCATCACATATAAAATAGGACATACATTATAGTGACTCGCGTTGCTAGGTGGGATGCAGAGACATGGAGACAAGGCACGGAGATGGGAATGAAGTGGAAAATTAGTGCTCTTTATTTTATAGTGCAAAAGGTGGTGGCGGGGAAAGCAGTGCAGCAGGAGAAAGGTGAGCTGGTGCCAAGGAGTGCCTTTGGTGCTGCGAGTGGAGGATCAGTGCGTCGAACACCAGAGCAGCGTTAGGGTGGCGACTGGAAAGGCCACAAATCCTCAATCCGGGGAGTCTGGGCTAAACAGAGTGAGGGAAAAAAACACCATTAGTTCTTCCCAAATAATTCAATTCTTGCCTCTCACAGCACCGAGTTAGCCTTCTCCATCTGGTTTACTTTCAGTGGGTGAGGTGTTAGAAGCCACTCCTGATTAGCCACACTAAGCTGCGCTGTCTGTGGTCCTGAAGTCAGGTCAAGCCAAGTCAAGTCGCTTTTATTGTCATTTCAGCCATATACATTTGACACAGTGCATAGTGAAATGAGACAACATTTTGCCAGGACCATGGTGCTACATAAAACAAAGACAGAGCTACATAGAACAACACAGAGCTAAGGACTAAAGTTAGTCTTAGCCACATAAAGTCCACCTGTGTAACCTAATGCAAATAGTGCAAGCCAAAAAACAAAAGTGCAAACAAACTATGTATATTGGTAGAGTGTGTATTTAGTGCAGATCAGTGCAGTCCACACAGGTGAGTGTGCCTGTTTGTGTATTGTGCTCGGTACAGTTCAGTGTAGTTATTGAGGAATCTGATAGCTTGTGAAAAGAAGTGCCACTGTCTCTCCAGAACCGTGCAATTTATGTGGTAAAGAGTGATTTTGTGTAGCTTAAGTGCAGTAGTGTTTGCGCCGCCATCACAACATATACATAAACTGTTGCTCCTTCACATGATTGCTAAGGAAGGTTCAGATCCCATCAAAGTATCTGTCTATGATTTGAATCAAGGATGTGATCTATAGTGACATATCTAGTTATGTGCTGAGGCTTAGCTTTGTGGCTATTTTGGTCAATAAATGTATATTTCTAATTGAATTATACTCAACAACAGCACAGGTGTGTCATATTTTGAATAAATGCGTTGAATATATAAAAAGCATTTTTATTTTATTATTTATTTATTTTTTACTGGAACAGCCTTTAACCATAGATCATCTTTCCACTGGTGTCCCACAAGGCTCTGTACGTGATCCTCTTCTCTTTAACCTCTGCACTGTTTTTTAAGAGTCATCGCTATTTGATTCTTCACCCCGACTGTTATGCAAATGACATTTGATCCAGATTTCAGGGTCGCTACTCACATCTTCTTTTATTTATTTATTTTTCTTGACAGGACATGCTCAGTTTGGCATTAAAGTGTTGGTCCTTCTGTTGGAGATTTAAAGAGGTTTGAAACACAGCCAGCAGACGTCAGAGGAGACACATCTAACAGGTGAGAGTGGAGAGAAGAGAAGGAGGAAACAGGGATGCTCCTACTCTTAAAATTCTCACTGTGGTCAGATTCGCACCCATGCCGCTCACTCCAAATCAAACACCATTCAATAAAGACACCGGGTCATTTCCCTGCTGTCTGAGAATAGCATAAAAAAATCTTGAGACACATCTGTTCCGAGAAATAAAGACAAACGCTGACTTCCAGAAGCAGAAAAGTTCTGAACACTTCTGTTTCCTAAATAACTGATTACCCACTGAGTGAGTTTGATCAGTGCTTTGATTCTTTGATTCATTGATTCAGTGCTCACGTGATTCAGTGACTCATGAAATCATTTTTTATTTATTTTTTTTATTTATTCTTTTTTATTTGTCAATTTTCTGATTAAGTATGTTGCATATATGATTTACTCTTTCTCTTTCTCTCTCTCTCTCTCTCTCTCTCTCTCTCTCTCTCACACACACACACACACACACAAACACACACACATACACACAGACAAATAAACGAGAATGAGCCAACCAATCTGATTGTGTTATTTACTGTATTTGGAATCAGACCAAGGGAATAGTAGTGCAGGTCTGGCTGTTGGCCAGTGTCAGAAAAAAGGCCATAATTTTAATTTTTCACTTATAATTTTATCATTCAAAAATTGTTACGCCTGCTTAACCCTGAAATTGTTACAAAGTTACACTAAGTGATATAAGTGACAGCAGCCAGTGTATGAAATTTTATTGAAAGATTTATTCATTTTGCAGATGAATGTTTATCCAAAGTAAGTTACAAATCAGGCAGAAACGAATCTCAGTCCAAGAACCGATGGTAGGGGCCTCTTTCACTACAACCACAATTCAGCGGTTAAAACTCGCACCAGTGTCTGTGTGTGTGTGTGTGTGTGTGTGTTTGTGTGTGAATATCTAAACACTTGCATCAATGAATCAAATGAATCAATCAACAAATCAATACATTACTGAATGGCATAAAAGATAAATATGAAAAGAACAAATCAATGAATAAGTTAGTCAAAGTCTGCATGATACATGAGTCAATGAAAAATGAACTAAAGAACAGTCAAATCAGTTTTTCCCCTGAATTAAATGTTGGTCTTGTAAGAAGTCAATTTAAAATATGTACGCAAAAAAATATTAATTGAAAGATCACTGACAAGATCAATGAGACAATAAATCAGTTAATTGAATGAATGAATGAATGAATGAATTGAATGGATTGAAAGAATTGATGAATTGAGATTTGTTGTTTTCAAAGGAGTTCCAGTGTATGTAAAGACAAAGGTCAATGGGCTGTCCAAGAAAGTCTAGCCAAGCTTTTAGGTTAGAATAAAGATGCCGTACAGTGATATAATAATCATACCCAGGATTATCTGAAATGCCAGTTGAATAAAAGATGGAGAACTGCATGATGTCTCGGCCCTGAGATGCCATTTATTCAGCCGTCAGATTCACAAAAGAAATACAACCTTGAAGGAAATGCTTACAAGTTTCTTATCAAACATTATGTTTGATCTATTCATCATTCTTTAAATACTCATCGATCAAAAAAAAAGTGTGCATCATGTAATAACTTTAATGTTGTCTGACTGACTTCAGCGAGTAAACTCAGATGGAGAAAAGTATCAGTAGGAAGATTTTTATCTTCTTTTTTTTATTTCTTATTGATTAAATTCTATTGTAATTTAATAATTACAGAGCTTTAATTACTTTTGCTTTAATGGTCATTAATATTTCATTCATTTCAAATCATTGATTCAATGATACAACTTTGACTGATTCATTAATACATATTCCAATAAACCACTTTAGATTTAAATTCATTTCATTAAATCAGTAGATTAATTATCGTTTGTTCTATTATTCGTTGCTTATATTAATTTACAGATCCTTTGATTATGACTGCTTTAATTTTTCAGTCCATATGACTCATTGACTATTGACTCATCAAATTTCTAATGAATTGATTTGTTGATTTAATGTCACCTTATTGGTTGATTAATTCATCTATTCATTCCTCTGAGTCACAAATCCCTTGATTTATTGATGATTTGATTTACTGAGGCTTGTTTTATGATTTAACATTTTTTTTTCTTGATTCTGAATCATATATATATTAATTCACTGATTCAATGATTTGCTGATCTTAAAAGGATCTATTTTTTTTCACAGTGTTCCTTAATTCATTCTTTTAATTTGTTGTTTCACCAATTAATAAATCATATCGGCACCTAGATTATTATAAATAAGGTATTAATAAGCTTCTTTAAATTTCAAAAGTGTTTTTTTTTTTTGGAGGTCAGCCTGAGGTCAAGGGAAAAAAAAAGTCAGGAAAAATAATTTATAACCTGATCCTTCTTCATGAACCAAGGAAAGGATGAGAAAATTGATATTATACAGGAAGTTATGGTATAGTCATTACAAACCCATTTCTGTCTCCAGCACTGGAATGTCAGCTACGTCTCCAGAGAAGCCTGTTATTTATTTCAGACAATATTTCTCCGATTTTCAGTAAATGCCTCTCAAGCAGGGAAAGAAAAAAAATATCCGAAGCACTAGTGAAAGGTGTTGAATTTATTTCCTTCCCTGGAGATTAGAGAATCCACGCTGCTCGTCTCTGCTTTACGAGTGCGAAAGAAATAGAAATTAGCATCCCAGCAGGCTGGAATACTCTGAGCTAGCCTTGCAGTAGAAGAAGAAGTGACTACTCAGATGTTTTTTTTTTCAACGATGTGTCAGAATAATTGAAAAATACGATTAGTCAGAGATCGCAGTACTTCTTTCAGAAGCACCAGCAGCTCCTCGAGCATCGGAAATGAGCTCACACTGTAATCTATATTGATTTTGTTGGTTTTGTACATGTTTGCAGTGAGCCAAGTGCAGAGCTCTTGCAGTGAAAAATGAGTTTTATTCATGCAGCCAAAATGTTTACAAGTGTTTCCAGATGTTTTCTCATCTAAGAGTCCATAATAAAACTGTCATTCACAAAAGATTTCCATGGAATACATCTCACTATAGTCTTGAACTATTTTCTGGCCTTGAAAGAAGCTCCACTCGTGATCTACTTATCCTTACAGCACATAAAGCATATGAAGCTAAACAGGGTGATAAATTGTGTACATTGCTTCTTTACGTGAGATTTGTTTATTTTTCTTTTCTCAATTAATCAGGAATATTAATTAAATTAATGTTAATACTGAAGCCCCTTCACCCATCAGTGGTTTTAATGTTATGTCTGATCCTTGTATTTATGTTGAAGAGCAGCTCTTTAAAATGTTCCTTACAGTATATTAGAATAACGAACAGAATAATGAGATGTCCTTGTGTCAGAACTGTTTTTTTTATTCCTCTATAGAGTTTAAGACGAAAAAAAGCAAGCAATAATGCTGTAAAAAGACATTTGTTTTCTATATATTTTGTAAACCGATTTATCAGAATGATTAGCCTCAGCGGTTCGTCACGCTGATCTCACAGGATCTCCGCTAGCACAGCTTTCCTCACCTGTAATTAGACTGCCAGCTAATATTTACAGCCAAGAACCTGTTTTATTTACAGAGCAAGCTATTTCCTCACTAACAGCAGCCTGGAATTCTCTATTCACAATCTCCACCTTCGAATATTCTTTCCTCACTAGATTTTTACACCAACAAACCCACAGATTTTACTGTTTACTGTAAGTTTTACCTGTTTGTCATAACGCTAATTTGTTGTTAGCATGTTAAAGCTAAGAGTCGATATACTAAAAGAGACTTTGTTTAGAGGAAATAAATCGATGCGAAAGTAAACTCAATTCAATTATCACAATGCTAAAATAAATTATTCTGAAAAGAAAGCTTTTAGCTGCTATCTACAAGCACACAGCATTTCCAGTGCAGCTTAATCAGTGCTAAAACACTGAAATGGAAAGGTGTCTGCATTTTCCCCAGAACGAGCCTGCAAAAAAAACTATAAATCGTCTGAAAAGAAAAAAAAATCATAAATGTGAACGGAGTGAAAAGCTTCGTTTAATTCACTCGGATGATCACTACGGTCTTTGACGCTCAATAATAAATGAATGTTCTGCACGTATTTCACCTTCCTTTGATGGTTTCATAAAGTAGCTTTGAGTTTATCTTCATTTTGATGAGTGTTTAATAAAACCATGTAACACTCCCGCATCTCTATTTCTGACAACTTGCATCATTTTAATAAGCCAAAAGCCACTGCTTATATCCTTTTTATGACAAAAAGGCTCCTTGCTTTCTATACAGATTTTTTTTTTTTTTCAAAAAATGGAAAGAAATAAATGACAATTTAGTTGACAAGTTTCCAAGTAGACCTTTACAACTTCACATGTTTTCAAATGTTAAGTTTTACTATAGGGGGCACGGTGGCTTAGTGGTTAGCACGTTTGCCTCACACCTCCAGGGTTGGGGGTTCGATTCCCGCCTCCGCCTTGTGTGTGTGTGGAGTTTGCATGTTCTCCCCGTGCCTCGGGGGTTTCCTCCGGGTACTCCGGTTTCCTCCCCCAGTCCAAAGACATGCATGGTAGGTTGATTGGCATCTCTGGAAAAATTGTCCGTAGTGTGTGATTGCGTGAGTGAATGAGAGTGTGTGTGTGCCCTGCGATGGGTTGGCACTCCATCCAGGGTGTATCCTGCCTTGATGCCCGATAACGCCTGAGATAGTTACAGGCTCCCCGTGACCCGAGGTAGTTCAGGTAAGCGGTAGAAAATGAATGAGTGAGTAAGTGGGAGTTTTACTATATTGAAGCATCGTAGAAAGGACACTTGTATTGTGGCATGTGGCAAGTAGTCAATTATGATTTGGGGTAGAATTGGGATGTTTCCTGGTCTCAAGCAGGATATTTGGTCTGACTGTAGATACTGTGACTAATGGTACAGCTTTCGCAGGCTGTATTGTTATTAGTGGCATAAGCAAGGCATCACATCCTTTATCAGGGACCAGTAGTGCGCAATTTACTATACTGATCGGCGCTTTTTTGTGACAAGCTGCTGTGGGGCATCACATGTCATATCAGAGGGATATAATGAGTTTGGTTGCCATGCAGGTGTGGGTTTGGCTACAGACTTTTCCAAAACGAGGTTGGGGTAGTGGGAATGATATTGGCTGTAGTTTGAAGAATTTAAGAAATATAAACCCCATTTTAGAAGTAATTTACTTCATCTTAGCTGTCAAAGCTTAAAGTTGTTCAGACGTCACTGTGTCTGTTTTGGACACTGAAACTAAAGGACAGTTATTTCATTTATGACATCTAATACAGGCATTGTTCATTTTATTTTAAAAGTTAATTCCAAACATAGTTTATTCTACTTTGTGAATGAAACCAAAAAGTCATTTAGTACATTTTGGATGTTGGATCCAAACATTATTTATTTTATTTATTAGACCCATTGCTTATGTCAATGCTAATTCTGAGCATAAACCTCATTCACTGTGGTGTTACTAGTGAGTACAAAACATTGTTTACTTTATTATGTTAAACTGTAATATACACAACTAGCCACTATACTGTGTATACAGCACAAAGCTGCTAAATTCTGGATTTTGATTGGACACTGTTTATTACTTACATAGAGTGTCTCAGTATGCCAAAGAATTTCATTCAGTAACATAAAGCAAAAGGTTTTTATTCAGTCTATCAATTTTCTCAAGGGCAAAGCAGTGGCAGCTTGGTCCTATCACTTCAGACTGAACTCACACCTGTCCAATCTGTAGCCCATCATCTTCACCACTGAGCTACCCTTCAACCAATCTTCCCATTTCAGACACTGGACACTAGTGTTAATTTCGTCAGACGAGACGAGACGAAATATGTTCGTCAACAACTTTTTTTTTCATGACTAAGACGAGACGATGACAAGACTGCACCACTGTCCAAAAACACTGACTAAGACTAAATTAACATGCATTATTGTTGACGAAAAAAGACGAGACGAAAATGTTTTGTATAAAATAAAAACTAAGATAAAATCTCTCTTCATTTTCGTCTACAATTGTCTCATTAAGTTATTTATTTTCATTTTATATAACACTTTGTTCCTGATATTATTGTATTTAATGAGGCCTCGTTGTATTTATTCTTACAATAGATTCCAGATGTGGTCAAGCTACAATTTTTTGACTAAAACTAGACTAAAATTAAAAGACTTTTAGTCGACTAAAACTTGCCTAAGATACCTTGAGTTTTCTTTTGACTAAAACTAGACTAAAATGACGAGACTTTTAGTCGACTAAAACTAAGACTAACAAAAAAGATATGTGAATGACTAAATATGACTAAAACTAACAAGGACATTTGGCACAAGACTAAGACTAAGACTAAATTAAAAATAGGTGACAAAATTAACACTACTGGACACCATTCCAAACATCACTCTCTGTCACCTATTTTACTAAACTCACAACTTGTAACATCAAACATATTCATAAACACACAACAACACACATGAACATATGCTTTACCCCCATACCCCAACATCTCATTTGCCATGAGAGCTAACAAGCACATGAACCACAGCCCAGGCCTCGTTTTTCACTTTTTCAAAGCCTGAGCCCGGGAGAGAGCTCGAGGCGAAGAACAATTAGAGAGAGCCTGCTTACAGGAGCTCGATTGTTAGAGAACAATAACCGCAGGTGATGTGGGAACCCAGTGGAGCCTCATCGACCCATCTCAGGAGCTGCGGAGAGGGAACACGTCCGTTTTTCTAGACTTCAAATAAACAGCCAAAAAAAGAAAACATCATTGTAAAAAGATGCTAAAACGCACCCTGAAGGTGGATATGGGGCACAAGTTAACAGGACACAGGTTAGAAATAGGAGCAGGGTGGAAACAATAGAATTAAATAATGGTAGCAGCATTTAAAATATGAGTTCAGACTTGCTCCCCCTGTCCTCTGAGCATAAGTCCAGAACTACTTGGCCAGACGCTGGCGTAGTCCTATTGAACCGCAAAGACGAACTGTTTCTATTAAAGCAGCACTGGTGTGTTAACGCTATTGATTTTGCATTGCTAATGATCATTATTCGTGTAAGCGACGACACTGGCTTGAATTTACATTTGCCTTGGAGCTGAAACCAGTGTGAGGGTTTATAATTCAGGCTACAGTCAATGTTCATTTTAAAAACAAGTGGGTGCTGAATTGTCATTGTGCTGGATGCCATGTGTGTGTATGTGTGTGTGTTTGTGTGTATTGTTGCTTACACAAGTGTTAAAATGTGAGAACTTCTTTCTCCTTCAAAAGCAACTCTAAAGCATAATGCTGCCACCACCATGCTAGACCTTGAGCATGGTGTTTATTTGCTGATGTGCTTTGAGCTCATCAGACCATAACAAGTGGCACCACAAGACTTGTAGTGTTGTCTAACAATCACTGACATTTAAGTCATGTCTTGTATAAGTCATTGGATAACTTTTGCCATGTGCCACCGATGCTATGATTCATTTATTTTCTTGTGACTAGAGACAATGTTCATGCATAGTATAGTCTTTTTTTTTTATTACTAGCTAATTCAATTTAAAGTACCCAACTAAAAAGTTATAGTATGCTAGCTGTAGTATTTTAGCATTCTAGAAAATAAGAAGCAAACATCACTTTTAGGGAAAAAAACATTTTTTTGTAATTAGTTACTAGCTAGCTATAAATGATAGCATCCATATATTTTAACACTATCCAGTTATCTAACCATTTCAGATCTGTTCTTTCTTCTTTTTTGTTATAATTAAAACATTATATTACATATCATTCATTCATTCATTCATTTTCTACCGCTTATCCGAACTACCTCGGGTCACGGGGAGCCTGTAACTATCTCAGGCGTCATCGGGCATCAAGGCAGGATACACCCTGGACGGAGTGCCAACCCATCGCAGGGCACACACACACTCTCATTCACTCACACAATCACACACTAGGGACAATTTTCCAGAGATGCCAATCAACCTACCATGCATGTCTTTGGACCGGGGGAGGAAACCGGAGTACCCGGAGGAAACCCCCGAGGCACGGGGAGAACATGCAAACTCCACACACACAAGGTGGAGGCGGGAATCGAACCCCGACCCTGGAGGTGTGAGGCGAACGTGCTAACCACTAAGCCACCGTGCCCCCATTACATATCATAATGCATAATATTCTACATAATGCTGAGCTATCTTTCATGAAAAATTCCAACTAGCAGTGCAGATAGTTGTACAGAGCCAGCTAGCCAGCTAAGAATGAAATCTAGCTAGTTCATTTTATGCTAGCACACCAGCAGCAGGAAAAAAAAGAATAATTGATGTCACAAGTTTTCAATTCAGTTATTATTACATGATATGATATAATGTGTCAGTTTCATGTAAGAAATCCAGGTCACCATGCCAACAGCACGAAATCTATCACATTTGGTGTCACCTGATACATCATCTCTATGCAGCTAATATGTTAATCAGAACTTCCACATAACAATAACACAACGTTAAATCCACTCTGTGAGCATGTCTAGTTGCTATAGCCGCTAATGCTAACTGCTACAGTCAAATGTTGGCATTTGAAAGCGTGCTCGTACCCACTGACCTGGATTAAAATTCGGTAATTATTCGAGCCCACAGAGCCGTTCTCACCTCCACGGCCTCCGCTCGCTGCTAATTAGCGTCAGTTTTTGGTAGCTAGTAGACAGATATTTAAAGAGTTTTTTTTTTTTTCTTTCAGACACTGTAAGAGCCGAGAGTCTCATTAGTGAAGTGCTCGGTTTTGGACAGCTGCCAAATGGAAGCCGGTGGCTACACAGTGCATTAAGGAAGTGAATTAGATTTGAGAAATGAGATACGGCCGAGTGAAAGAGACGACTTTTATCTACATATGTGGGATAAACACACTGATGAACTTGTCTTGGCCTACATTTAGAGAAGGAACTGTACAGCTTGGTGACTGCTTTTTTCATGTAACCTACACTTGGGTTGGAGTTTGTGCTTACAAACATTGGCTAACTGTGTGAATCTTTATCATGGAGTGGTTAGCCTACTTGTATGTGCTTCTCCCAGTGGACACCCCCACACCCACTCTCTCTCTCACATACACACACACAAAACACACACACACATATTCGCTAACTGGGCAAGCGCTACCTCACAATATTCCTAAAAAACCTCTCATTGTGAAAGTTTGTGCTTGTGCTGCAGAAACAGCACCATATGGGCCGGGTTAAAGATCGACACAGTAAAAATGCTGTGCTTTGTTCCAACACTTTAAAAAAAAAATGGTGTAAGGCAAAAAAGTTTTCTCACATATTTACTGAAACTTCTCTAATGAGCTAATTACATGAAAAGTGGATAAAAACTAAGATGCTAAATGTGGTTAAGGTAGAAGTCAGTGCTAGCCTGCTGAAGTGATTAGCCTGACAGTGATCTGTTTGCTAAAGCAGCAGCAATTTTAAAAAGGATATTTGTCCAACTTGTCTGTGGAAATGACTGTCTCCAATTATGTTTAATTATGTTGTTTATTAAAAAATGGCTTTGTCTAGCATGTCGTACTGTACGTAGCTGTAATATAATTTACAAGCTAATCAGAACCGAACAGTTTTTCTAGTCCAAACAAACCAAGGCATTTGATGTGCAGGCAAACAATTTACGCTAGGAAATGAACGCTAGCAAAGTAGATAAAAATATTTGATTGAAAAATTTCACAGTAATAGACAAGTAATATGTAGAAAGTATTACAAGGTTTATTATTTTACTAAATCCTTTAAATTAACATAGCAAATATACTATTAAAAAGGTTGAGACTTCTAATTATATACTTATATAAATATATATAACTTTAAATAACCTTGTGCTCTAATACATCTGACAAATCATCTAGTGCTTGCTAATGTTATGAACAGCAGCTATGTTAATTCCTGTTCACTGCTTCTCTCTTTTTACCCCTCCCAAGGTATCCAGAAATTGTACCAGCTCCGATTATCTTTCATGCCGTGAAGATTTTGGACCTCCACTGAAATGAGGCCCGACTCTGTGAGGATCCTAAGACATCTAGAGATTTTCCAGCTCCAGTTAGACTCTCCTATACTAAAGAGGAGATGCCAACTACATGTGGTCTTTGAGGGCAACAATTTCCTCATCAATACAACTGTAACGACGGGAAACAGAGCGGACCCAAACGCAGGATAGCATAAATCAAAATAGGGTTTAATAACTGAAAACATGAAACAGGACGCAGACTAGACAGGACAAATCACAGTAGATGCCGCGCTGCACGAAGCAACGCGGCACAGTTAAATACAAGAAGACAATGACACAATAAGGATCAGGTGTGATGACAGGGAGGAGCAGACGAAGGCGGGGCAGACACGTGACGAGAAACATAAACAGATGCACGTGGCCAGAGTCCGGGCAGAGTCCTTACAGAGCCCCCCCCCAAGGCGCGGCTCCCGACGCGCCAATCCGTCCAGGCAGTCCCGACGGGCCCGGGAGGGGGGAGCAAGGCACACGGCGAGGCAGGTGGGGGGAGCAAGGCACACGGCGAGGCAGGTGGGGGGAGCAAGGCACACGGCGAGGCAGGTGGGGGGAGCAAGGCACACGGCGAGGCAGGTGGGGGGAGCAAGGCACACGGCGAGGCAGGTGGGGGGAGCAAGGCACACGGCGAGGCAGGTGGGGGGAGCAAGGCACACGGCAGCGCAGCCAGAGAGGGCAGAGCGACGTCCACAGCCGAGCTGAAGGGCCGAGCGACGTCCACAGCCGAGCTGAAGGGCCGAGCGACGTCCACAGCCGAGCTGAAGGGCCGAGCGACGTCCACAACCGAGCTGAAAGGCCGAGCGACGTCCACAGCCGAGCTGAAGGGCCGAGCACAACCCCAGACGCACCCAGGCCAGATCCACCCCCAAAGTCCAGGAAAGGGAGGGCGGGCGGGAGGGAAAAAAAATAAATCCTCCACAAAACAGGGAAGTCCAAAAACAGGAAAAAACACAGGCCTGCGACACCCCCGCGGACAGGAAGTGGGGCGACGTCCTCCATGGAAACCAAAAGTGAAGCGACGCCCCCACCAAAAAGTGCGGGGCGATGTCACAGGACACTGAAAAAACAGAACAAACCTTGGGCTGGCGACATGGCCCGCAACCAGAAAGTGAGGCGGCGCCCCCCGCGAAAAAACCAAAAGCGAGGCGGCGCCCCTCACCGAAAAAATGCGGACCCACATCGCCAAACGCGCCAAGTCCAGAGGGGAAAAAAAAAAAACCACAAACACGAAAAAAGTACTCCCAGTCAGCCGGTCCAAGTAGCTGCTATCCCGCTGGGTCCTCATGTGGCGGCATCTTCTGTAACGACGGGAAACAGAGCGGACCCAAACGCAGGATAGCATAAATCAAAATAGGGTTTAATAACTGAAAACATGAAACAGGCCGCAGACTAGACAGGACAAATCACAGTAGATGCCGCGCTGCACGAAGCAACGTGGCACAGTTAAATACAAGAAGACAATGACACAATAAGGATCAGGTGTGATGACAGGGAGGAGCAGACGAAGGCGGGGCAGACACGTGACGAGAAACATAAACAGATGCACGTGGCCAGAGTCCGGGCAGAGTCCTTACAACAACGTTTATTAGACTGTATATTTATAATCACCCACTCCAGCGTCACCCATATGAGGATGGGCTCCCCTTTGAGTCTGGTTCCTCTCAAGGTTTCTTCCTTTACCATTCAAGGGAGTTTTTCCTTGCCACTGCTGCCTGAGCCACCTCAGATTTGCTCATTGAGGATAAATACAAACACATTTAAATATATCTAATATTAATCTTGAATTTTATATTCTATTAATCTTTATATTATTCTTTATAAAACCCCTTTGTTTATGTTCTGTAAAGCCGCTTTGAGACGATGTCGATTGTAAAAAGCGCTATACAAATAAACTTTAATTTAAATGAATTGATTATATTTATATATACACACACATACATACATACATACACACATATACATACATACATACATACATACATACATACATACATACATACATACATACATACATACATACAGGTGCATCTCCATAAATTAGAATGTTGTGGAAAAGTTCATTTATTTCATTAATTCAACTCAAATAGTGAAACTTGTGTATTATATAAATATATACTGTATAGTACACTGTACTGAAGTAGTTTAAGTCTTTTGTTCTTTTAATTATAATGATTTTGGCTCACATTTAACAAAAACCCACCAATTCACTATCTCAAAAATTAGAATACTTCATAAGACCAATAAAAAAACAATTCTAATGAAATGTTGGCCTTCTGGAAAGTATATTCATTTCATGTATATGTACTAATACTTGGTAGGGGCTCCTATTGCTTAACTGCCTTAATTCGGCATGGCATGGAGGTGATAAGTCTGAGGCACTGCTGACGTGGTATGGAAGCCCAGGTCTCTTTGACAGTGGTCTTCAGCTCATCTGCATGTTTCGGTCTCTTGTTTCTCATTTTCCTCTTGACAATAGCCCAAAGATTCTCTATGGGGTTCAGGTCTGCTGAGTTTGCTGGCCAGTCAAGTGCACCAACACCATTGTCATTTAAGCAACTTTTGGTGCTTTTGTCAGTGTGGGCAGGTGCCAAATCCTGCTGGAAAATAAAATCAGCATCTTTAACAAGCTGGTCAGCAGAAGGACGCATGAAGTGCTATAAAATTTCTTTGTAAACGGATGACAAACCAGTGACTTTGGTTTTCAAAAAACACAGTAGACCAAAACCAGCAGATGACCCCAAATCATCACGGATTGTGGAAACTTAACACTGGACTTCAAGCAGCATGGGTTAGGTCCACACTTCCTCCAGACTTTAGGACCTTGGTTTCCAAATGAAATACAAAACTTGCTCTCATCTGAAAAGAGGACTTTGGACCACTGGGCAACAGTCCAGTTATTCTTCTCCATAGCACGTCTGTGTGTGTTGATGCCTTGACCCCAGCCTCAGTCCATTCCTTGTGAAGTTCACCAAAATCCTTGAATCATTTTTGCTTGACAAGCATCTCAAGGCTGTGGTTCTCTTGCTTTGTTGTGCATCTTTTTTCCACACTTTTTCCTTCCACTCAACTCTCTGTTAACATGTTTGGATACAGCACTCTGTGAACAGACAGCTTCTTTGGTAATGAATTTTTGTGGCTTACCCTCCTTGTAAAGGATTTCACTGATAACTGTCAGGTCAGCAGTCTTCCCCATGATTGTGTATCCTAGTGAACCAAATTGAGAGACCATTTTGATGGCTCAGGAAACCTTTGCAGGTGTTTTGAGTTGATTAGCTGATTTGCATGTCACTATTTTTTATTTTTTGAGATGGGTTTTTGTTAAATGTGAGCCAAAATCATCACAATTAAAAGAACCAAAGACTTAAACTTCTTCAGTTTGTGTGTACTGAATTATAATCACTATTTGAATATATAATCACTATTTGAGTTGAATTACTGAACTAAATGAACTTTTTTCCCACAAACTAACCCTCCCTGATGATATTTTAAGCATGTGGAGAAGAAAGCTAACAGCTAAATGCTCTTACTTGCAACTTCTATGTATTGTATATTTTTTTATTGTTTATTGTTTCTCATGACATTAGCACATTTTCCACAGAGAGTTGAGTGAACATTTCTCCTCGTTATTCATCAGTGTAGTTTTGAGATGAATAACAAGGAGAAATGTTCACTCAACTCCCACTTTTATTATAAGTTTGAAAGAGGAAGTAAAATTATGAGGCAAACGTGCTAATAACATGAGAAACACTGTTAGAAACACTAACTTCCACAGCCATATATATTTATTTTATAAATAAACCAGAAGGTTAAGAGGTGACATTAAACCCTGTGGTAAACAAACAGGCTAACAAATTAGCATTGTCTGAAGCTTTTTTCTTTTAGCTATGCATCTGCTACTTTGCAGAAAATAAAGGAAGGAAATATACACGTGTGTGTGTGTGTTTTGAGATAACAATGCTTACACAATTCACATCTATTTATCTGTAAATGTGTTTGATTTCCGTCCTTTTTTTTTTTAAATAATTGTGTGAAAATGCTATCGCTTGTACTCCACAGGGCAATTTATATGTAAATGAAGGCCATTGCAAACTACAAAAAAAATTCCACGTTTCAAGAGTTATTTCAAAGCCAGCTGTAATGTATGTATCAGTGTGTGTGCTATTAGAGTAGCCGACGTTTAATTGTGATAAGTGCGAGTGAGAGCCGAGGTGAATAACCACCACGGTTTGATCTCACGCTTATTTCTCCTTAAACGGTTTGTTCGTCATTTATAGCCTCCCTATGAAGCCTGTTAATCTTCATCATCAGAGCCTGCCTGTGTGAAACGCCTTTTGAGAGAGAAAAAAGGAGGGAAGGCCTATAAAAGAGAAAGAAGAATAAGGCTGGAAGGGGAAAAAACAAAGGAAGAGAATGAAAAGTGTCAGGAAAGTAAAATAAAGAGAGTGAGGCAGCAAAATAAGACAAAGTGTGAAGTAGCCATAAAAAGGAAGTAAAACAAAATAAAGGGTGAACAGGGTGATAAAGGCTGAAAAGTAAAAGAGTGAGGCAGGAGAAAAAGAAAGAAAGAAAAAAAGAAAGAAAGAAAGAAAGAAAGAAAGAAAGAAAGAAAGAAAGAAAGAAAGAAAGAAAGTTTATGACAGAAGAGAGAAATAATGAGAGAGTGGTGGGGAAAATAAGAGGAAAGAAAGAAAGAGTAGAGAAGTGAGGAATAATGTTGTAGCCTAGTGGTTATGGTGTGGTGTAGGACTACTGATCAGAAGGTCATGAGTTTGAATCCCAGGTCCACCAAGCTGCCACTGCTGGGTCCCTGAGCAAGGCCCATAACCCTCAATTGCTCACTTGTATAAACTGAAATAAAAGTCATTCTGGAAAAGGGTGTCTGCTAAATGATGTAAATGTAAATGAATAAGGAACAAAGAAAGTGAGATGGGTAAAGTGAAGGAAAGAGAAAAAGAGAATGACACATGAGAAAGGAAAAGACAAAGTAAGGTTAGGAAATGAGGGAATGACAGGAGAGACAAATGTCTGTTAGGGAAAAGGAAATACAGAGAACGAAAATTTAGAAAAGGATCAAGTAAGAATAAGACAAAGGAAAAAACAGAAAAAAAGTGAAGTGGAAAAGCTGAAGAAAGATGGTGAACCAGGAGGAAAAGCCAGAGAAAGACAAAGAAGAGAGGAAAGAGGCAGAGGAAAAAAGGCGGGAAAGTGTAAGGGAGAGGACGAGGCAAAAAAAAAAGGTGGGAAAGAGGGTAAAGTGAAGAAGACGCTAACTTCAGACTCCAGCTTTGTCTTTGCTGATCAACTTTATTTGGAAACATTGTATACATTTGATTTGTCATCCGTCGGTTCCTTTAAGTCTCGGTATAATAGCTCGGCTTGTCGCCTCAGGCCAAAAGAAGTTTCTGAACAGCTTTGCAGAGTCAGCAGGTACGAGGAGGCATCTGGAGGGCAGTGATTCCATTGGGACGATCGGGAGAATTAGGACGGAGCCCAAAGTGGAGCACAGAAACCCTGACGCTTCTTTACCTCCCTATTCACTGCTGAAAGAAAAACGGACTCCCCCAAGTCAGTACTGGGAGATAAATAAGTTCTTTACTTCCATGCTAATAAAATGTTTAGATAGCTCCTAACTAATTAGCTATGTTTGATCATTCGAAATGTTTAAACCTTTGATAAACTATTAAATAAATACTAGGTTTGATAATGATCATGCTAATGATGATGCTAGCTTGCTAACAAACATTTAATAAAAGGAGCTGAGATATTCTGATTCTGTAAAAAAAATGTCTTTCTTAGACAAATTAATAAATAAATTTGTTATTTCCTAGACTAGTTAAGGTTTTAGTCGATTAGCCAGTTAAGGTATTAGCTGCTGAAACAGAGAGATTTCATCTGTGTTTGCTAATTATCATTATTAAGTATTTTCCTTTAATTAGAACATTGTAGGGGGCACGGTGGCTTAGTGGTTAGCACGTTCGCCTCACACCTCCAGGGTTGGGGGTTCGATTCCCACCTCCACCTTGTGTGTGTGGAGTTTGCATGTTCTCCCCGTGCCTCGGGGGTTTCCTCTGGATACTCCGGTTTCCTCCCCCGGTCCAAAGACATTCATGGTAGGTTGATTGGCATCTCTGGAAAATTGTCCCTAGTGAATGAGAGTGTGTGTGTGCCCTGTGATGGGTTGGCACTCTGTCCAGGGTGTATCCTGCCTTGATGCCCGATGACGCCTGAGATAATCACAGGCTCCCGATGACCCGAGGTAGTTCGGATAAGCGCTAGAAAATGAGTGGGAGAGTGAGTGAGAGGGTTGTGTATTCTTGTTTTTCAGGGGTCAATGTGTGTGTCTGTGTGTACCTGTAATACACGACGATGAACAGCGATGTACATTTGACATAAATGATATGTAAAATTAACGCTCTGTTTTTTGGAACACAGATCTAGAGGTCACATGTGTTCATTGTTTCTGCCGTCCTCAGTCAGGATTTCGCTGAGTGCGCTGATTAATGCATAGTGCCGTCGCATATGCTAACCACCAGTTTGCCAAAATATATTGCCCTTGAGGCTGAGGAGCTTTTGCAGTGTAGAGAAAAGAAGAGAAACAGGAACATGAGAACAAAGGAAGTTCCTGGGTAACAGCGCGTCTTGGGAATATATTAAACCAGAGATGTAGAGTTCTGAGAATTGCCTTACGAACAGAACATTGTGCCCTGAGATCTGAATACATTTGTGGGTTGTGGGAATACGATCCCAAGAACTTAGATCCCTAAAACTTTGGATTGTTTCATGTGCACAACATACTATTCTGAGGAACACCGAATCCTGAAATTCCTGAAATCAGAGCAGTCTGGAACCTACTGCTGAAGAAACAGGGCCCTGAAAATCAGGTACTCTGAGACCTTAAGGCTGTGTTTGCACCAGGCTCATTTGTTTTAGAACCTTGTGGTAAGAAAGCAACCTGACCTAACGGACCATGAACTACGTGATGCGAACTGTATATTTTCATTTTTGGCAGATGCCCTTAGTTACATTTATATCATTTATTCAGCTAAACAACTGAGGGCCTTGTTCAAGTTACCAGGAGTGGCAGCTCGGTGGCCTGGGATTTGAACTCATGACCTTACGATCAGCATCGCAACACCTTATCCACTGTGCTACCACTTCCTTGTGAACTTCCCTTCCTCTCAGAAACTAAATTCTAACTAGATTTGTAAGGTTCGTCGCGACAAACTTTGATGATGGCTTTGAAGGTGCATGTATTCGCAAAGGCTGGTGCTTTTTGGAGGCGAGTGGACATAAAGATAGGGTGCCAAAACATTTGGAGGCAAGTGGAGACGAGCATGTGACGTCATCCGAATACTCCTGAGGAAGTTCTTCTCATTAGGCTGAGTGTTTTGATATGTCACATGTCCATGTTGTAAAATGTTTTTGATTTTGCATAAGTTGGGGGCGGGGCTGCGGCACAACCGAAAGGCCAGTCGGTACACCAATTTAAAAGTTTGTTCAGAGTATCACCCTAAAGGAGCTGGCCGAGTTAGGTTGGTGTAGATAGTTCGAAAGCTTGGCGAGTTATAAACCTCCAAATTTTATAATGGGAGTCTATGGGAAAAAAGCCACTTTGAGACCCGGTACCGGAAGTATCTGTACTCGGATCGCTTAGAAAAGTAATAGCAACAAACCTCAGACCAGGTTCTACAACATATCTGAATTTGGTGCATGTGGCTCAAATGCCCTAGGCCGCATTAAATTTTATAAATTTTTGTCTAAGCTGAAATAGGAAAACAGAATGTTGGCTTCTACAAAGCCAACATAATGACTACAGTAAAAAAGGCATAGACCAGTGAGACAACAATTTACTCACATGTGACTTGAATAGTGCACCATTTTAGAACAAAGCTCATATCTACAGGTCTGTAAAAAGACGTAAGGATGTTTGTCTGTGAGAAAATAGATGACCCAGGAATTCAGGAACTTGCCTGAGAACATGCGCTAAACTCTGAGAAGCTATGAATGTAACACTAAATTCATTGTAACTATGAACATAATAGTTGAAGAACCTACTCTAGGACCCATGGGAAACAGGCTTTCAGGAATGCTGAGAATATACGTCCTTGAGAACATAGGACCCAAAGGCTGTTTTATAATAAAAAAGATAAATAGATCTTTTTACTCATGTGCTTGAGCAATGATTAAAAACGGCAAAAAAATGAACGGTGCACTTTAATCGTTTCACAATAATAGCCAATATCTTAGCAATTATACACTTGTGTACAGATAAGTTTTAGTGAATGCTACAAAGATAGCCATTAGCTTCATTGTGATGGATTTGTTTTCTAAAGCTTCCTTTCCTCATAATCATCCCAATATTACTAATACGCTCAAGAGCACCATGCAGTGAGAGTAATATCTCTTGTCAGGAAGGAAAACACGTTTAGGTTCGGATTAAGACTCTAAAGATGATTGACGTGTCACAGACATGGACACAGATTTGGTTTTTTTCCTCAGAAAAGAGGATTTTTAAGGTTAAGTTGAATAGTCCGAGGTCAGGACTGACAGTGGGTCTTAAAAGCCAGGCATTTTCAACTCCAAAAATTACATCTGGTGAAAATATAGCCTGCGCTCAGCTTCGATGTTTCTTAAAAGCACATAGATCAGCTGTGAATGCCATGCTGTGTTCAAAAGCACCTGCGGCGACATGCACGGATTCATAAATGTTTTGAAGGGTGATATTTCTCATCTTTTTCCATTCGCTTTGTTGTTATTGTCTTTTCTAAGAGATCCTCTCCACCTGAGGCTACTGCGAACAAAGGTGTCCCTTTTTTATCAGCATTCCAAGGGCAGGAATGCATGACGCTGTCAATTCATGTTATGTACATAATGAAACGGTTGATAGGATTCAGAGTGAGGATATTGCAAATTGCTATTCAAATCTTTAAATTCCTATTTAGAAGTTATGTATACAGCGACACAGGACCCTTGGAAGAATGTTGTTTTTTTTTTTTTCTTTTACTTTTATATGCATAAATATAACAATATTGAATAATCAATGGTAATTTCCCTTTAAGGGCACGAAGGACTTTTTTTGTGCTCAGTACTGGTATCAAGGTCTGACGTATCATGTGACCGAGAGGTTTTTCTGCTAAACGTACTGTATTTGTATAGAGAGCTACAGTATATATTTAAGTTCCTGTCAGCGTAAACCAATTCTCCTGACCTCTTGTATCATTATTATCTCTTCCCTTGTAGAGCTGCCACTCACTGTATGTGTTTTTACAGCATTCAGTATAACTCTAAAGAATGTTAGGTGAAAGTTCAGCAGTTTTGAAAACACTCAAACCAGCTCAACACTTACAGGAATGTCAGCATGGACGGGTGTTCCTAATAAAGTGATAAATGTTCTGAAAATACAGAGGGATTAAGCTCAGGATATGAACCGCTAGTCCAAATAATTATAGATCCATGGTATATTAATATGCTGTATATATTATAACCGTTCGTTTTAACTGCTCATTCTAGGTAGCTGAGAAGATTTCTGATAAGATTTCCAAGCTATAAAGCTATGTTTGATGGTCTACGGGTGCTAGGCAGAAACATTTATTCTGTGTGCTTGTGTTTGGAGGAATGAAGGAGTGAACAGAACAGATTATTTACCCACAGCACTCACAACATATATTTACTATGAGGACAGTTGGTGCAATGGCTGTTTTCCACAAACATACACACACACACACACACACACACACACACACACACACACACAAGAAAAATGATAAAAATCTTTAGCACACTGTAGCTCAGTGCAAGCCAGGCCTTTATGTATTAATCTGGTGTTTTTTCAGATCGATGGCATCAGTACGGCTATAACACTGGAAGATTCGAAGACAAGCCACAATGTTTTTATCAAGCCTGTGCATATAGAGGGATGGCTTTCACGGTTTTCCCCATTTTACCCGTCGTAGGTGTGTGTTTTCAATAAGGAATAAGTAGAGGATGAAGCACACCATTACAGAATGTGTGTGAGTGCCGTATGCATGTGTAACAAAAGCACTCAATGAATTACGCCTCTCTCTTTTTCTCTTCCTGCTGCTGTGTGGAGGAGGGAAAATTGGCGAGGCTATTAAACTGTTTGCGGCCACGCTGCGGCTCTGTTGCGGCCCTCTCAGATGGAGCAGAAGATTTCATTACACTCGATTAAAGCACCGCGTTTAAAAGGCCACATGTGACCACTAACGCACACTCATTATGTTGTATGGAGTATACTGTATAGAAGAAACACACATGTTGTCCATTCACACACTAAAGACTTGTTAAATAAAGATGGACTGGGGGTGTGTTGAATAAAAAAATAATAAAAAGATCACTGTTATAGTTAGCTATTATCTTGAATTTATGAAAATTGATTTTATGATTTTGTGCAGCACTGTTGTTGTGTACTTAATCTATATTTACTGTAACGCATCTAGGTTCGTAACAAAGAACTGCCACAGCTAGCTACTGTAAGTACTCGTCAAAAACAAGGAGGGGAAATGAATGGAAATGGAATATCTCACACTTTCACTCATACTGAGCTCACATTCTCAGACATTCTTCATCCTCACACCTCTCATCCTCATAACCTCAAATCCTCACACCATGCCCTAACCACATACAATCACCCATCCTTGAACCTTCTCTGATACTCACATCCTCAAATCCTCACACCTTTTCACAACCACATACCTCACAAGCTTCCACATACCTCACTCATCCTTACAACCTGGAAACCTCACATCTTCCCCAACCACATATATTCCCTCATTCTCCCAACCTTTCTCATCCTCACAACCTTCCTCCAACCACATACTTTCCCCATTCTCACAATCTCATACATATTCCCACCTTCACAATTTTATACCTTCCGTCCTCCTCACAATCTCCTAACAATCTTAAACCCTCCTAACTTCCCGAACAACATGCATTCACTCATCTTCACACCATCACTCATTCTTACAACCACAAATCCATACACATATTCGTCCATCCTAACATCCTTATGCCTTCCCTCATCCTTATAAACACTCCTTAAACCACGTATCCTCCCACCAGCCATCCTTACAACAACCTCACAACCTCATCCTCACACCTTCAACCTTTCTCAGAAACTCCTCAAACATAATCTACCTCAAAAACTTGCATTCCTCAAAATCTTCCTTATCCCTACAGCCTCTTTCCAAATTTAAATCTTCACACCTTGGCTCATCTTCACAACCTCATCTTCACAAGCTCCCACCTTCATCCATCCTTACAGGTCTGTAACAACCCCACATACTCGCAACTCCACTCAACTTTACAACAGACCTTTCCACCTTTAGTTATCCATGCTTAACTTTATCTAATCTCACAATTTCTTCACCACCCCAAATTCATCCTCACAACCTCAAGTCCTCATGCTCTAACCCATCCTTCATTTATCCTTACAATGTCCTCACAAACTCATCTATACAACCTCACATTCTCTCACACTGTCCAGTGAGTCCTCACACTAGATTCCACACAGAGTAATCCATCCTCACAACCTCATTCACACAACCTCACATCCTCATACATTTTCCAATGAGTCCTCACAATAGAACCCATCCGCATTGCTTCATCCATCCTCACAACAACCTGACAACCTCATTCATACAGCCTCGCACCCTCACACAATTTCCAATGAGTCCTCCAAATAGAACCCATCCTTACAGGTTTATCCATCTTCACAACATCCTTACAACCTCATTCACACAGCCCTGCATCCTCGAATAATTTCCAGTTAGTCCTCATATCAGAGCCCACCCTCATGGCTTCATCCATCCTCACAAGAACCTCACAACCTTATTCACACAACCCAGCATCCTCTCACAAAAACCCACCCTCGTGGTTTCATCCATGTGCACATCTCACATATTTTCCAATCTTTCCAATCAGTCCTTCAACTAGAACCCATCCTCATGTCTTCATCCATCCCCAAACCTCACATCCTCATAAATTTTCCAATGAATCCTCACACTAGAACCTATCCTCATGGCTTCATCCATGCACACAGCAGAATCTCTGAGCTATTTAAGACTTTTGGATGCTCCTTAGTAATTATTGAGTAATGATATAATTAACAATAATTAAATGAAACTATAATGAACACAGTAGACAATATCCTGATGTCTAATTCTGGCACAGGAGTTTGATCAAAGGCAGGCTGCCCACACCACAAATTATGCTCACCCCATGCATATGCAAAATTGATAGTTTCAGGAGATAGATGTGTGGCATTCTGAGATATAACGAATAAAATCTGACTGGAAATGGCTTTCCCTGTATTGAGGCTTTCAACTCTTTGTTGAACTAGGCAATAAAAACTCTAATTATTCTATAAATATATATAAATAGATGGATATATACCTTTACTTTAGTGGCTAAATTATACACCAATGCACAATTTGACATAAGTATATGTTTGTGTTTCAAATTAGTGGAGAGATTTTTACAGTAAATCCACAGCAGGAAAAAGCTCTCATTCTCATTCTCGAAAATATCAGATATGAGAATATATAAAAAAATGTGAGAATCATGTTTCAAAATGTAAGGAAATAAAAAAAGAGTCAAAACAAAACAGAATCTAAAAATGTAACTATAATGAATTGTGACTGAATAAAAAACATAAAACTGAACAAATAAAATTACACAGGTAATGTGCCATCTCCGATTGCCATCTTAGTGCTCACATGCCTCACAAATGACTGCTCATTTGTGTCTCTTGCACACAGGCCTGTTGCACTGGGAACACCAGCTACTGACATTTCTGCTGACTTTTTCCCCACAAGGGTCAGGTTCTGCTCAAGAAGCTTCTCAAAGAGACACTGAAGAAGAAGTTGTCCACTGTGATGCTGCAACCTATGATTAAAAACAGTATGAACCTGCAGATATCCTCAAATTTACATACCAGCTCTTGTCCACCAGACCAATAAAGGCCATGAATTCATCTTTGTCAATACTTCTCCAATTTTGCTGCTGCTATTCTTTGTCTCTCTAAGTTGGTGCTTTTCAGAACCTCCTGAATGATGTTGTCACTGATGAACATATCCCAGGTGTGGTGTGGTGTGGTGTGGTGTGGTGTGATGTGGTGTGGTGTGGTGTGATGTGGTGTGGTGTGATGTGGTCTACTGTGGTGTGTTGTACTGTGGTGTGTTGTACTGTGGTGTGCTGTGGTCTACTGTGGTGTGGTATACTGTGGTGTGTTGTACTGTGGTGTGTTGTACTGTGGTGTGTTGTACTGTGGTGTGGTCTACTGTGTTGTACTGTGGTGTGGTGTGGTGTGGTCTACTGTGTCGTACTGTGGTGTGTTGTACTGTGGTGTGTTGTACTGTGGTGTGGTGTGGTGTGGTCTACTGTGTTGTACTGTGGTGTGGTCTACTGTGTTGTACTGTGGTGTGGTGTGGTGTGGTCTACTGTGTCGTACTGTGGTGTGTTGTACTGTGGTGTGGTCTACTGCGTTGTACTGTGGTGTGTTGTACTGTGGTGTGTTGTACTGTGGTGTGGTGTGGTGTGGTGTGGTCTACTGTGTTGTACTGTGGTGTGGTCTACTGTGTTGTACTGTGGTGTGTTGTACTGTGGTGTGTTGTACTGTGGTGTGTTGTACTGTGGTGTGGTCTACTGCGTTGTACTGTGGTGTGGTGTGGTGTGGTCTACTGTGTTGTACTGTGGTGTGTTGTACTGTGGTGTGTTGTACTGTGGTGTGGTGTGGTGTGGTCTACTGTGTTGTACTGTGGTGTGTTGTACTGTGGTGTGTTGTACTGTGGTGTGGTGTGGTGTGGTGTGGTCTACTGTGTTGTACTGTGGTGTGGTCTACTGTGTTGTACTGTGGTGTGTTGTACTGTGGTGTGGTCTACTGTGTTGTACTGTGGTGTGTTGTACTGTGGTGTGTTGTACTGTGGTGTGGTCTACTGTGTTGTACTGTGGTGTGGTGTGGTGTGGTGTGGTGTGCTGTGGTGTGGTATGGTGTGGTGTGATGTCTATTATTTTTTGGTCTACTGTGGTGTGGAAAAACCTGCAGCTGTTGAATAAATGCAGATCATTCTGTTTAGGCCTTCATACTTTGCATTAATAATCTAAAAGAGACACAAAAGGCTAAATGTAGTGGATTGTCTTGGCCCAGATGGTAGAGGTTATGCACTGGAGTTATGATAATATAATACAGTTTTTTTTAAATTGAGCTCATAATTAAACGTCCAGGCAATAAATTGTACATAAATAGTGAACTTGAAGAAAAACAGCTTTAAATTTGATTGCACACAAGAGTCCCAAATGGCATACTAGTAACTATGCACCTTGTACTTCATCGTCTGGTAAATGAAATTTATCATCCACTTTATCATCAGCGGGTGGCAGCCCTGCCACTTTTCCTCTGCGACCGGCCAGTGCATGACATACCCAAAATACTACACTTTGTTTTAAGAAGCGAATCACCCTGATGCTTAAACTATTTACAGAATAGTGAGTATGATTTGTGACTTGGGATGCAAACCTTAAAGGAATTTGATTCTGGTTTGCAGCATTAGACCTGAACAGTAGAGATAAAATAATGTACTATCATGAAATAGAAAAAAAAGGAATAAAAGCAAAACTGCAATCATAAACCTTAAAAAATGAACATTCCTTCACTATAAAATGTTCCCACTTTCTTTATAGCAATCATCAAGGATTTCTCAGATATTCAGTACTTTTTAAAAAATATTTATGAAAATGTCCTGTTTCTTTTTTCCCACAGGAATTGTTTTAAGAACAAAATAAAAACCAAAAATTCTAGTAACCTAAAATTGCTAGCTCGAATATAGTTTATATTAGTTTAGTAACAATTAAAAACGGGTGCAAACATTTTGCTCGACCATTTTTGTGACCATTTTCTGTAGTGCTTCTTCTACACAGGGTCAAAGGTAACCTGGAGTCTATGGCAGGAGACTTCTTCTTCTTCTTCTTTTTCTTCTAGCAAACCTAGTTCCTACCTGTTAACTGACAAATTTTTAGCAGAATTCCAGGCTTAAGGTGTTTTCCTCAATCAAAAATAAAAAATTTTTATTTATTTATTTATTTTCATGTAGGACACTTACTTTTTTACTATCTGTCAATAAGTGCTCTCTATCTATACATCTTTAATCCAGAACAAAACAATTGTGCATGCATGCAGCACTGTACGTTGTGCATTTCCGTGATACAATTATCTGTCAGCAAAGCATTGTAGACATATATGATAAGGATCAGCTGCAGGCTTGAGTTTGTTCTTCACATGCACTTGTAATTAAAGTCTATTAGTTTTCCTCTTCACCTCATTCCACCCCTGTTTGACCTATGGGAATTGGCCTCAGTTTGTGACATGAAGATCCATTGGATGTAGTGTTAAATCTTTTAGATCTGACAGGCTTTGCTCATGAATCTACTTGAGCAATCAGTGACGCCAATCAATAGATTATTATCTGACCAGCTGAGAAGACTGAGCACTTCCTGGTTGACAAGGTCAGTGAACGAGGGTGAGGTTAGGATCAGCGGTTCTTGTTATTTATGAATTTATGATCACCTTCTTCAATTACAGGCTCTGTTTAAGAATAGTTGAATTTGCAACTTGTTAATAAGATTAACCTGTAATCTCAGGTTCACTTTAAACCAAACTCTCAAAGGAGTCAAATAAAGAGTCGCGTGGTAATCATTTACTGAATCTTTCAGGAATCCATATTGGATTGTTAGGCTCAGGGGGAAATCTTTCTTTCTTTGTGTATATATATATATATATATATATATATATATATATATATATATATATATATATATACACAAAGAAAGAAAGAATAAAATAGCATTTTTTATTCCACTCCACTTCAATAAACTCTTTCATTCATTTCATTTCATTCATTCTACATACAATTTGTTGAATTTATACCTCATAAAGAACTTTAACCCATAACCACATGCTGACTTTGAGTCAAACTCTTAAAAGAGTCAAAGTAAGAGTCGCTTGGGAATCATTTAGCGACATAAAGATATAAAATGTAGATAACTATCAGTGCTTTATTAGAACTGTAACTGAATAAATAGCTTTTTTTTCCATCTTCACCCCAGCGTCTAGCTTTTGTCTGATAAAAAACATCGCTTACATCAGCATTTCAGGAAACACTCAGGGGTTTCATCAGCCTTTTATATGGAAATGTTCCAACAAAGCCTCGGGGAAACAGTCGATCAGACAGATTGAATAGTTTTACACTGTGAAAAAAAAAAAGGCGTCAGTCCTCAGGGTGATGCGCAAACGTGCGATCATTCACGACACAGCAGGGATTAAGAGCCTCATATTCCCAATTGAAAGCATCCACAATATAAAAAAACAGTGTTGCCTGTGCTTCTCAGTGCCTGCCAGTCTCCTCAGGAGGAGGTGTGGCCTAGATAAGAACAAGCCACACCTCTTTTACTAAAATCTGAAATAAATAAAAAAATAAATATCCTGAATGTTAGAAATAAATGAGCCAGACACCTATCGGTGTATCCACACACACACACACTCTCACCAGGTTCTCCAAGTCAAAGTACAGGGTGTAATTTCCTCTGCAAGGAAAAAAAAATTACTAAAACCGACCGGCAGAGGACTGAGAACTGGGTCAAGGCAGAGTGAAGGAGAGACATTAAAGCAGACATCTTTATTTTTATTCTACTTTCCATCCACTTCATCTACAAGAACTGAGAGAGAAACTATGAGGCATGACAGGTCTGCTCAGAGCATCAAAATGGTTGACCGATGTGATGCAATTTATCAACACGACCCAGCGTTAATTGGAATTCAAATAAATTCAGTCCAAACGACAAGCCTGTTTTGTTAAGAATAGAAGACTACGGCAGGATTATACTAAGCCTAATTTAAACATGTTGCTAATTACTATATTGAATGATGTAGGGTGAGTGTAAAAAATATGGGTTTTTTTTATAGTCACAGTCGACCACTTGCAAAACACAAATATAGAAAATCTTAGCAAAAACATGCTACAGGTATGGAGAGTGAATGACAAAAAAAGTTTGATCTTGTGTAAAAGATGTGATTATTCATTCATTCATTTTCTACCGCTTATCCGAACTACCTCGGGTCACGGGGAGCCTGTGCCTATCTCAGGCATCATTGGGCATCAAGGCAGGATACACCCTGGATGGAGTGCCAACCCATCGCAGGGCACACACACACACACACACACACACACACTCTCATTCACTCACACAATCACACACTACGGACAATTTTCCAGAGATGCCAATCAACCTACCATGCATGTCTTTGGACCGGGGGAAACCGGGGTACCCAGAGGAAACCCCCGAGGCACGGGGAGAACATGCAAACTCCACACACACACAAGGCGGAGGCGGGAATCGAACCCCCAACCCTGGAGGTGTGAGGCGAACGTGCTAACCACTAAGCCACCGTGCCCCCCAGATGTGATTATTAAGGCTGCAAAAACATTTGTTTTGCTGACAGTGTGAAGAATTTAGATGAAATATTTTAAATAGCGAATATTAGGTCTGTAGTACACGAAAATTATTCACGAAAACTCAATTCCATCAGCAATCTACTAATGTAAGTTCAGTAAATTCATTTTTATATTTTATATTTCAGCTTTTATATTTCAGTGTAAGAACGACTGCATACAGTAACCTCTCAAGGATTCTTTCAGTCGTCTCCTCTGGCTCGATCATTAGCGATACATTGAAAAACTGAAAAATTGATATCCTGAATGTGTTTATTTCTGTAAAGTGTGTTGAGACAATATCCGTCATTGAATGTGCAGTACAATTAAAAATGGAACTAAAATCAAATTGAAGATTTTAGATACAATAAAATGTTCACACTTAGTAAAGTGGCCGTGGCCTTCAATTGATTATAATGTCTGATTAAAACGTCCGATTAAAAGTCTCTGTAACACCTCAAATTCAAAAAAGAGTTTTCCGCTTGCTGGAAAGCGATAAGTTCCTCACGGGTTCCTCCAAGTTCCTCCACTCTTTTAAGAACCTTTCAGGGTTTCTCATGTTAAAAACATTTAGGATTGGTTGCACTTACTCGCTGACTTACATGTCACGATATTACACTCTGTTTCCTCCCGACAGGATAAAAAGCCGTAAAACGGCACCATCTCATCGGACACGCCTCTTTAATTCTTCGAAGAAGAGAAATTCCATTTCAGGGTTCGCCAACCTTTCAAGTAAGAGGCGATGTAAAACACGGCTGGCTCACTCCAAGAGACGTCCGACACACTTTGGGAATTAGCGTAGGAGCTGAACAAAGGGGTTAGCTCATGTTCCGTGCACATCACAACATGATAAACACGTTCGACTGCACTTAAAAATGCAACAGAGGAGGAACTGAATCTGTAAAGTGCTAAACATCTCTCTCTCACACACACACACACACATATCAGCGCACAAGAAAACACTTTAGGAATCAGCAACGTTCACAATTTAGCTCTCACCGCTACAGCAATTTAGAACTTTATCCCCGCTCTGTCTTTTCCTCCCTCCCTGATTTTTTTTTTTATTCTCTCCACAGTTTCCATGACAACCAGAATCTAGTGGCCCAAGAGCTGACGGTGGGAAAGTGTGGCAAAGGAGAGTCAGCTAAGGTTCACTCACCCAGAGCAGATGGCCCTGATTTGGCTAGCAACACACACACACAAACACACACACACACACACACACTTCATTATCAACCTGTGAAGGAAATCGATCCAAAACTGTCACCATTGCAATACTCTCTCTGAGTTCCAAAATTTGTTTTACTACACAATCCCTAAATCCACACATTAGGACAAAAGTAATGGCACCCTGTACAAGTACAAGGAGAAAGAGTGTGTGAGTGTGTGTCATAAGAGTCGTTTGCTGTTTAGTCCTTGTTTTGCCATTTATAACTCTCAGCAAGCTTAAACTGAGTTCCTTGGCTGTAAAAGTAAATCAGCTTTGTCAGGAATGCGCTCGGTCGATTCTAGCGCACGCATAACAGGATAAGAACGACATGCGATTTTTGTTTTTCATTCAGCTGACCTGTGATCCTACAATACTGCATAGCTGAGACACAAACTCTACACTGTAAGCCTTAAGTGGACATTTGCAGTAATTAACAGTAATAAACAGTAGCTTTTTCACTGGTTTTTGGATACATTCTGTAACCAACAAAAAGTTAAACAAAAAACTGTACTATATTATACTATACTATACTATACTATAGAATACAAAAACACCAGATTTGTCAAGCTGAATGCTGCTGTGTGTCACACTGAGCTTTTTACAAACAGCTGGGAAAAGTTTACTGGGAGAAGTCGGCACTGTATTCCACAAAAATGAACAAGTGCATGTGTATAGTATATTTATTATATAGCAACATGTCATGTGTAAACTCATGATTCGTACAGATTTTTTACATGGTAAGTCATTTCTATATTCAATTATATTTAACCAAAAAACAAACAAAAAAAGCTAGACTTATTCATGATTTTGACAGATTTTGAAAAAAATAAGATATAAACCTACGATTTGCTTAAAATGAATAAGAATTTTAAATCTGGTGTGAACAAGAAACGATTGAGCTTTTTGAGAAATTATTCAAGAACTGAGTCAAAGCAGTTCAAAGAAAGTGTTAGCCGCCGACCTTTCCAAGACATTAAAACAAAATACCTTATGATGTGTTTTATGTCAGTGAATATAACAAAAATATCTTGAGCTTGTGTTTAAACACAGACATTATTTCAGGCATTTAAGCAAAACTATTTCAACTACAAGAAGAGAAAATATCAAGGTCATTTCCACGATTTACGAGTCGTTCCTTCTGGTTTCAGAGTTTTTGAGTTCAAAAGGCTCTTAATATGTTGTGTTGTTTTCTACAGTATCAGTGAACCTTTTGTAACAGTTGTATAAAAATCTCTCATAACTAACTAACTAACTAACTAACTAACTAACTAACTAACTAACTAACTAAATAAATAAATAAATAAATAAATAATATTTCAGATAACAGCACCTGGAGGTATTACAAATCTGCAATCAAAATACAGAAATGGTGAATTATGTGTGAATTAAGTAAGCTAACATGTATATGTTTTTATATCAAGCTACAGTAACTATGTTTTCTTAAATATTCAATCATGTGATGGTTCAGTGGTTAAGGCTTCGGGTTACTAATCAGAAGGTCGGGGTTCAACCCCACAAGCTGCTGAGATACAGTATCAATGTTGGGTCCTTGAGCAAGGCCCTTAACCTCACCTGCTCCTGGGGTGCTGTACCCTGCACTCTGACCCCAGGGCTCATAATAACGTGGGATATGGGAATAATTAAAAAAGCATTTCACTGCATGGCTGTGTATGTGACAAATTAAATTTGATCTCAACTTAGCAGATAAATAAGGCAGTACAAGCTGTATATAAATATACATGTCTTCATTAACTGTTCAATCACCTCAGGTTAGCATTTAGCATCAGAAAACAAGCTCCTACCTGGTTAACTAAGGCTGTAGTGCACATGCTATTGCTGTGTATAAATAAACATATTTGTTTCCTTAACTGTTCATCTCAGGTTAGCCGTTAGCGTCAGACAAGTTAGCTTAACACGGACATGGTACTAATAATGGATGAAAGTTTCTTCCTTTCTGCTCATACAAACATATTAAACCAAGCTAAATCCACACACCGGATCCTTTTTATGCTTTCCTGTAGTGTATGCTGCTCAGCAATGTACTGTCTCTCTGCCCCCAGGCTGTAAGATTTAGTTTCAAATCCCTAAATTTAGCTTCTCTTCATCTCAGTGGTGATCAATATAAATAATCCAGATAGAGCCAGAGCCACAAAAGCTCTCCCCATGCTAACACATACACCATCATGTTGTGAAAAAAAAGAATATTTTAACGTTGTGGGTTCCAGACACAGCTCCGTCAGCAGGTAGTCCATCACTAAGTAGTAGGTTTAAAATCAACTCGAGGCTGAGGCCGAGCTCATCCCCAGACAACCTCAAAGGGGTTTGAAGGACGTAGTGTGTAAGAAGAATCCCAATCCTAATGACACTGTCACCCTTCATCAAATCTATTTCCGTGATTTAAGAATAGACACACTTGGCCTCTTAAGACATTTAAATGAAGGCATTTGGGATTTCTTTTGTCTTCTGTTTTTAATCTTCTGACATGAACATTTCCTCACGATTCCTCAACTCATTAGACAGGATGTTAAAAAAGAAAGATTCCATTTTATTAACAATACTTTTCCAAACAAATAATTTAGATCTTCACGAGCTCGACACTTTACATGAAAATTGTAAAATAGCAGTTTACATGCCCTACATTGTGAACAGGGTGTTTGATTTGGAACACACTCACAGTGTCCTGACAATGGTGTTCACTTGCCCTACATAGTGAACAGGATCTGTGGTTTGGAACAAACCCATACTGGAATGATGATTGTGTTCATATGCCCTACATAGTGAACAGGGTGGGTAGTTTGAAAGAAACCCACTGTGTCCTGACAATGGTGTTAACGTGTCCTACATTGTGAACAGGGTGGGTGGTTTGGAACATGCCCATTCAGGTATGATGATTGTGTACATATGCCCCACACAGTGAACAGGGTATGTGGTTTAAGACACGAACACAGTGCCCTGACAATGGTGTTTACAGTACGTGCTCTACATATTAAACAGGTTGTATGTTTTGGAACATGCCCATAGTGTACTGACACACCCTACATACTGAACAGGGTGTGGGGTTTGGGACAAAAAAATTGTTTTCCCAAGTTTGCGCTCAGATTAAAAAGAAAAATAAATAAATAAATAAATGTAGAAGTACACATACTAAGGGACCTGCACAATAAGAGGTCGCAGGTTGCTAGCAAGCAATGTAACTCATTTAGCATTTAAGTCTTCTTCATTTTGAGCCTACACGTTTGGCCTTGATCTTTCTCAGACACACTCGACTAATGTTAGCGCTAATAGCACTTTTATATGATGACCTATTAGCGCTAACTCCAGTTAGCTGCCAGCACTTTTGGCTAATTTTTGTCATTATTCAGATCATTCTGTCCTGTCATGACCTCGTTTTTAGTCCAAGTGCAACTAACATTAGTGCTAATGTTGCTTATAGCTTTATTAAGCATTTTGCTAATTCATCCATTTCATCATTAAGAGGTTGTGCCCTGTTCTGACCTCATTTTTTGGTCTTGTGCTTACTGAAACTTAGTAAGTAACATTAGCAGTCCTTTTCGCTTTGCTAACAGCTCTATAGTTTGGCTAATTTAGCCATCGCACACAATAACCTTAGCCTTCTTGTCATGCTTAGCTAATAGCACTAGTGTGTGTGGCTAATTTTCCCACACCGTAATCACTTCAAATTAAAATCAAGGCTTCAAGCACGGCTTTACTCTTTTTTTTCCTCATTTCAGATCTTGTTCTCGTCACGCTTTTTGGTCAGAGATATCATTTCCTGTTCCATTGACAGACATTTTTTTCTTTTAGCCAAATTGGCCCCGCTTGTCAAAAGAAAGTCAGATTGAAATGAGAAACCTCACTATCTGAAATGCCTTTTCTACAGTTTGCTAGATAAATTAGGGTTCAAGGGGTTTCTGGGAGATTTATTAGCTTTCTTCAGCTTTCTTTTTTGTCTTTCTTAGCTTTCTTGCTTGTACACTTAAACAATCAAGCACGTGACAGAATCAAATTAAAATTTACATATACAGGCTTTATTATTAAAATAAAAGTGAAAATACATAGGGAACAAGGTGTGTGGTTTAGGACATGCCCACAGTGGACTGATGAGGGTGTTTACATGCCCTATTTAGTGATATGTATATATGAATAATATGAATATGTTGTGCTCTACATTATGAATAGGGGGTGTGGTTTGGGACACACCCACAGTGGACTGACATTGGTGTTTAAATGCCCTACATAATGAATATGGTGTTTTTTCATACCCTACATAATGAATATGGTTTTTGGTTTGGGACATGCCCAGAGTGCTCTGACAATGGTGTTTCCATTCTCCACACAGAATAGGGTGTGTGGTTTGGAACACAGCCACATTGGGCTGACAATGGTGTTTAAATACCCTACATAGTGTCCACCTTGGACTGATGAGTGTGTTTACATTGCCTACATAGTGACTAAGGTGTGTGTTCTGGACCCACCAATAGCTCAGTGATAATGGTGTTTACGTGGACTATCGAGTGAATAGGGTTTGTGACTTGAGACATATGGTTTATGGTGTGGAGATTTTATGGCCTACTTTAAAAGAAAGAGAAATGTTTCCATCAGCATTGTCCGTGTGGATGTTATCATTAGGTCACCGGGGTTAAACAGCAGAGTGTGTGTAATTGATCCTCAAACATACATCGACACTCTTGGAGGTGAAGATGATGATAGAAGCGGCAGCTCTCACTCGATATATCATAAAGGGGAAATAGAGAAGTGTGAAACGGCTGCTAGTGGTTTTTATGAGCTCTGCTGCGTTAAACCGCTGTAAATCTGACCGTCTTTAACTCCTCATTTTCAATTTCATTCCTCTTTTCAAACGCTTAGCACTCTGCCCTTTCGATCAGCGTAAATCAACCATCTCGCTCGCTTCTCTTACTCTTTAGAATGCACAGCCTTTCTCGGTCTCCTCACAGTCCCGGTTCTTTTGTGCTCTCACATACCACTCTGATGAGTGGGGGATTTGTTAAGGCACAAATACTGTATTTGTAAAAGATGAGCAAAATAATCAAATGCTAGTGTTCATAAAAATTCTTTAGCTAGTGATATGGATAGTTTAGCAAACCCTTATTATAATATTTATTATATGTATGTTATATAAATATTTAATGTAAAAACATACTAATCCATGATTTGTGATATGTTACTCAGAATAGCAGAACACATGGTTGTTGTGTTAGCATGTAATGCTAAGTCTGTTTACAGTGTATCTACACTTTTTTAGTCATTCACCAACATATCAGCGGTAAATGTTGGTGATTTTGGTACATACTGTCGCTGTCGGGCGGAAACCTTGTATGTCCAAATTTGGTCAATTTCATATTTTTTCATATATCGATGCTATTGGTCAGTCCCCACATGGTTCTGTTATTTTTGCAAGTTATTAACCAATCTAAAGTCTTGAAAATAGCTTGAGCGCAAATCTCATAACTCCATTGGAAACTTCAACTGTCCACCTCTTCCTCACTCCGCGGGAGAGCTTCGCGGCATATTTCTCCTCAAGAAGAGTCGCAAAGAATCAACACGTCTTCTGAGGTAAATGACTTCAAAACACTGGGTTCAAAGAAAAAAAAATCTTGACCCCCGCTAGTTCTGGTGCTCGTCTGAGGACAGGAATTTAGCGCAAGACAATCCACTGCAACGCGGACTAAACCCTGTGCACTGCAGATAAGGTACGGCATTTTTTTAATTTCCTGAAAAATAACGGGTTTGGAGATATGAGGATTCCGCCTGACAGCGACGATATGTCTTGTCCACCACGACTAAAATGTTTACGGCTTTGCCGTGCTGCTTTACAGATAGTTCAGCATTGTATGAAGGCTTGTAAATCTTATAATCAAAAAGTCACAGACTGGAGTTGTGTCTTAGGTCGTAATCAACTGGGAAAGCTGGTTCAGTAATAAACTGTTGTTGGATAATTAATACTTTACTCTCAGGAGGAATAGCTGTGGTTTAATTTAAAGGTTAATAACCAGCACTTTATGTATGTTTATTTTTAATTCTCAAACCAGTGTGATCCCATCAGGTTGGGTGGAATTAATTACACCATAAAAAGTCCATTCTGTTGTAACGACTTCTAAATATAGACATGAAGTTTATTTTGTCAGGCTTGATACAGAGCAAGAAGCTCGGTTTCATAAATAGGGGAGAAACCTCAAGAAGAAACAAGAGAAGAGCCAGGAAAGGAAGCACTTCCTGTAAACCAGAGGGTTACCTTCTATCAGAACATCATGTAATTCTAGTTCACATGCATTTAATAGATTTGTTTGTTAGAAATAAATATCCCTTTGAGCAAAGAATAGAAGACTGGTGGTTTGGTTTGATAGTCATAGAAAATTAAGAAAGAGTATTGTAGTCCCCAGGATGGCAGATCTACTAGCATGTGTGCTATTTCTTTTTTTTAGGATCAGGACCTTGAGGGTTTCAAGATAGAAGACATAAAAGCATGAAGGATTCAGAATAGCAGCTTGAAGGTCTCTGGATTGCAGGACTAGGGTCTTGTGGAGTGTCAGGAGTGGGAGGCTGCAACCTGTGGGTTTTGGGATGGCAGGTATTGGAGCTTGTGAACCTCAGGATGGAAGAAGTAGGAGGCTGTGAGCCTCAGAAAAGCAGGAATAGAAACATGTCTGCCTAAGCGTCAGAACATTTTGGGCCTCAGGATGGCAGCATTTTGACTTTTATGTCTCAGAGTGGCAGCATTAGGACCTTTTGGGCCTCAGGATAGCAGCAGTATGGCCTTGTGGGCCTCAGGATAGCAGCAGTATGGCCTTGTGGGCCTCAGGATAGCAGCAGTATGGCCTTGTGGGCCTCAGGATAGCAGCAGTATGGCCTTGTGGGCTTCAGGATAGCAGCAGTATGGCCTTGTGGGCCTCAGGATAGCAGCAGTATGGCCTTGTCAGCCTCAGGATAACAGTAGTATTATATTTGTGAAGTTCAGAGTGGAAACAGTAGGACCTTGTTGAGCCTGCATTAGCAGCTATTAGAGTGTGATGTGGTAAGTAGTATGTAGTATGGAGCATTAGTGTGAAAGCAGTATGGTCTTGTCAAGCTCAGGATTTTGAGGACCTTAGGTATGGAAGCAGTAGGAGCTTGTGGGCCTCAGAGTGGAAGCGGTAGAACCTTATGAGCCTTGGAGTGGCAGTAGTAAGAACAGTATGAGCTTGTGTGCCTCAGGGTAGAACAGTATGAGCTTGTGTGGCTCAGAATGGCAGCAGTAGGACCTTGTGGGCCTCAGGTCACAGCAGTAGGATGTTGTGTGCCTCAGAGTGGTAGAAGTAATAACTTGTGGGGCTCAAGTTGCAGCAATAGGACTTTGTGGAGCTCAGGATGGAAGTAATAGACCTCATGGAGCTCAGGAGGTTAGTATTACACCAGGCAAAGTTAAAATCTGTTGAAGGAATTGCTTCGATATAGAGATTTTGCTGTGGCTTAAGATCTTAACAAGTAACCATCATTCAAGGGATTATCATAAAACATTTTATTTGCCATGCACTCCCATACACTCAGATTTAAGTCTGTAAAATAGTGCTGACTACGGGCAGTAATAGGCAGGATAAAATAGAAATCTCCATAAGCTTTTGGAGAATAATATGATCTAAGCACAATGCAGGCTTAGATATTAATCCTGCAGTGTAGAAACTGTCACACGGCTGTGTTCCAAATTAGTTCATTGTTATTCTGTGAATGTGTGCTTTTCAGTTACTGTACAGCTTCCACCGCAAATCTTTTCAGAAACTTTTAATTGAATAGCACTCCCCAGAGAACATCTGATATTAGCTTTAGGATAAAAGTACTTCATTTTGGGGCTTTCTGATAACACATGCACAGTTCACAGAGTTCACCAGCTTATGATGCAATACGCAAATTAGCTGGTGACACCCAGGGCCATGTTCCAATCCTCTTTTTAATGCACTCCTGATTACATTAGCTTTGTTGAATATCCATCAAAATGAAACTTTCTTCCGCAACCTAGTAATTAATAAATAAATATATACTCGCGCAAACAATTTTGTATGTTAATATATGATAATAATAGTCAGGATGTTTGCAATACTGTTTTTAGTCATAATAAAATGTCTAGCTGAAGTGAGTTAATCATTTTGTTTTAACACCAAAGTAGCTAAGCACCACCTTTCCTTCACCACCCACCTGGCAGCTTCATGCTAGCGAAGATTCTTGGTTTTGTATTTTTTGTATTTCTATCATTGGACACCCTTAGGTAACTAAATTTTATCTTTCTGTAAGATTTTTTTTCTGCCTAATTAATAGTACAAAAGCATAGACTAAGGGTGAGGACAGTGTCGCTAGTCATATGTGATCTCCCACAGGATCTCAAAACTGAAGTTTATCAGCAAACTTACTCATTTCTTTCCACTTAATAACAAAAAGAATTTCATCACTGGACTTTTGGCTGTGACTTTGCCCAAGGCTTTCTTGAGGCCTACTTCCTCCTCACAACTCTCAGAGGCTAAAGTTAAAACTGTTATACTATAGTATATCACTAAAATAAGAATATCCCAATCTTTCACACAATGTCATCAGCCACAACAAAGCCAAAATGAGTTGTCATGGAATGATTTCATTGTTCATATTTAAATTCACACATTATTTTTTTCACAGCAATGCTAGCACAGAAAGCTATACAATATTAGAATAAGTTAGCTAAAACTAAATCACTTGGATAGTATAGCTAGCTACAAATATAAGATTAGCATTGCATCAGCTAGCTAGCTAGAGTTGGAGTATTCGTTTTTAAAAAATGTTTAAAGATTGTAGTAAAATCAGTTACAGAGATAGAAAACAGACGTCCACACATTCACTTTACACAATTTACTTTTTATTTATAACATGATTAAGACATCTTCTGATATGGCAATTAGCTAGCAGTCTGATTATGATAAAACATCTCTAAATAAATATAATCATTGCTTTTAATTATGTGATGTGATGTTGCTTAGTGGTTAGCTCGGTCGCCTCACACCTCCAGGGTTGGGGTTCGATTTCCGCCTCCGCCTTGTGTGTGTGGAGTTTGCATGTTCTCCCCGTGCCTCGGGGGTTTCCTCCGGGTACTCCGCTTTCCTCCCCCGGTCCAAAGACATGCATGGTAGGTTGATTGGCATCTCTGGAAAATTGTCCCTAGTGTGTGATTGTGTGAGTGAATGAGAGTGTGTGTGTGTGCCCTGTGATGGGTTGGCACTCCGTCCGGGGTGTATCCTGCCTTGATGCCCGATGACGCCTGAGATAGGCACAGGCTCCCCGTGACCCGAGGTAGTTTGGATAAGCGGTAGAAGATGAATGAATGAATGAATGTTCCTTCAGGCTTTCCTCCATTCCTTTTAAAAAAAATACTGTTTTTTTCTTTATTTCCCCCCCAACAATTCATTTTATTTATGCCTGTAAATTCACTCACTTAAGGGATCAAATGTCATGGTCATTAGACTAAAAGAAGTAAAAACACAAGAACCTAGCAGTGGAATAGCTGAATCAAATTTTATGAAAAGTTTTATATTCCCTCAGGTGAATCAGTCAAATCAGATATTGATTCAGTTTAAAACAATAGATTCAGGAAACTGAATCAGTTTTCCCATCACTCATCACTGGTACCAACTGCCCAGTCTGGACCATTCTGGTTGCAGACTGAGGCAGAAATCTGTCTATTCATCAATATTTCTTGTGTCCTTTATAAATAAGCGCATACATCCTACATTTCATGTGGAAATATGATTTTATGTTAATTATCTCCTGGAGGAATGAAGCTTTTTGTCAGCAGAATACATTCGGAGACCTCATGGGGAAAATCCTAATAACAAATCTAATCTAATTTATATTTTTGCTTCCAGAAATGATGTATTTATAGCATTGCTATGGATCAGAATAAACACACAAATGCACAAACCAGCACAGAATAAATATGTGATCAATCTGCTACTCTGTGTTTTATGGTTTACTGTAATATTATGTATTTTACACATACATTATTCTGCCGGTCCTTAAATAGCTTACAAAGCATGTACAGGATTTCAGTACCATGGAACATTGTGTCATCTGTCATTGTGCCTTTCTTCTTCATGTGACAACAATTCTTCACTTCTGTCAGGGCTCCAAGTTAAAGAGGCTATATAAAAGGCCTTTCTCACTTAAATATCTTCCTCCAAGCCCAACTAAAATGTTTTGGGCAGATATGTTTGCCAAAAAACAAGACTGTCCACTCAACCAATGACCATCATAATTATGAGAAGCATGGTGGTGGCAGCATCATGCTATGGGGCTTCTCCGTTTCAGATACTACTAGGGCTCAAGTCAACATAGACTTGGATAGCTTTATAAATTAATTATTTCATAATCGTTAAGAGGATGTACATTTAAGCAACTAAGTTATTTATATATCGTTTTTGTAATCGTCGCTGTCGGGCGGAAACCTTGTATGTCCAAATTTGGTCAATTTCATATTTTTTCACATATCGTTGCTATTGGTCAGTCCCCATGTGGGTCTGTTATTTTTACAAGTTATTAACCAATCTAAAGCCTTGAAAATAGCTTGAGCGCAAATCTCATAACTCCATTGGACACTTCAACTGTCCACCTCTTCCTCACTCCGTGGGAGAGCTTCACGGCATATTTCTCCTCAAGAAGAGTCGCAATGAATCAACACGTCTTCTGAGGTAAATGTCTTCAAGACACTGGGCTCAAAGAAAAAAAAATCTTGACCCCCGCTAGTTCTGGTGCTCATCTGAGGACAGGAATTTAGCGCAAGACAATCCACTGCAACGCGGACTAAACCCTGTGCACTGCAGATAAGGTACGGAGTTTTTTTAATTTCCTGAAAAATAACTTTTTTGGAGATACGAGGATTCCGCCCAACAGCGACGTAATGTTTCTGGTTGTTTTACACTTGAATTTGGTTGCTTGATTTTAACACATTAATGGTAGAAAAAATAACTGGAAAATATGAACAAACATGCTCTGGCAGCTGTGCAAGAATCAGGCTTTAAGTTTACACTTCCAATGCCCCCACCCGACGAATGCACTGCTGCTAACAACAGTAAAGATTTTTCTCATCGTTCGAGGTTTCACGCTCGTTTTAATAACGCTGGCCGAAGGTCAAGTTGCTGTAGTCAATTCTATGCTTGTTGATTTCTATACTGTAAATAAAATCCTACTCGATCATCCAGTAGAATCATTCAGAAGGGGGATTTCAGATACTGGATTTCTTTTATCAATACCTGCCAAGGAGGAATTGGCAATATCTTAACAACCATATTGCGTGGAGAAAGGACCTTAGCATCCAAGAAGCAGAGAAACCATTTTCTGATCCCAGCTTTTATAGTTAGATTGTCGATGACATCACTCCCCAGTCACCACCCTCCATCATCCTACTATTACTGATGCAATTTCAAGAAGATTTTTTCTATCTTCTCTGCAAACTTCCCAAAGAACACAATACATGTTGTTTCAGCTTGTTCCCAGATGACATTTTCCAACCTATTATCTGGTATTTACCTACAGTTTCTACAATTCGTGAAGAATGTTCCCTGTGCAGTGTTCCTTTCACGATCATTACTTCATTCTCCACACTTCATCCAACCCTGGAGTTTACATAGAGAATTACGCTCCCTGTCTTCAGCATTACCACATCAGTCAAGTTTTCCATGAGAACCGCCATCCATCATCAACCTACAGATTCTCACTTGCAGCACAACTCTCCCCATCCCAAACTCTCCCCATTTCCATTCCTTTCTCTCAGCTAATATTATATCTAGTATCCTTTATCATCTACTTGATATATCTACCATCATCTGGTCATTTTTGGTGCATTCTGGAGATGCTTTTATGCTTTTCTGCTCAATTTCTGTAAAGAAATTGTTACGTTATTATTAGAGTTGGGTTAGGGTAGATTGCCACTTTCACCTTAATTAGTATGCATTAAATTAACAGTAGTTGGTGCTTTTAGAGAAATGATTGGTTTGTTGATTTGCACAGAAAGCTAATGAAACTTAAAAGAAGTATAGATTGGTTGAGTGTGTGTGTGTGTGTGTGTGAGAGAGAGAGAGAGAGAGAGAGAGAGAGAGAGCGAGAGAGAGACCACAAGCCAAACTTCTAAATATAAGGATTTATGTCATATTAAAGGGGTAAAATGGCAACTTTACATACAGTACATGTAAGGTAAATGTAAATATAAATGTTTGTGAGTTGTTAAGTGGTTGTTTTTGTTTTAGAGTGGTTTCCAGAACAGAAGTAAAAGTGATATGGTGAGAGCTTGACACACAGCACATGTGTAATGAGCATTATTAACTGAAAAGCATGAGCACACACAAACTGGAGATGAGGATCCATATCCTTTTACACCAAATCCATCAAAACAACAAGAAATATGACACACACACACACACACACTTATAGCCAGAAGAAAACATAGAGTAATGAGGAGAAAGAAAAAAAAACTGTTGAAGACCAAAATTCTCCATGGGATGTATCATCAGCAGATATAGGAATTGGCTTACATCAAGAAATCTAGAAACATCTGGCCTGAAGAACACTACAGATGCTCAGATCATGGCAGTACAAGAACAGGCAATAAAGCACAAAATCCACAGGGACAGGGATCTATCATTGCTGACAGGATTCAAGGTGCAGGCTGTGCAAGATGCCCCTGAAACAGTACAACATATAGTAGCATAGTGGAAGACAAGCATATACTGAGCAGTATAACCAAGTGGCTGGGATAGTGTACATAACCATCTAAGCTGAGTCTGGGTTTGAAGTCCCCAAGTCCCATTGGGACATACCACAGAAAGTGGTTGGGAACAATGGTGCTGAGATCTTGTGGGACTTCCAGGTTAACCAACCTGAACCTAGTGGTTTCTGACAAAGAGCAACAGACAACAGTTGTGAAAAGTGTGTCAATTCCAGACGACAAAAACATCACGGAGAAAATAAAGAAGTGTCAGTTGCTGAAGGAACAACTTGAGCAGATGCAGCGGGTGAAGGCCAAAGTGCTCCCAGTGGAGCACTGGGGGCTGTGGTAGTAGCAAGTTGTAAGACACGAGCTGGTACAGCATATAGAGAGAGGCAAAACCAAGTGCCTGGGATAGTGGGTATGGGATAGAAATCCCATAGTACAAATGGGACACACCAAAGAAAGTGGCTCTGAACAGTAGAACTAAGGTCCAGACTGAAAAACAGCTGCAACCTGGATATAGTGGTGGTTGATAAGGAGCAGAAGATGGCAGTAGATGTCAGATGTGGCAATCCCAGTCAATGATATCATGGGGAAAAGATTGAGAAATATCGGGGCTAAAGGAGCTATGGAACAGATGTGGAAGGTGAAATCCAGAGTGGTCACAGTGGTAATAGTACAGTGGGTTGTGGTAGTAGCAAGATGGAAGACACAAGTTGGAACAGGTCTTCAAGTCCCAGTAGGGCATATAGTAGTTTTTGACAAGGTACAGAAGATCGTAGTTGTGATAGATGTGGCAATCCCAACTGACAGTAACATCAGAAAAAGGTCAGGAAGTACCAGGGATGAAAGAACAACTGGAACAGATGCAGCAGGAGAAAGCCAAAGTGCTTCTAGTGTTAATAGGCAGCTGTGGTAGTAGATGTGGAAGATGAAAACCAAAGTGCTAAAAGGAGCATTGGCGGCTGTAATCCCCAAACTGAAAGTCTCCAGCAGATTCAAGGTGAACAGTTGTTGTTCAGAAGAGTACAGGAATAGCTGTAGGTAGAGGACCAGAGTTTGAGAAAGACCATATATCTATTTCACCTAAAACCTCAAAAACGACACCTCTAAATTGCAAAAATGTCATAAATGCTCTGACATGGTGTTCATTACCATGTGCAGTGTAGCGAGACACTCCTTTTTGGTGCAGTTTGCATAATTTATGACACAATACGGTGTTCAGGGAACCCGTGGGTCTGTGTGTGTAATCCTTTTGTTTATTTATTCATTTGCCCATTTGAAGGTTTTTCATGTCTGGACCTCCCGCTAGGTATGAGATATATTTGTATAGTAAGTGTGTGCGTGTTTGTGTGCTTCATAAGACGAAGCTGCTAACATTCACAGTAGATTAGACCAGGCTTTTCAAATCCAAGCCTTGACTTTTCTCACCTCTGTGTCTTAACACAAAATATAACAGCTGTATTAAATTTAATTATTAATATTTATCCCACAGTGCTGTTGAATTCTTGATTCTGATCGGACAGAAGGTGTTCACAAAGGGACTTGGTTTATGGCGAAAGGTCCCTGTAAACGAAATAAAAAATGTACAGGATTTTATATGGTCCTCTATGAGAAGACATTTATTTTACATTTATGGAAGTCTCCAGTGTCAGGTTTTATAGGTGCTATAATATGAGTGATAAGAATTTGTTTCCTTATTCTACAACATTAAATATAGCCTAAACTGATCAGCCAATCACAAACTAATACTACTTTCTTTCTCACCACTGACTCGACATAGTGCTTAGCTAGCACTGGGTGCACAGTCAAACCTTGGTATTTTATGGCCATGTAAAAAATAAAAAAACACTGTCAACAAATGATAATGTGTGCATATCGAGCTCATTACTTGGAATATTTGCTGAAATTAGAAGGTGTGGAATTAATTTTTTATGATCCCAGCTCACTGGATTTCCCATGCGTCCTGTTTTAGCCTCAGGATAAAACTGCACATTTATGCAGATCCACTCACTTTATTATGAACACGGAAAACATGACGCTAATCGCTGAAACGGCATTACAACATGATACATGCACACACAGAAACCACACAGTGCTGTGAGTGTTTTGATGGTTTGTTGTTTTTTTAATGTTATTTTTTTTTTATCCTATTAGAACATGCAGGAACTTTCTAGAACATCAACATAAACAGTGTGAACTTTCTCAGCCAATCACAGCACTGATTCAAAGTTTAAGCGACACAATAAAAACATAGAAAACGCATAATAAGATCCACGCCGACTTAGATGAATAAAGATGTAAAATATTTCAGATCTGAACTGTCTACTGGGATTTGTTTAATTGAAATCTTTTGTCAAATCCACAAATTCATTACAGATTCTCAGAGGGACTCTGCAATCTGAATCCTGTCCCATCTCTGCATGTCCTAGTTTTATAATTACTGCTCGCGTCAACGTGCAGTGCACAGAGGGACATGCTCGCTTATCCTCACGGACTTCCTGAAAAAAAAGGGTCACGTTTTTTAGGTGTCTCTCCATATATGGGTATTCCTGTAGAATGTTTAGCATTGAACACACAGGGAGTTCTTTATATCATCAGCAATGCCTTATGGATTTGTGATTATAAAAACTTCAGAAGAAAGAAGAAATAGAAAGAGAAGGAAAACAATAAAGAACGTAAGTAGAAAAGGTGAAAAGAAAGAGCAAGAACGAAAAGAAAGGAAGCCAATGAACGAGCAACAAAGAACAAAGACAGAACAGTGAAAGAAAGAACCAAGAAAAAAAGAAAAGCAAAGTAACAAGTATGTTAACTATTATGCTAGTTTGTGGTTAGCTTAATTTTTGATTAGCCTGTTTAATTTAATGGAAGTTCATTTAGCTTGTTTACTATATAGTTATTTTGTGGTTAGTGTACAGTATTTACCTTAATGCTAGGTTTTGGTTAGCCTGTTGATTGTAATGCTAGTTTGTGGTAAACATTTTTAATGCTAGCTTGCACTTATGTATGTATTGCACTTATGTTGTATGTTTACTGATAGGTTGTGGTTAGCATATTTAGCGAATGCTAGGTTTTGTTTAGTAAGTTTAATGCTAGGTTGTGCTCACTATATTTACTTTGAAACTAGTTTTTAGTTAGCATATTTATTTTAAGGCTAGATTGTGGTTAGTGTGTTTGATGTTACATTGTGCTTAGTATGTTTAATACTAGTTTGTGGTTAGCATATTTACTTCAGTGCTAATTTGTGCTTAGCCTGTTTCAATACATTATGGACCATTTTTTTATATTTAGTTCACTTCTTTAAACAGGACAGTTTTCACTTCAGTCTTTAAAAGAAAAACGTAAATGAGGTGCAGAGTGATTTTGTTATTATTATTTTTTTTTACCCCGAAGCTCAAACTTGTGCTGACCTTTTTCGAGATTGGCGTTTAACGACACTGTAAATGCGCCATTAACTCCGATCTCTTTCTCTGTGCTCACCTTTAGATCTGTCCATAATTATAGCTAAGTGCTGTAACTGATCTGAGCTTAAATAAATGTTTAACATGAGAGTAATAATGGGTGGAATAATCCGTTTTTTTTTTCCCGATCACTTCCCATTTTCAGAGGGTGACATTATAAAACTGAGCTTTCAGCACTTTATGAGATCCTTACTGTAGATTTTATATTTCCTAAAGTCATATATAAATCTGTATCATGTTTGAATGAGGGTGTAAATTAATGTGTGTGTGCATGTGTATGCAGTGCGATGACCCGGTGTATGTTCCCGTCTCGACTCAAGTGTTCTCGGGACTTCCTGAAAGTAATGAGTGTGCAAATTTCAATGTAGTTTGTCATTTTTTTTCTGTGGTTTCAATACTTTCAGCTGTCAACAATTTCCAAAACACTGCAGGTGCATATCATCAGTTTTTCCTATTATATTCATGCTATTTTAACTAAAAAAAAAATGTTTTTGTCAAGCTATTTCCAGTCAGTTTGAACACACTGTCCTCTGTCTAGACCTCTAATACAGAAACCTATCATAACCTTATTGCCTATTTATTTTTTGTTTTAACCCTCCATTTCCATCAGGATTCTTTATATTGGTCACTGTTGAGATTTACAGAAGACAGACGGGGGAGTTTAAAATAAACACTACAGTGGTAATACTCTAAAATGTAAAGAGATGGCTGAGGGCACTGGGACATGAGTGTTTAAAAGACTCTTGAATAAAATGTCTACAGAAATGAAATGGTACGCACCAATGGCGCTGCTGCGCGAACAGGTTTTTGCTCCTTGACCCTTTTCCTGCTTCAGTCGCTGAAATAACCAAACGTGCACTGAGTATCGAGTTCTGCTTCAGTGGTCTGTAAATAGCAGCTAAGCTCGCCACAAAATAACGGATGAAATAACACTCCATCTTCTGGAACAGCCCGGACAAAATCAGCTTTTTTATTGAGCCACAGTGACTTTTCCTCAGTGAGGATTGTGTTCAGTTCTATAAGGGGCAGTGATTGAAACGTATATTCTGTTGGATATTTTTAAGATGACATCATTAATCAACCCAGCCAGAAAATGCCCACATCTGGACTTGAATGTGCTCATATAAACCACAACTTAGATATCTGTAAATACTGCCATCACATTTTTGTCTATTTCTATTTTAATTTCTTAAATACAGTGTTCAAAGCCAGTTATCGCTCTTTTTTAGCTATACCAAGCTCCAAGTTCGTAACTGTTACGACCCCAAACGATGTTTAGGGGTATGGTTGGGATGTAACAATATGAAATGATTATAAAGTTAGATTTCTGGTGTGTATGTGGCAATCAACGACAAGGACAACAAATAGTGGGAAAAACCTGTCTCTATTATCATACAAATGGTGGTGACAAAAGTGGTAATATGTATGATATCTACAGAAACAAGATAACAAAAAAAACACAAAGGGGAAAAGAGCCATGAGCGGTGCCAAAACAAAGAAATTAGCAAAACAAAACTGTGCTAGCTTGAACATAACCCTCTAACCTGAACTACAAAGAAAAGTAATAAAAACAAATCTTCAGCGTCGATGACGCCCTACCTAACCTATACTTCCTATCCAAACAAAAGATACAGAGGGTGGCACGCGCTCCTACCCTAGTGTGTCTAATACAGAAAAGCTTACCTACGTGTTGCACAATGTATGTCACGTGACGTACTCACCTGTCCAGTTTTCCCCAAAATAAATAAAGTCATATCCATGAAGCGAAGAAACACAAACATCCAGATGCCGAACGAGTGACCCTCAAGTCACATACACAAAGTGACCCTCAAGTCACGTACACAAAGTGACCCGCAAGTCACGTACACAAAGTGACCCTCAAGTCACGTACACAAAGTGACCCGCAAGTCACGTACACAAAGTGACCCTCAAGTCACGCACACAAAGTGACCCGCAAGTCACGCACACAAAGTGACCCTCAATTCACGTACACAAAGTGACCCGCAAGTCACATACACAAAGTGACCCTCAAGTCACATACACAAAGTGACCCTCAAGTCACATACACAAAGTGACCCTCAAGTCACGTACACAAAGTGACCCGCAAGTCACATACACAAAAAAAAACTAACAAATTGGGATACATGAACAGTCTGACATACTAAAACCGAATGAACAACAATAGAGCCCTCTAACTAATTAGCACACATCTTCTTTCTCCTTCTGTTTCTGTCTCTGTTTCTGATTCTAATCCTGATTCTGATTCTGGTTGGTTGGTAGATCGACGGGTGATGTCACACAGGATAATGAAGATTGACAGGAGATGTCCAATGGTAGGATCTGAAAAGATAGATAGTGGAGCAAAGAGAGAGAGAGAGAGAACAAGAACAAGCAAAACAGCGAACCCACAAACATAGTTCGTAACACCCCTCCCCTTAAGACCAAACAACTGTTTGGTTTACAGTAACAAATGTGATTAGATATTAACGCTACACCCTGGAGAGTGCATCGGCTACAATATTCTCTGAAGAGGGAAACTCACTTTTGTGAATTAACACAAATTCATCCGCCGACACTGCGGCTTGAGAGAGGGAGTTTTCCTTCTGTTCGTTCAGGTAAACCACTACTTGCTCCGGGAGACAATTTTTAAATTCCTCCAGCAAAATTAATTCCCGCACTGAATTAAAATCAGTAACCTTGCTAGCAACACACCATTTGTCAAAGAGAATGCCCTTCTCTCTAGCAAACTCAACGAAAGTCTGATTAGACATTTTCTTATGATTTCTAAATCTTTGTCTGTATGCTTCAGGCACCAACTCGTAGGCGCGTAGAATAGCAGCTTTCAGTGTGTCATATTTTAAGCTGTCTTCTAAGGACAGAGTAGAGCAGATTTCCTGAGCTTTACCCATCAGACGACACTGTACCAAGAGAGACCAAACATCTTTTGGCCAACGGAGGGAAAGCGCAATGCGCTCAAATGCATTAAAATAAGAGTCCACCTCCGTCTCCCTAAAGTGAGGTACTAAAGCAATATGCTTGCTCACATCAAAGGTGGGTGAGGACAATCCGACCACCGGGGAAACATTTGGATCTGGAGCGGGAGTCTGTTGTGTAGCTGAGCTGGCAGCAATCTTCATCGCTTCCAGCTCGAGCTGTCGTAACTTTATTTGTTTCTCGACCTCTAACTCCATCCTGCGTATTTCTAATCGCATCTCAAACTCAGCGTGCCGAACTTGGGCTTCTAATTGTAACGGGGGTAGGTGGGACTTCAGTCGCACACCTTCTCTAGACCCAGTTGAGACGGGAGAGGACGGTTCAGAGAGTGGTAAGCCGGGCTTGGCGTCAGACTCCTCCTCGGCCTTAGCTATAGCGCGTTCCTCCCCGATGTTCTGCACATCCCTTAACAATGTCTGTCCCCCGGCATCAAGAGATTGCGTCTCCCAATTAGCCTCCTCATCATCAGCATCCCCAGTTAGGAGCAAAACATTTAACTCAGTCAAACCTTGTAATATTACCTGCTTAACTTCTTCTTTACGAGCTTGTCTGGCAACAGAGATTTCATAATGTGCCGCAATTGCAAATAAGTCATCCTTCCTGCACTTATTTAGCTGTTCTATGGTGGGAGCTTTAATAAATGACTGTAAATCAAACAAAGCCATGTTTCGATTATTAATTCCCACACAGCACACAGCAAGAAAAAAACAACAACACCACAACACTAATGCCAGTACCCCTAGTGGTAAAGCGCAAACCTACAAACTAGCCTATAGGCTCCCCACAACTATGCTGATGACGCCAACACACACCAAAAATTTTGAACATGGGAAAAACTATCCCGGACGAGCCCCCATTTGTTACGACCCCAAACGATGTTTAGGGGTATGGTTGGGATGTAACAATATGAAATGATTATAAAGTTAGATTTCTGGTGTGTATGTGGCAATCAACGACAAGGACAACAAATAGTGGGAAAAACCTGTCTCTATTATCATACAAATGGTGGTGACAAAAGTGGTAATATGTATGATATCTACAGAAACAAGATAACAAAAAAAACACAAAGGGGAAAAGAGCCATGAGCGGTGCCAAAACAAAGAAATTAGCAAAACAAAACTGTGCTAGCTTGAACATAACCCTCTAACCTGAACTACAAAGAAAAGTAATAAAAACAAATCTTCAGCGTCGATGACGCCCTACCTAACCTATACTTCCTATCCAAACAAAAGATACAGAGGGTGGCACGCGCTCCTACCCTAGTGTGTCTAATACAGAAAAGCTTACCTACGTGTTGCACAATGTATGTCACGTGACGTACTCACCTGTCCAGTTTTCCCCAAAATAAATAAAGTCATATCCATGAAGCGAAGAAACACAAACATCCAGATGCCGAACGAGTGACCCTCAAGTCACATACACAAAGTGACCCTCAAGTCACGTACACAAAGTGACCCGCAAGTCACGTACACAAAGTGACCCTCAAGTCACGTACACAAAGTGACCCGCAAGTCACGTACACAAAGTGACCCTCAAGTCACGCACACAAAGTGACCCGCAAGTCACGCACACAAAGTGACCCTCAATTCACGTACACAAAGTGACCCGCAAGTCACATACACAAAGTGACCCTCAAGTCACATACACAAAGTGACCCTCAAGTCACATACACAAAGTGACCCTCAAGTCACGTACACAAAGTGACCCGCAAGTCACATACACAAAAAAAAACTAACAAATTGGGATACATGAACAGTCTGACATACTAAAACCGAATGAACAACAATAGAGCCCTCTAACTAATTAGCACACATCTTCTTTCTCCTTCTGTTTCTGTCTCTGTTTCTGATTCTAATCCTGATTCTGATTCTGGTTGGTTGGTAGATCGACGGGTGATGTCACACAGGATAATGAAGATTGACAGGAGATGTCCAATGGTAGGATCTGAAAAGATAGATAGTGGAGCAAAGAGAGAGAGAGAGAGAACAAGAACAAGCAAAACAGCGAACCCACAAACATAGTTCGTAACAGTAACCAGTTCTCCAAAGTAGCACATTCCACAGAAACTACCCTTGCAAAGCTTTACATCTACCCATCATCAGCCCTTTGACCTTTCAGCAGCCTTCAGCACAGTCAATCACAAGACTCTCTTGTCCATCCAAGAGTCAGGAGTCTTCCGATTAGTAGCACAACATGGTGGTGGTTTATTTATAACCCGGAGGTACAGTTATTTCTGGTGATATAGAGGGAGTCTACAGCCATCAGCTCCATGACTACTATCCACTGGTGTCCCACAAGGCACAATGTTAAGTCCTCTTTGCCCCCACTTTCTCAATGAGGTCATATCCTTGCCTGGATTTTTAATACCACTACATTACTAATACCACTCAATTCATCCACTCATTTCATCCCACCAGCACTCTTGTTACTGCACAGGTCTCATGATATCTGGCAGATATCTCATCATGAATGAAAGCTCATTACCTAAGCTAAATTGTAAAAATCATTGAGCTGATGTACATCCCCACATGGTCTTTAACAATGCTTGCAACCTCAGGTAGTTCTTAACAACTATATCTCCTTCTTGCCTCACTAACAACGTTCAGGTTGCACCACCTTGTCTGTATGGTTTAACTGGACCCACCATCCTAAGATTTCCCTGGTATCCATGTGGAATAACCCCCTGACTATTCAAACAGCCGAATCACTGCTAGTCTTCAGACTAAAATGGCCCTGCATGCCCCCATGCACCCCCTGCAACTGATCCAGAATGCAGATGCTGGAGTTTGTCAACTTTCCTAACTTCTGCCACATCACAGCATTACAGTGCTCTTTTTAATGGCTCTCTCCAACTTCCCACATGTATACAAAGCCAAAAATGAACCTACCACCACCTACCTTAGAGTCTTATCACACCCTGTACTGCACTACCCTCCCTGCATTGTTTGACTTGATCCACCATCCCACAAGGTACAAAACTCTTCCCAGTCCTGGCACTCAAGTTGGATAAACTTCCCTTGACTATCCAAACAGCTGAATCACTGGAGGTCTATGGAGAAAGACTGCTTTTTATGTCACACCATTGTAATAGGTTCCCACATGTATACAAAACCAAAAAAGGTCTTTCTACCAACTAATTTCAGCCCTTTGTTTAATATTCAAAAAGAAAATCCCTTGAATTGGGTTTCAGATGAATGGTAATCTTGACCTCTCAGAACTCAGATTTTCTTATTCCTACAGTATATTCAGAATTCACAGTATTTTATTATCACTACTCCCTCTCCTTATCCTGACCTTGAAATGCCAGAAAAGCTTCCGTGGACACCAAACAAACAGCTTATCAAAATGCATTGAAAAAAACAAACCTGTGCATATTGTATTTCCCCAGACTCCATCGTGTTATTCAGACACACACCCATACAGACAACACACAGGTAGCGTGTTAATGTACTGGTTAAAAACTGAAATGTATTGTATACGATATCATGAACATCTCTGTATTTGACTTACAATGTTTGTTAAAATATATTTTAAGTGAAGACTTAATATGATACGGTGGTAGGAAAAATAAAAGGGTTAGGCCACACCCTTTCGCTATGATTGATAGATATAGAGGCCACACCCACTTCAATATGAAAGGCAAGCAATGAGGAGGGACCTGCTTCACTGTGACTAAAAGGCACCAAGGTCACACCCTCTTTCTGCATTTATTTCTCCATCCGTCCTTCATATTAATGGAAGATTTAGAAGGCAGTTTTGCTGTTTAGTTGTTATTTTGTTATTTTCAGGTCTTTGGGATTTTTAGTTTAGAACTGTAAATAAAATATTACTGCGAGTAAAATTAGCATTATAAGAGATCTGTGTGTTGAAAAAATGGGCATAGAGCAAAAACATAAACAACAAATTGTGTCTTTGGTATTTTTTTGATCATTTGACACCATTTAGTTAACGGTTTGCTTTATTCAGCTTAGTACAAGCACAATGTACTTCAGTGCTGAGCAGCGGGTGCTCCATATTTTTCAAAAATCTGACACTTTTAATCTGCCTACTTATCACAGATTTATATGTTTATTTGTGCCCTTCCTGGCTGAAACCAATCTCCTAAAGAGGTCAGATTTATTCTCTGTATTTCGGGCATCGATGCCAGGAAAAAGCAGAATGTCATTGCACTCTCAGTGGAGAACAGTAAGGAAATAAAAAAGGAGGAGTGCGCCAGCATGATATGGAGCTTCTTGTTTTTCATGAATGTCATCAAATATTAATACGAAATCGCACTTCTTTATAAAGACTAATCCTAAAAATATATACAGTATCACAACATTAAGCATGCAGAATTGTGACATGTGACATCACAACTGTAAACTCTCAGTGTAGTCTATAACATTTTAATCAGGATCACAGCGTATATAATGTTACAGTCTGGAGGATAAAGTGCCAATCCAAACTGATAAGTGTCAATCTAAACTATAGCATTCCAGTCAAAACTAGAATGTGTATAATATTACAATCTGGACTAGAATGTGCTCATATGAACCACAAAATGTCAGTTCAGACTACAGCTTGTTATGTGTAACTACACATTACTAAAACAGACTATAATTTTTCAATCCAGACAATAAGAGGTCAGTCAGATTATAATTTCTCAGGGAAGTCGTGGCCTAATGGTTACAGAGTTTGACTCCTAACCCTAAGGTTGGGGGTTCGAGTCTCGGGCCGGCAATACCACGACTGAGGCAATACCAACTGCTCCCCGGGCGGCACAGAATAAATGGCTGCCCACTGCCCCGGGTGTGTGTTCGCGGTGTGTGTGTTCACTGCTGTGTGTCCACTTTGGAAGGGTTAAATGCATAGAACAAATTCTCAGTATGGGTCACCATACTTAGCCGTATAAGCTAAATACCCCGTATGTCACATCTCACAAAATCTATACTATATAACACTTCCAGATTACAACCATTTAAGACGGACATTTATGTGTCAGACATCTGGAAAGAGATTCCGGACTATACCGATATATATGTTTCGATCCAGACAATAATTTCTAAATCTGTACAATATCTGTCAATCTGGATTTTAATTTGTCATCTATATGATAATTTGTCAATTTAATCTCTAATTCAATTTGTTAATCTGGGCTTTAATTTGTCAGTCTAGACTATAATTTGTCAGTCTATAAGATAATTTGTCAATCTGGAATATAATTTGTCGATCTAGATGATCAGTAAATCTCTAATTGAAATTGTCAGTCTGGACTATAATTTGTTGGTAGAGAATATAGGAATATGTGCATTAGCATATTAAACTGAATTATACCATTTAAACAACTAAACTAATGTATTACCGCATTTGAGACACATTTAATCATCTATATTCATTTTTTTAAATAAAAAAAAGAAGAACATGAGTTCATGTGCTTTTACGGCATTATTATGGAAGCTATCTGATTACATGTTTCTAATAAATGACTTGTGTTCTGAGGAGCTGCGGGGCAGGATGGAGATGGGATTTTGTTCAGTATTATACTACTGGGCTTTTCTTGTATTCATGAAGTGCACTGGGTTTGGACACTGGAGCTGAGGATTAGTGTTCAAGGAGCGCAGGGGCGAGGAAAAGGAAAGAACGGGTGAATGCGCAGGTCAGCATGTGTGTGTATGTGAGTGTGTGTGTATGTGAGTGTGTGTGTGTGTGTGGTGATAAATCCACATACTTTCTAAAGTAAAGGAGAAAAGTGCATGCACCAGCAACCAGAATTAAGATGTTTACACTCCTACTCTTAAATGAACATTCAAATGATCATTAATAAAAAATATTTTATATATATATATATATATATATATATATATATATATATATATATATATATATATATATATTTACTTCTAATAAGTAGAAGAAATAGAATCTAGAAATTGTTCTGGTGTGTGTCTATCTCAGAGGACCATCCCATAATATGCACCAGACCAAAGCAAAAAAAAAAAAATTACTGAGAGAAATAATGTTTCTGAAACAGAGAGAATCTGAGGGAGCAGATAAACAGAATCATTTGAGGAAACCATTCAAACACACACACACTCAAATACACACAAAACACACACTCTAACTCCCTTTCTCGCTTCATTGAATGGCTCATATAAATCCCCTCCCCTGAGGTCGAGCCCCTTCATCCTAACACACTTGCCTTGAAACCAACTGTGTAAGAGTGTGTGTGTGTGTGTGTGTGTGTGTGTGTGTGTGTGTGTGTGTGTGTGAGAGAGAGAGAGAGAGAGAGAGAGAGAGAGAGAGAGATTGATGGTGTGTTTAAATCAATGCTCCTCCTCCTGCTGTGACATAATCATCCCAGGTGGGTTTTATTTAATCTTCGATTGCCCCCATGCTGTGAAATCAGATATTACACACACACACACACACACACAAATATACATATTACACTTTAAAAGTGTGTATACATACAATTCTATGTTATTTAATTTTAGTGTGTTATTTGTCTGCGTTAGTGACCTTTAGTAAGTTGTGTGTCACATGACATGATAAAGTGCCCTCTAGGGTGCTGTTACTTGCGAGAAAACATACTATAGCAACATGCATGACAAAGTGCTTCCTAGGCCACCCTTCCAGTGGAGATAATAAGATGCCATGCCTTACAGTCTTACCTACAGATAAGGAAAAATGCTGAAGTGCCCTCCAGGCTGATCTTTTAGTGGAGAAATAAGATGCCATCCCTTACAGGCTCACCTACAGGCGAGGAAACATGACAAAGTGCCCTCTAGTCTGATCTTCCAGTAAAGAACATAGGATGCCTTGCCTTACAGGCTTGCTTACAGATAAGGAAACGTGACAAAGTGCTTTCCAGGCTGGCCTTCCAGTGAAGAAAATAGGATGTTATGCCCTATAGTCTCACATACAGGAGAGGAAATATAATGACTTGGCCTTTATTGCCCTTTAGGGTGCATTTTAGCCTGTTTAAAGAGGGTGTTTGTGTTACTGTACTTTAGTGTATAAGCAAACTTAATTCTGTGTTCATTTTAGTGTTTTAATTGTGCTTGTGTGTTCTTGAACTTTAGTGTGTGTGCGTGTGTGTTAACTTTAGAGCAGAAACCTAGGTCTGTTTTGAGAACCACTCTATAGGATTTTCCAGGTTAGCAAACATTGAATCCTAGCTAACAAGTCTAGCAATGCTCATAAGAGAACATTTATTTTAGTAAGCATCATAAACTTCCTAGAGAGACAGAAAGACTCCTAAAATGTCAGAAACATACAATAACCATAGTAGAATAGAAGAAAGGAGAAGAAACGTCTAGAGTCTTTGCTAGTTAGCTAGTTACTTTGGGTCAGCTTTTGTTTGAATTTGTTGTGATTTTTTTGTGCTATTTAATTTTTTTACTGTATAATTCTAAGCATAAACGACCATCAGGTGCCGTTAACAACAGATTTTAGGCTGCATCCAGTTTTATGGCCACATTTAATTTTACGAGGGTCTTTACAGAGATATCATGCCTCCCTTCAAAGCTGTTGCAACCATTTATCCATCAAGATAAATCAAACAAACAAACAAACAAATAAATAAATGAGACCTGACTTCCTGGGAAGGAAGTTAATAGATACCATAAAACTGTCTATGAGATTTAGTTTGTTAGCTGCACAAGGTAAGCGCTAATGCTCATTCTGATTGTGCTTCGAAAACATCAGTAATTTAGCTAATGTTAAATAAGCCATAGGGGCATGTCCTGGCTTTCATTCTTTCAAGCTAAATTGTATATAATAGCTTAAAGTAATATACTGTGACTTGTTTACATATAGAGAGATTATTGTGCAGCTAGCATGCTAATTCTTGCTTTTAATTAGCCAGATAATAAAACTATTAGAGATTTCAGCAGGCTAGCATAATTTTCTTGACGTGACAAAGTCGTTGGAGTGTTGCGGGTTTGTCACATTTGTTTTCTTTTTTTTCTCATCTAAAGACACACACACATACACACAGTCTTTCTCTTTCATCAACAGTGGCTCCAGTGTAAGTGTGTGTGTGAGCTGCATGTGTAAATCCCTTGAATTCATCAGCGCTGATAGGTGACTGATCTGAGATTACACTCTGCCAAAATGTGTGTTAAACCCTGTGTGAAACTAGCGTGCTAATAGCTAATAATTGTTGCTAGTCATGTGTAACCATGACAAGAAGCAAAAATTAAATAAAGAGTTAAGATGTGGTATACCACTAACTTTTGCTTCCTACCTGAACGAACACTTGTGTGTCACATGAAACTGTGAGAAATGCACATGCGCAATTTCAACTGGTGTCCCTCAAAGCTCAGTACTCACCCCACTTATGTTTGACTCGATTCCTGTTTTGTTCATGTTCATTCACTTCTTGTTGCTGTGGGAATTTGATTTAAACCTCTGGTGCTTGGTTACAAACCCATAAATTCAAATATGCACAAAGTTTTCTTTGATCCTTCTAAAGAAGATGGCTGTGTCTCAATCAGCTTGCTAGCTCCCTTGGTCGTGAGTCAATATATCAAGTACACAAGTTTCTGTAATTGTGCTTCAAGCTAGATTTTTCAAGGTAGATAGTGGAGTTTTTTTATTTTGTTAAATACCTAGAATACCTAGTTTTTTTTTCCTAAGCAGAGGAAGGCTTTGGAAAAACACTTAGCACGGACACTACCTGTTTTTTTTTGCAATGCATTATGTTTTTTTTTACACTAGAATGATACTGTGATTGAGAGAGAGGGAGAGAAAGAGAGAGGGAGAGAGAGCTTTTAAACAGGTCTTGGTCATGAGAACAAAATAAAATCAAAACAAATTGATGGACTCTGATATGGAACCTCTTCTGAATAATGTACGCTAGTTTTAGCTAGCTAATGAACATGAAAATGGAGGATTTTTTTTGTTTGTTTGTTTGTATTTTTTGGATTTTTAATGACACTAAAAAAGACATTTTAGTTTTAAGTTGTTAAAATGTGCGAATAATAATTTTGTCTGAATCATAATAATTAGAATTTTCGCTACACGGTTAAAGCTTGACAAAAACGACAGAATATTTGCCTATATGGCTCATGACTGATTTGTAACCAATAAATAGAATCATTTGAAATGAATCCAGTGACAGAATAATGATACTTTGGCAGAGTTTAATAAGCAGGATAGATATACAGAGATATAAACACACACACACACACACACACACACAGATCTGAATGACTCAACACACCTCGTTAATTACACACACTGTGTTTTACAGCAGCGCCAAAAATAACACAACGTGAACAAAAGTGGAAAACGCAGACACACACACACACACACAAACACACACACACTCACGCTTGGCATAAACGATCTAAACAGTTGCACAATTCGCCAAACACAAAGTGCTGCCTTTCGATTCCTGGAACAAAATGAACAGGGTTTGGCACGGAGGTGTGAAAAGGACTGCCTGCCAAGAGTGTGTGCATGTGTGTGTGGTTGTGTGTGTGTTTGTGTGTGTGTGTCATTTTCACTCTTTCCATGAATAGCATTCACAATAGAACAATTGCCATTCATTTACACGCACTCACAAACCATAACCTGCACACCATCACTGTGTGTGTGTCTCTGTGTTCTTGTGTATGTGTAAGTGTGTCTCTAGGTATGTGTGTATTTGTCTCTCTGTGTATGTGTACTGTATGCGTTCATGTATGTGTGTATTTGTGTGACTCTCTGTGTATGTGTATGCGTTCATGTATGTGTGTATTTGTGTGACTCTCTGTGTATGTGTATGCGTTCATGTATGTGTGTATTTGTGTGACTCTATGTATATGTGTGTGTATGTTTCTATGTATGTGTTCACATATATGTATATTTGTGTCTCTATGTACTGTATGTGTGTTTGTGTGTATCTGTGTGTCTCTATGTATATGTATGTACAGTATGTATGTATGAGTATATTTATGTGTACATGTGTGTGTATATATGTGTATACAGACTGTATACTTGTCGGCGCTACAGTATTTGTTGTATCAGCCCTGTAGTGGGGCGTATTGTATTGTATGTCTGAACTGTTTGCACCAGGTTACACATCATACACCTTGTGTGGCTGAGATAAATCCTGAGCTCTGTGTTGTCTTACAGTATGTACAGTAGCTTTGTGTTTTTTTGCAGCACTATGGTCCTGGAGAAACGTTGTTTTATTTTACTGTGTACTGTGTCAGATATATATGGGTGATCTGACAATAAAAAAACTATAACTTATAGACTAGGCTTATATATGTGTGTGTGTGTGTGTTTGTGTACACACACTTACACTCATATAGAACAGTATCTCTGTTCATTCATGTAATTATCCAACCAGCCAGTAATCTAATGCAGGTCCAGTGCATCAGAAGAGTCTTTCTTGTATACGGTATATACATAAAATGATGCAGAAAAAAAAGCGGGCATCAACCAGGGACTTTGCAAGAAAGAAATAAAGAAAGAAAGAAAATCCCATTGTTGGTTGAAGCTGATAGAACGTCTATTCTTGCTTAAATAGCCACACTTTCCATCTTTGGTGAGCAGAAAGCCATCACAGAAACACGTGGGGGTTTGAGGAAGCAACCCTCTAATAATCCAAACTAGCAATTTAGACTGAATTCATTCATATGCAGAAACGAACGCATTCACACTTCGCATTACTTCACTTCACTTCACATCATCGTCATGAAAGTTCAAACCAAACCTATGCCATGGCCACAGCCTATCGACAACATGGAGACTGAAGCTACAAGCTGATGTAGTTGAAGATTATAAAATGAGATGAAAGGCTGTTGAGCTGTTTCCAGCTGGATGGTTTTAAGACAGAAGTTTGCGTTTCCTTCCATTTGGTTTAAACGACTACGATTGCGAGTTTTAGTCTGATGGACACATTACATCCAATATGACTTGATATATGAAGCTGAAGAAGGGAATAAAAACGGCACTAGGTATAAAAACGTCTGGAACAGCAGACGTCTGTATAAATTCACACACCGATGATAAACGTCAGACTAAATATCACGGCTTTCAGGAAGAAGGATTATTGTGGATGCTTTATATAGACCACGACAGCTCCTGATTCATTCCTACTACAAATTTATTTATTTATTTTTTTTGTTTGTTTGGTATTGGAGATTTCTTTATTTAAACTGTCTGTATTGTTTACTTTTTTTACTGTCTGAAAAAAAATAATATATATATTTTTAAATAAATAATAATAAAAATCATAATAACCTAAAATTATAACCATAGTGGGTGTGTGTTTGTCTTTGTGTGTGTGTGTGTGTGTGTGTGTGTGTGTGTGTGTGTGTGTGTGTGTGTGTGTGTGTGTGTGTGTGTCCGGGCTCAGTCATGCTACCGCAGCGCCCCCTAGTGTTAGAGTGTGACGTTTAACAGTCAAATTTTTTAACTCATTTTTTAAATAAAATGTTATTAATAATAATAAAAAAGCCATTTTATATTTTTATAGCATTTAATTAAATTATGCATCTGATTTCTATAAATGTTTACACGTATAACCTTTTATAAAATTATGATTATTATTATTATTATTATTGTTATTATTATTATTATTATTATTATTATTATTATTATTATTATTATTATTATTATTGTTATTAATTGATTAATTAGTTTGTTTGTTTATTTGTTTGTTTTGCGGTTCTGGTGAAGAATGTATGTCTTAATGAATAATCACTGAGGGGGAAAAAAGATTTTCTTTTTTCCTTTTATTCAAATAATTGGAAAGAAAGAAAGAAAGAAAGAAAGAAAGAAAGAAAGAAAGAAAGAAAGAAAGAAGTATACATCTAAGAGAAAATAAAAATAATGCAAGCAAGAAACAGAATGAGGTCAAGGCAAGTGTGGAAAAAGGAAAGGAAAAAACAGACAAAAGGAAAGAAGAATGAAGAGAAAGGAAAGAGCGTCTGCTGCTCTGCAGACTGACTCGGCCACAGCACATTGTTTCTGTCCTCTACACTCTGAGTGAACTGTACTGGAGACAAAGCATCTGTTTGTTTGTGTATTTATTTGTTTGTTTACTTGTTTACGTGTTGTGAACAGGTGGCCTGGTGGTCCTCGGGTGGTTGAATGTGTCAGCCAGGTGGTACACAGTGTTCTGTTCTGAGTGTGTGTGTGTGCGCATATGTTTGTGTCAAACGACAGCACAGAGTTTTAGCTGCATTAGCCAGTCGCCTCATCATGCTAATAAGAGGAATTTGTTAACTTTGGGTGACTTTATGTCTTTTTTTCCCTCTCTGAAGTTTCTCTTAATGAGGTCAATAAACACAGAGAAATCTGACCACAGGCCAAAGCCAACCTGTTTATTTCTCATCTTTGATTTATAAGCTTTTGTTTTGTAAAAATCTACCTTGATGATTTCCTGTCAAAAATTACTACTGGACTTTGTAATATTTCTTGGTTTGGGATTAGTCAGAAAGATCTGATTGGGTTCTAAACTTTAGCAGCTACATGTGTTCACACTAAATGATATCATAAAGATATAGCAACGCAGGCGTCAGTAGTGATGTGGCCTCACTGCTCACAACACCCACTGTTTATGAACCACGACTACTAGGCCCAGGGATTCAGCTTAGCCTTAAACACTAATAAGGTGATGGCATCAAGTGCACAAAAACACTATGACATCATGTGCATATGAAACTCTATGACATCACACATGTACGCAACTCTATGACATCACAGGTGTACAAAACACTATGACATCACACATATACAAAACTGACATCACAGGTGTACAAAACATTATAACATCACAAGTGTATACAATTCTATGACATAATGTGTACAATATGACACAACTTAGAATGACAGAAACAAGCAGTTTAACAAAATGAAAGAGAAATAAAGTAAGAAAATGACAAAAGCGCTGACAAAGCAAAACATGACATACACAAACAGGAAGAAAGAAAGAAAGAAAGAAAGAAAGAAAGAAAGAAAGAAAGAAAGAAAGAAAGAAAGAAAGAAAGAAAGAAAGGATAATACAAAAATAATAAACAAACATAAGGAATACAAATTTCTCATAGAACACAAATACAAGCTCATAGAATTAAGTAGAAATCTTTTAAAAAATTGAGTGAGTATGAATGAGGCAAAATAACTTGACATTTTTGTTGTTAAATCATTTATAAAATAAAATGAACAGACAGAAAATGAAAATAGGAAGGAATTAAAAAAAAAGAAACTCAAAGATGCAAACAAAAAAGAAGTCAAATTAAATGACATTTTTAAAGGGAGAAAAATCAAAAAGCAATTGAAAAAAAAATAAAAAAAGAAGAAAAACAAAACAGAAAAAACAGGAAAACAAACAGAGGAAAGAGAAAAACAGTAAAAAGAAAAATGAATAGCTCAGCAATAAAAAGAATACATAAAAGTAGAAAATAACGAAAGAACAAAGACAAAGGGGAAAAAATGAAGAAACAAAAATAAGACATAACACAGTGACATCACTGTCTATGATTTAAACATCACACTGTTTAATAATGTTTTACTCATGGTTAATTTACCTAACCATCAGAGAAAAGATGACCACACCAACTAGTTACTTACACACACACACACACACACACACACACACAATTTCAGATGTCCATCAACTTCATATCACTCTCGAGCACAATTTGTCAATTAAGAAGCTGTAAACAAAACTCTGTGTGTGTGTGTGAGTGTGTGTGTGTGTGTGTGTGTGTGTGTGTGTGTGTGTGTGTGTGTGTGTGTGTGTGTGTGTGTGATTTCCCAGGATGTCATTCTGCAAACTGCAAATATTTGAAGCGGGAGCCAGGTTTCTCTCCGACTCATTAAACTCGGTATTTACTCAACACACATTTTACTCTGTGTGTGTGTGTGTGTATGTGTGTGTGTGTGTTCTCAGGACATTACTCGTCCTCGTCAGCATTAATTACAGCTACCGATGAAAATTGAGAGGATGTAAACATGGCAGCCAAAAAAAGGCTCTGATTTATGCTTTAATTGCTTCACTTGCCGTTTTGTTTCGTCTGTAGAATTGTTTCTATTCATTTAATGCATATTTATTTTTGTTTGTATAAAATGAATGATATAAAATAATCTAACATATTGAATTAATTAAATATAATAACTATTTTAATATAAAAAATATATAAAACCTATAAATCTAATATAAAATATAACCTTGTTTCATTGCTATTTTATATTTTCAAACCTAAAGCTAATTGAATATACATTTATATTTATTCATTTATTTAATGTTTTTATTAGAATTCTGCTGAATTATTTACAATGTGTTATTCATTTACTGCATATGTATATTTTCTAAAAAAAATCTTTTAGATTTTATTTTATTTGTTTAATATTTTATAATATTTTATTTCCATTATTACCTTTTACTTTCTATATCTAAAGTACAAATCTGATAAATAAAAAAAATATATATGTATTATTATTATTATTATTATTATTATTATTATTATTATTTTATTATTATTATTATTAATAATAATAATAATAATAATAATAATAATAATAATAATAATAGTATTATTATTAATAATAATTTGTCTTTTTTATTTAATGCCTTTTTACAGAATATAAAATATAAAATTTGAATTTTTGTTTTTCATATTTATTTTACATTTTCATATTTATTTAACATTTTAACATTTAATACTTTCTTAGTATCTACATTCATTCAGGGTTAGCAGTTAATGTACACTTGTTCACTTGTAAGTACACTAGAACACTAGTGCACTTTAATGTTCTGCCCTGATTAGTTATACCATATTAAGCCAGCAGGGGGCAGTGTGACCATACACTTAATGCTCTCTTCTACTGTGTATGAAATACAGGCTTTTTTTCTACACATATTTGTAAGTGTACATTCATAATTCTTATTTACAGTAATTAGCTGCTTATTTGTATTATTATGTTTATTAAACTTTACAAAATTTTAGAAATTAACAAAAATAGTCTCATCAATATAACACTAGCCGGTACGCTAGCAAAACCCTGCTAGTTAACATAATGTAAACAGTCAACATAAACATTAAAAAGTCAACATTAAATATTAAAACATGAAATAAACAATAAAATTCGCTGATTCTTATCATTACTTTCAAAATTCATCAGCTTGTGTATGTATTCTATAGTTAGCTAAGCTGACAAGCTAATTTGCCAATCTAAGCTAAACTATCTTGTCAGTTTTTCTACAAACATTACACAGCTACATTAGCTTGCTAGATTTGATATTTATACAAAAAAAAAAAAAAAAAACTGTTCACAAAGAGGCCATGATTTAATATGCCAGTTAAACTAACAGTTTACTAATTAGCCTCAGTGATGTTATTTAGCATTTATTTTACCCATGATAAGTGTTTAACCTTTGTTACAGGCTACTATAAGCATTTTGTTTTGGGTAGCCATTTGTGTAACCTTTTTTTTATCACTATAGTTGCTAATGCCAACTTCTGCACTAATTAGCAAGCTATTGTTACACAGTTAGAGCAAATGATAAAATGAGAAACGTTAAAAATTGGTTTTAGTAAAATTATTGACCATAATATATTCTTTAGACAAATGATATTTCTATCTAAGGGGATTTAAAATCATTGGAAATTTGTATTAAAAAACAGTTGGAGTATGACCAATAAAGATGCATTCTGTCATCCTGGCATCTGTTTGCTTTACGTAGATCAGTCGAGGGTAAAGGAATATCTGGTAAGTACTGGTTGCTCCCTGCATGTGAGTCTTTTGGGTTAAGAGTAGGGTAGCTGGACCCATTAAAAATAAATAAATAAATAAATCAAACAAATCCCAGCCCATGGTCTGGTAGAGCTTTTTTGGCATAATTCTCAAAGATGGTGTAAAGGCAGCCTTTTTAAAGCTGATAGTGAAGCATGCTGCTATTGGACTGTTTTTTATAGAATAGAAGCTGTTATTCTGTCACATATACTGTACATTACAGCACAGTGAAATTCTTTTTTTGCATATCCCCACTTTGGAAGTTGGTTCAGGTTCAGCCATGATACAGCACTCATGGAGCAGAGAGGGTTAAGGTCATTGCTCAAGGGCCGAACAGTGGCAGCTTGGAAGTGCTGGGACTTGAACCCCGAACCTCCAATCAACAACCCAGAGCCTTAAGATTTTCAGAGTCCATTGTGCTAACCATTGTATTACACTATGAAACCCCCAGCTGGGACTGAGGCTCTAGTCATGCCAAAAAAGACAGCTCCAAATTCCAATCTATTTAAGCTCAAATCCTGCAGGTATTTGTTAGAAAGATGAAGCAAAAAAAGGTTCTCTAGCAAAATAACCTTTTCTTTGGCATGGGCTAGTCAGCGCTCATCAAAATCTTGAAGCGTGTACTACACAGATTTGAAATATTTTTTGCAAGGCAAGGAAGAGTTTTACTATTACTACTGGTAGATTTATACCAAAAAATCAATGCCAACGGGTTACACTGAGACTCCTATATGATGTCACCACATACAGTAGGAAGCCCCTACATTTCAATTTTGGCTTTTCCTTCAGGAGACAGTTGATTCAGCATATTCCTGTTCCCTCAGGACCTCGTTTGTAGAGATTCTGAAACAAAAGGCTGGTGGAAAAGATGATTTGATTGAAGAGATTTGAAGTGCAGCTTCTATACCAAGTTCACCAATCTGCCCCCTGCTCCCACTTGCCCCCTGGTACATGCACCAGGTCTTACAATCACCTTACACCCATAAGGCTTGTTTCTACAGTGACTCGAAGAGCATTATACATTCATTCACTGACTAGACCATCTCAGGAGCTATAGCGTTTGCTACAGTATACCTCTTAAATGCAAAAGAGATTTTAAATGACTTTTATGCCAAGTATCATCACAGAGATGAAGAAAAAGTTCATCTGTCATGTCAATTTTACTGCTCTGACTCCTACCTCCACTTGCCAAAAGGCTTATTTTTTGGGGCAAACCCTTGATGAGTGATACATTTATTCACTGACTAGACCTCAGGAGACATAGATACTGATATACTGCTCTGCTGTGGAGTTTCTTAAATAGGGTGGTGGTGCAAAAGAGATTTAAAATGTTTTATGGTAAATATCATCACACAGGTAAAGAAAAATTTCAGCTGCCATGTCAAGTTCACCTTTCTGCCCTTCCACCCCCCACTCCCACGGCATATGCAGCCAGCTCTTACACACACTTTACTGCCACAAGTCTTATTTTTTGGGTAGACTCTTGATGAGAATGATACGTTCATCCGCTGACTGGGACTCTGCAGGATCTCTAGCTTCTGATATACTTCTGTCCTGCTTGTCCAGTAGCAGACATATCTTGATACAGTAAATTTGTCATCATGGCTATTTAAAGAATTATCTACAGTTCTTTATACACAATTGGAGGTACCTCATTATCCCCTTGAATCTGTTCATCTGCAAAGCATCTGTGACTGCTTTTTGACCGAGCCCTGCGTTATTACATGACCAATTTGGGGTATTTTGTGTACAATATCAGTAGAGTCCTTCTTAGAAATATTTTTAGCTGTTTCATGAGGTCAATGGTAATTTTTAAAGTTTTAAAGTGCCTCAACAGAGACATTTAGAAAAAGATTTCAACTGGTTCAACATACTGCATCATGCACTTCAATATGACGGGAGAGAGTTGCTTTACAGGCAGCATGTAAAGCAGCTCTCTCCTGTCATATGTAAGTGCGACTCTCTCAAAGTAATTATCATCAATGTTTTAAACGATTCTGCTTTACTCATTTTTTCTGATTGGCTTGGTCAGTCACTCATGGAGAAAACATACTACAACAAATCTAATATTAAAAGTTTTGATAAACATATTACCTGTATTTTATTTGGGGAAGTTGTGGACTAATGGTTAGAGAATTTGACTCCTAACCCTAAGGTTGTGGGTTTGAGTCTCGGGCCAGCAATACCACGACTGAGGTGCCCTTGAGCAAGGCACCGAACTCCCCCAACTGCTCCCCGGGCGCCGCAGCATAAATGGCTGCCCACTGGTCCGGGTGTGTGTTCACGGTGTGTGTGTGTTCACTGCTGTGTGTGTGCACTTTTGATGGGTTAAATGCAGAGAACAAATTCTGAGTATAGATCACGATACTTAGCTGTATGTCACGTCACTTGTCACTTGTTATTTCATTCACCATCTTTTGGCAAGGTAACTTAGCTACAGTAGGTCGACTGCTTAGCTAGCTTAGCTAACAATATGACACATACACAAGCCTGTCATTTTCACTGTACCACTATATCAGATGCTAATGTTAGCTAGCTGTGTGGGTGCTAGCATCTGATTAGTGTTAGCTTGATTAGGCTACTTTATTCATTCATTCATTTCTAACGCTTATCCGAACTATCTCGGGTCACGGGGAGCCTGTAACTATCTCAGGCGTCATCGGGCATCAAGGCAGGATACACCCTGGATGGAGTGCCAACCCATCGCAGGGCACACACACACACACACACTCTCATTCACTCACACACTACGGACAATTTTCCAGAGATGCCAATCAACCTACCATGCATGTCTTTGGACCGGGGGAGGAAACCGGAGTACCCGGAGGAAACCCCCGAGGCACGGTGAGAACATGCAAACTCCACACACACAAGGCGGAGGCGGGAATCGAACCCCCAACCCTGGAGGTGTGAGGCGAACATGCTAACCACTAAGCCACCGTGCCCCCAGGCTACTTTATTATGTTTGTTTATTTATGCAGGTTTTGTTTTGTTATTCCATCAAGACATCAAATTTAATTTAAATGCTTACAAGTCTAAAATGTTTATATTTGCTTATTCTTTCAGCACTTTCTGATCTGGTCTCAAAACACATTCTTTATACACTAATAATCTAGAAATATGCATTACTTGTTGATATGCCAATGCCTTCTGGGTAAGTAAACAACCTGAACATGGGTAAGGAGGGTTCTCAATTAAGGGCAAGTGGAGATTTGGTACATGTACAAGGCAGCTTTAAAAATTATTTAAACTGTGACTGGAATTCCGACCTTTGTGTATGTTTTCCATGAAACTGGAGTCTTATAAAGAGCTCATAAAGCCCCATAGAACAACAGCGTGTGTGTGTGTCTGTGCGTTTCTGTGTCCACTTTTCCATCCCTCTGGACATTTCTTTTGTCTGAGACACAAAGCCATTCCCTGTAATCGGAGACACCACCTGGCCAATCAGCAAACAGCTCATTCATTTTTAATTAAAACCCAGCAATTAAACTACAAACAGGAAATTTCAGAGCTTTTGAAAACACACACAGAGCGGAATACTAATATAATAAACACCGGCTGCTTTTCAAAAGGTGACGGCATGCTATCAAATGATCTCTGCTCAAATGACGTGTGCCTGCGTGTGTGTGTGCCTCGAGGTTTTAATACCACACCGCACAAAGTGCTGTGTGTTAAACCCAGAACACACCATGTGATTGTCATCAGTACCCATCTGAGGAGGAACAGCATCATACTCTCCCTGAAACTTCAGCACAATTCTTTCTCTCCCACGTTCGTTACACACGTGCAAGTTAGCAAATGTACAACAAATCTCACAATTAGTTTCTACTTTGCATCATTAGACCTAATGCATCATTAGTTAGGCCGTTATTTGAGATTGAGCGATTATGTTGCATAATTAGCTGTAATTGCTTGCTATGTTGCCAATTAAGTGTAAATAAATGTTGATAAAATTATAAAATGTTCATAATTAGCTGTTATTGTACATAATTAGCAAATATATTGCATTATTAACTATTTTATAATTAGTTATGTCACACAATAAGCGAGCTTATTACGTAATAGTTTTACACATTACATAGTTAGATTTTATAATTAGACCTTATGACACAATTTGTAATTATGTTGCATTAATTGTATTAGTTATGTCATGTAATTGCAGGCTATGTCACATAAATAGCTACCTTTGTAGAATAAGTAAGTTATGTCATGTGATTAGCAACATTGGTGCAAAAATGATTCTGTTATGTCGCCTAGTTGTTCACTATGATACGGAATTATTTGTGTTGATGAGTTTAATCTTCTAGGTTGTAGAATGTGTTAAAGGGTTTTTTTCCTCTGAAGGAAGGTTTTTTCCTCCTTCTGGTTTGTGACTGGCTCACCGAATATTACTGGGGCAACTGGGACAGCTGTCAATCCACAGAAGCAGAATGTAGCTGTGTGCGGTAGAGGAGGTGTTTATCAGCAGGATTAAGGACCTGTGCTGAGCTCGGATTCCACCTCCCGTTAACCAATCATCATCCGCATCAAATCAGCTGCATCGCACAAAACCAATAATAAGTGCTTCCTTCCTTATCTGCCAGCGTGATAAATTACACAGCCAGAATAAAGCGAATAAGAAGCTGGAGTGGAGATGGATATCAGAAAATGAAATATAACACACATACGGCACGGCGCTCACATCCTCCAGCGTTTTTAATAAAGGTGATACGTTCTACTTTTCCACAGCCACCAGTTTTTTTTGTTTGTTTTTTTGTTTTTTTTTGCAATATTTTACAATATACACTACAATACAGTATTTCTAAAAGCATGCCTCAATATTGTCAACATAAACTTGCTGGCCATTTTATTAGTAAAAGTAAAAAATCAAAGAACAGAACGAAACAACGGAACATACAACAATGTTGCTACTGGATGCTGCACACTGCAGAGGTGGGAATTTTCCTTTGGGCAAAATGTTCTTACCAGCTACTTGATTGTGCAACAGTTTTATTCTATTATGATTTGACTGTGGTCTGGTTTCCAGATGGAGAATCAGGGGCAACTTGGCCAGGGTGGGATAACCGGAACAGGGTGTGAGGCAGGGCCTGGAGGTGGGACTGAAGCAGGGCCAAAGGTATGGACATGGCCTGGTAATAAAAGAGGGCTCGGGGCATGTACATGGCCGGGATTCGAACAGGGCCTGAGGCAGAGCTTGGTACCGAACATAGGAGAAAAGAACATTGGCCTCAGCGTAGAACAGGGCTTGGAAAAGAACCTGACACGGGTTGAAAAATGGCATGGAAGGTGTGGGAAAAGGTCTTGGAATACTACAATACCACCCTGTCAGCCTCGTCATGATGTGTGTCCATGTCATCCCATGAAGTTTTGGAGGGAAGGAAGCCACCAGTTGCTGATGTAGGTGATGAAAGGCAGAGCTGGTATGCCAGTCATGTTAAGATGCTTCTTAAGGTATGTACTAGGATCCCCAAACCCCCAGTTCACAATTTCAACACTTTGCCCATCAGGCAGGACAGCTGGAACCCAGGGCACCATTCCACCTTGGGCTTGGGGTCTGCTATGTTTGAAAAGTAGATTTTAGACTGGAGCAGAAACCCAGAGAGCCTATCATTGCTGAAGAGGGCAAAGGTCCCAGGTCTGGTTTAGTCCACTACTTGCCCATTCTTACATGCCACTCTTGCCCTTCTGCTGCATCCATGGATGGCGAAGTGTTCAATCACAGTGCGTTCAGGAACAGATGCAGGATGTGAGGACACTACAGAAGGTTCTTCATTATTTTCAAAAACAAAGTAAGTCTGATACAAAGCAAAATCTGGTCAGGAACAGGAGACTCGGGGGACTAAACTTAGCTTGACAGAAAAGTTACCACTTAAACGAAAACTCAGTAATTACAGGAAACGTGCAAAACCTGGTCAGGATTCTACAAAAAAAACAGGAAGCAAGGTGTCACTGTCACATTGGCCCTATATTCCCAGGGCCCTATGTCTCCTCCATCACTTCTTTTTCATATCAGTTCAGACAGATGCCATCTCAGTTCTCTGTTATCTCAGTTCTGTTACCGCAGCCATATATCATCTTAGCCCTTTATTATAAGACCCTATGTAAGCTTGACGCTATGTCACTTAAGCTTTATTTCACCTTATTTGTATATTCCCAAGGCTCTATGTCATCTCAGCTCTATGTCTCTTCAGCCTTTTTTCACCTTTGCTCTATTATCCCAGGGCCTTGTGTCACCTGTGCCTTTTACCCTAGAGTTCTATGATTTCTTAGCCCTATGTCATCTCTTCCTTTTATTCCAGGGCCCTATGTCACTTCAGCCTAATGTCACATTGGCCCTATATTTTAAGGGCCCCATGTTACCTTAGCATTACCCCACCTGTGCTATATGGCACTTTCACTTTATATCTCAGCCTTTTCTTGGCTCTATATCACCTCAGTCCTGTGTCATCTGAGCCTTTTATGACCTTTGTCCTACGTTCTCGGAGTCCTCTGCCACCTTGGCTTACATAGTCTGTTCCTGAAGCAGCTAATACACTCATACAACGAATATGTCTATGAAGATAAACATTTGCAGGTTTGTCTGTTTGTATGAAACAGATTTAGTGCTAGTCTTGCAACTTGAGTGTGAAATTAAAGAAAATGATTGATCAATAGGAACATGGTGGAAGTTTCATTTCTGCAAGTGTATTAAAGAGAAAAAGAGAGTTCAGTGAACCGACCTTGAAGAGCACTACTGAGCTCGAAGATATTGACATATTAGAGACGGAATGGAGAAGGTGATGTAAAAACTCCATGATGTAACAATTCCTGTTGGGACTTGACAGGCCAAAATATAAAAAAGAAAACAATAACTCCTGTGTGTGTGTGTGTGTGTGTGTGTGTGTGTGTGTGTGTGACATTGGAATGTTATAATGCTGAAGCAATGTACGGGAAACAAGAAATAAAACGTTAGTGTGTGTTAGAATGATATACAGACAGCCGATCTTTCTGGGAAAATGCGGAACGATGCTGATGGTTTATGAGGTAAAGAATTTTTGATTCGATTTTATCATTTGAAACAGCATTTCTGAAATACATATTGAACTAAATGTAGCCCAACGGAAAAAGATGTTGTTATTACTGTTAGAAAATGTGTTCATATCCCCCCAAAAACGCACAACGTGCCAATTTCTTAAGCAAAAAAAACAAACACAAGCGAAGAAAGTATCTTATCATTGATTTTTAGATTTTAGGTTTGTGTTATATGTTTACACAGAATAGTGTTTTCTTGTCACTGATACTTAGCTGTCATGAGAGAGTGCCAGATGACTTTGTTTATGCAGTGTATAATCACTATAGAGGATATAGGTTTGATTTAATTCATGCCTCAAGTGACATATGAGAAAAAAAGGAATCAAATACTGGAACGTTTCACAAATTGGGTTAACATGAGTTAAACTTTAGAGATTTTTACACTGCTCCTAACTCTGGGTTCTAGTCGTTCTAAACCTCGCTTTGACCCTGGCGAGAGGAACACATCACACTTGTGATTTACAGTTTAGAAACAGAGGGGCATGGTGGCTTAGTGGTTAGCACGTTCGCCTCACACATCCAGGGTTGGGGGTTCGAGTCCCGCCTCCACCTTGTGTGTGTGGAGTTTGCATGTTCTCCCCGTGCCTCGGGGGTTTCCTCCAGGTACTCCGGTTTCCTCCCCCGGTCCAAAGACATGCATGGTAGGTTGATTGGCATCTCTGGAAAATTGTCCGTAGTGCGTGAGTGAATGAGAGTGTGTGTGTGTGCCCTGCGATGGGTTGGCACTCCGTCCAGGGTGTATCCTGCTTTGATGCCCGATGACGCCTGAGATAGGCACAGGCTCCCCGTGACCCGAGGTAGTTCGGATAAGCGGTAGAAAATGAGTGAGTGAGTGAGTGTGAGTGTGTTTAGAAACATGTAGACAGTTTTATTTTTACAGAAAATGATCAAAACAAACGATGTCTGTCAGTAATAACCCAGTATTTCTTGAAAGAGACTGAAAAAAAAATTATTGTTGCTTAATTATAAATAATTATTTATGTTTTATGTTTTTATGAACATTTATGTATTTAAATATTTTTGTTGACATTTCTGTAAGACAAAATATTTTTTCCCTTCTTGTTTTAGATTCGAAAATTTTTTGAAATATTCCAAATAAATAAATCTAAGACCTTTACTTATACAGAACCTTGTTTTTAGTAAAGGTGATTTCATTTAAATATTCGTGGTGGATGAAATTAGAGGGTTTTAAGTTTGCTCTGAATACCAGAACATGTTCTCTCACATTCCTGCGTGTTTGTTTACAGCGGGCATGATGTTAGCATGACAGCTTGTCTTCTACTTCTTCTTTTTTTTTCCAAAGCCTTCCATGTAATCTGTAATCTCACGCACACAATACACAAACACACCCAGTCTCTGAACACTGATCTGATATATAGTAGGTATGTGTGTGTGTGTGTGTGTATGCTATTCGATAGCCATTCTTAAACAAAAACAACACCATTGAATAAGCTGCATTGTGGTACGCACAACTAATCTTTTATGACACGCCTCAATATTTAAAATACACCGTATTCTACTCTTCACTTGTAATATTAGACACAAGGATCACAGAATCAATTCACAAAAGGCTTGGACCTCAGGGCTGGGTACAGTACAGCACTTAGCCTTTAAAATAGAACATGGACTAAAGAGCAGACCACATACTGACAATGTGTTCACACATACAAATAAACAAGATTTGGAGTATCTGTAGGGGGGCACGGTGGCTTAGTGGTTAGCACGTTCGCCTCACACCTCCAGGGTTGGGGGTTCGATTCCCGCCTCCGCCTTGTGTGTGTGGAGTTTGCATGTTCTCCCAGTGCCTCGGGGGTTTCCTCCGGGTACTCCAGTTTCCTCCCCCGGTCCAAAGACATGCATGGTAGGTTGATTGGCATCTCTGGAAAATTGTCCGTAGTGTGTGATTGTGTGAGTGAATGAGAGTGTGTGTGCCCTGCGATGGGTTGGTACTCTGTCCAGGGTGTATCCTGCCTTGGCACAGGCTCCCCGTGAACCGAGGTAGTTCGGATAAGCGGTAGAAAATGAATGAATGGAGTATCTGTCTAAATCAGTGTAGAATCTGCTTTCATATTCACATTAGTCTCAATGAGACTCAATAAGAGAGTGTCATTAAAGGTGTTTGTGATGGTGTGTCTTTGTCATATATGCATTACAGCACAGCAGAATTCTTTTCTTTGCGTATCCCAGCTTGTTAGGAAGTTGTGGTCGGAGCACAGGGTCGGCCACGTTACGAGAGCAGAGAGGGTTACGAGCCTTGATCAAAGGCCCATAACTGGTACCTTGGCCATGCTGGGGGTTGAACCCACAATAACCTAATAATCCATAATCGCAACTTGACGAGCAATGACTGTCATTTGCTACAGTGTTAAATGTTCTTAGCTAGCAACTTATAGGGAAAATACTTAACTGGTTTTGCATAGAAACTTCCTGTGAACCTAAAGGAACTGCCCCTATTTTTCCAAATAACAGAGAAGCTCCACCCTTTTTCCCTCATAGCTCCTAAGCTCTACCCATTTCCTCCAAAAAGTGTTGAAAAGTGTTGATGAACTTGATTAAGTCAAAAAGTTCCGGCCAGCAAACCTGCCCATGTAGGTAGGGAAGGTTGTACTTGCGTGTAGAGAGAGGGTTGGAGTGAAAATGGGAAGACAAATCTGTGGACATTGCTAGGTGGTACTCTGCTGGCTGAATGGCTTCATCAAGGGACACCAGTCGGTGACACTGGACCCACTCTGCTGGTGCTGCTGGTGGTGTCATGAACAGCTCTAGCAGATCGAGAATCCCCCTGGAGTCGCTCTCTTCATACACTACTTAGAAGAGTCCTTGATCTGCTGGGTGAAGACAAGTGGGTGGCTGACCAGGAAGCATTGTTGAAGTACCTCAGGGCTATGGGGTAGTATGGCTAGCTAGTAGACCTATCTCCCAAAAAAAACAACCAAGCTGTCTAATTTCTAAAGATATAATAATTCCACAAATCTAAAAGGTATCACCAAAAGAACCATCATATGGCATGGTGATGGCATCAGATTTTAGGGCTGCTTTTCTTCAGCCAGAACTGGGGATTTTATCAAGGTTGAAGGAATCATGAATAATTACAAGAACATTTGATATTTGTTAAAAACCTTCAGTAGTCTACAAGTAAGGTGAAGATTAAAAGGAATCTCACATTACAGTACAACATTGACCTAAAACATGCATCCAAATCACCTGCTGTAGCCAGAGCTAAATCAAACTAAAGATCTGCTGGATGACCTGAAGCAAGCTGTGCACTAGAGATGCTCTTATAGTTTGAAAGATCTAGAAAGTTTTGAAAAGAAAGAATAGGAAAATATCGGCAAGTCAATATGTGTCGCAGTGATAGACTCTAATAGGTGGAATAAAACCAAAAGCTGCTTCAGCAAGGTATTCTTGCCAACTCTATTTATGAACTCAGTTTTCCAAACAGTCTCCACGGACTTTCCCATGAACTGCTAATATGTTTTCAATCTCCAGACTTCTGATTACTCACCTGTTCCCAATCTTTCTCTCTCTCACACACACACAAATTGCAAAGTAACACTCAGTAATGCTCAGTAATACTCTCAAATTTTACTATGCAATTCTTTATGCAATTTGTTTTTCTTTCTTTTTTTAGCCAATAATATTCAGAGGTAAAATTCCCTGCATTTCACTGGAACATTCTAGGAAAATAATCTATATTTGTTTATTTGATTCAACCTATAATATGTAATCTAACAATGCACATAAATGAACCTTTTTTTTAGGTGTTTTTATGGGATCGATGAACAAAAGCTTAATGAGATCAACTAACTTTATGATTGATTTTAACTGATGGTTAATGTCGCGTGCATTAAAAACAAAGAGCAGCACTAAAATTTGCTTATTTATTTTTATTTATGACGATCACAAAGGAAAACCTTGTTACTCTCCTTCCAGCCAATCAGAATCCAGTGCACTGTACTGACAGCCTAGTAATGAACAGTCCTGGAAATGAAGTCAGTCTTCATGGCTAGTTTGAATATGAGGGATTAGCAGATGTGCTAAAGCGGGCAGCTGAGGTGAGGATGATTTGGCTAAAGGAAATACAGATGGATGTTTATGTAAAACAATCGCATGCAAATCAGTCAGAGAAAGAGATCGCTTAAGGCTTTAGCTTTGTTGCCTACAAAGCTCTATTGTGCCCTTTTGTCCACAGGGTGTCTCTTTCGTCTTCAATGCAAAGCAGGCAGAACTTCCGAACGTGCCACATAATCAGCTGAGCTTACAGAATAACAGCTGTATACTGTATTCTAGACAAACATACAAATACATCAACCTGTTTGTCAACACAACGTACAAATTTGATTATAATATTTTTTTTATTTTTACTTATTATTTCTTCTTTACCATGCATTGTGTCATTTTAATTATTGTTTATTTTTTAGTTAGTAATTTTAATACAAATTAGTGTAGTTAATTAAACTGCCCAAAAACAAATGCCCATGAATATAGAATGTGGGAAGAAAGGCGTGTGTGTGTGTGTGTTTGTGAGTATGTGTGTATGTATATATGTGTGAGTGTGTGTGTCTGTATGTCTGTGTGTGTATATGTATGTGTGTATATGTGTGTGTGTGTGTTTGTGTGTGTGTGTGTGTGTGTGTGAGTGCGTGTGTGTGTATGTATGTGTTTATCTGTGTGTGTGTGTGTGTGTGTGTGTGTTGGATGCTGCATATCTGCCGCACTAACAGCAGGAGGAGCTCAGGTGCAGTTTTGTGGGCGCACACACACGCACGCACACACGCACTCACGCACGCAGACACGCACACACGCAAACACGCAGACACTGAGCAGAAGCGACAGCAGCAGAAGACAGAAGTAGAAGAGTCGGACGGTGAAGCACGAGCACCGATTAAACCGGGGATCTGGGGAATTCATTTTTACGCACGTGCCATTCAGCGCGTTCATCAATGGGACGATTTTGGTCCTCGGTGCTTTTCTTTTACCAATTTCGGAGTTTTTAATTTCTTTGTATAATCTGATCTGATTAAAAGGCGAATGAAGTGACGGGTGGATTTTACCTGCAAGTGCGGTGAGTGTGATATATAGTTAGATTCTAATAATACAGCGACATGTATATAAGCGGGTGCGCGTGCCATGTCCTTAAGTGATGGTGGTCTGGGAATAAATACGTATTATTAATATTAGTGTAGTTCGGTGGCTCGTATGTGAAGTTTGGAGCACGAGCGGGAGACTGACTGCGTCTTTTCACACACACACGCACACACACGCACACACATACACACATTCCCGAGACTAGCCCGGAACATCTATACAAAAACACATACAAATCTAAAAAAATTTGCATGCACGCGGTGACATTCGCGAGTCTGCCTCATTTATCGTGTCATTAACCGGCAGTTTCTGTAATAAAACCAGCGCGTGCAGTAACCAGCATTTAAGCACGCGCTATTTAAGCAATAAAGCGTTTGGGTGGCAGTTCAGGAGCGCGCGCTGTTTATATTACAGCCATCAAACACCAAGGGAACAGAAGAAACCTGAAATCTAGTGGACTGCAAACGGGGGGAAGAAAAAATGATGGGACAAAAGAAAGCAGCAGTGGGACACAAGGGGACGTGGGAGAATAAGAGGCACTTGGAGTAAGGAGATAAATACACACTACTTTGGGTCAGGGGAGATGTGGGGACTGTGGGATGGAGGGAGGGATGTATCACTGGAAATTGGTGCACAGTAAAACTCAGGGTTCTCAAAAAGTAAGGAACCCTGGAACGAAGGAAACTTTAGAAGCGAGTGAATATCTTAAAATAGGGAAGACGAGAAATTAGGGAACGCTGAAATCTCTGGAACGCTACAAATTAGAGAAGACTTTAAAAACTAGTGAAAACTAGTCAAGGTTAAAAATTAAGGAACAATGAAAGCTAAAGACCCCCCCCCCCCGCCCCCCAAAAAAAAAAAAAAAAAAAAAAAAAAAAAAAGGGAACACTGGAAACTGGCAACCACTAAGTACTAGGGGACAGTAGAATTTGGTGGACAACAAGGAACGCAGAAAGCTAGGACACTTGGATAGGATAGAAAATAACTAAATAAAACATTGTGATTAAGGAAACATTAAGGAACACTAGAAACTACAGCACCATCAAGGGAACTTGGGCTGGTTGATGAAGCTTACTAAGGAAACCCTTTCTGTTAGGGTTCCAGCTCGAACGGTTAGAGATGTAAAGATGAATCTGAAAGCAAGGATGAGTGTGTAGGGTGTAGTGAGTAGTGAGCGAGGGGACGCACTGTAACATGTACACACAAACTCTACACATACAACACAATCTCCACACAATCTTCACGCACAAAAATAAACCACACGTTCCACATGAAATACACACTCTACACACGAATTACACACTCTACACATGGAATACACACTACATATGGAATACACACTCTAAACATGGAATACACACTCTACACATGGAATGCACACTCTACACAAGGAATACACACGGAACACACACTCTACACACGGAACACACACTCTATACACGGAACACACACTCTACACACGGAACACACACTCTACACATGAATTACACACTCGAAACATGGAATACACACTCTACACATGAATTACACACTCTAAACATGGAATACACACTCTACACATGGAATACACACTCAACACAATGCAGCACACATTCTTCACATGGAATACACTCTACACATGGAATACACACTCTACACATGCAGCACACACTGTCCACATGGAATACACTCTAAACACGGAATACACACTCTACACATGGAATACACACTCTACACATGCAGCACACATGGAATACACTCTACACATGGAATACACACTCTACACATGCAGCACACACTGTCCACATGGAATACACTCTACACACGGAATACACACTCTACACATGGAATACACACTCTACACATGCAGCACACATGGAATACACTCTACACATGGAATACACACTCTACACATGCAGCACACACTGTCCACATGGAATACACTCTACACACGGAATACACACTCTACACATGGAATACACACTCTACACATGCAGCACACATGGAATACACTCTACACACGGAATACACACTCTACACATGGAATACACACTCTACACATGCAGCACACACTGTCCACATGGAACACACGCTCTCCACATGGAACACACACTCTACACACGGAATACACACTCTACACACGGAATACACACTCTACACATGCAGCACACACTCTACACATGGAACACACACTCTACACACAAAACACACACTCTCTATCTCTATACAAAACACACTCTACACACAACACACTCTACACAAAACACACTCTCTACACAAAATACACACTCTCTATCTCTACACACAACACACTCTCTCTACACACAAAACATGCTCTCTATCTCTACAAAACACACAACTCTCTTCACACAAAACTCTCTCTACACATAACACATGCTCTCTATCTCTTCACACAACACACACTCTCTTCACACAACACACTCTCTCTACACACAATACTCTCTCTACACACAACACACACTCTCTTCACACAACACACACTCTCTTCACACAACACACTCTCTCCACACACAACACTCTCTCTACACACAATACACTCTCTCTACATACAACACATGCTCTCTATCTCTATACAAAACACACTCTCTACACACAACACACTCTCTACACACAACACACTATCTCTACACACAACACATGCTCTCTACACACAACACACTATCTCTACACACAACACATGCTCTCTACACACAACACATGCTCTCTACACACAACATACTCTCTCTACACACAACACACTCTCTCTACACACAACACATTCTCTCTACACACAATACACTCTCTCTACACACAACACATTCTCTCTACACACAACACATTCTCTCTACACACAATACACTCTCTCTATGCACAACACATTCTCTCTACACACAAAACATTCTCTCTACACAAAACACATGCTCTCTATCTCTATACAAAACATACACTCTCTACACACAACACACACTCTCTACACACAACACACACTCTCTACACACAACACACTCTCTCTACACACAACACACTCTCTCCACACACAACACATGCTCTCTATCTCTATACAAAACACACTCTCTTCACACATTCTCTCTACACACAACACACTATGTCTACACACAGCACACACTCTCTACACACAACACACTCTCTCTATGCACAACACATTCTCTCTACACACAATACACTCTCTCTACACAAAACACATGCTCTCTATCTATATACAAAACACACACTCTCTTCACACAACACACACTCTACACACAACACATGCTCTCTATCTCTATACAAAACACACTCTCTTCACACAACACACACTCTACACACAACACACTCTCTCTACACACAACACATGCTCTCTATCTCTATACACAACACACTCTCTACACACAACACACACTCTCTACACACAACACACTCTCTCTACACACAACACACTCTCTATATACACAACACACTCTCTACACACAACACATGCTCTCTATCTCTATACAAAACACACACTCTCTTCACACAACATTCTCTCTACACACAACACACGCTCTCTACACAAAACACAGTCTTCATATGCAAGACAAACTCTCTACACACAATACACATGCTACTCACAACACATTGTTGCTCATGTGTAATGCACATTATTTACATGTAACACACACTCTCCACACTCAACACACACTCAATTCTATCTCTCCATCTCTCTTTCACTTTCTTTGTCTGTTGCTTATTTTCTCTCTCTCTCTCTCTCTCTCTCTCTCTCTCTCTCTCTCTCTCTCTCTCTCTCTCTCTCTCTGTCTCTCTCTCTTAATATAGAGCATGTGGAACATGTAAGCAATAAACTCTGTATAAATAAATGTCCTGTTACGGAAAACTTCACATATCAACAATTCCACACTTTTTAAACCTGTTTATGTAGCGTGGCCACTGCACAAGTCCCTGTGAATGAGCTGTTACTATAGAAACGGTAATACACAGGCTTAATAGAAAACTGAGATTTGCAGCTGCATGACTGTCAGAGCTGCGACGACAGAACATTAATCAACGCCTTAACATCAGCACTGAGAAGGTAATGGAATAGTTTTAATTACTGGATAACTGGATATTAGGCAAGTTGCACATCTCTCAACTGTACAAACAACCCGAGTTAAAGGTAAAAGAACCCCAGCTGTCTATGTAGTGCGAAGAAGCACCACAATTCCCATTCCTCACATTCTTAGCTTTATTTCGAAACAATGCTGGATGCCTGGAAGTGGGCGGAAGTACCAGAGTTTTGTTTTTACATCTATTCATAGTTGTTTGTTTCAGAACCGCAGAATAATGTTGCTTTTCGAAATACAGAAAGCAAAAAAAAATAAAAAATGAACCGATACACAAAACAGGAAAGACACTGACCAATCAGGACCCTATGATGTTTTCTCGTCAAGTAACTTCAGCTCTGTATTGTAAGCTTTGCCTATACTAATCTGAAAATTAGCACATTTGTAGCAGGAGCTAAATATATTTGTGGAACTGAGACCCAGAAACCCAAAGGAAGGACATTGTGAACTAGTAAATTATCCACTCATTGACTAGTCAGTCAAATATATTTAATTACATGGGTTGGGTTTCCGTTTGCGTCAGTAGCTAGCGAACGTATCAGTGAGCAACCTCCCCATGAGGAGACCAAGCGAAAGGAGGTTATTATCCTTAATGAATTTGCTGGAATTGCTTTTTACAGTAATAAAAAAAAAGATTTTAGGAGTCATTTGGAGTACCCCATTAAATTCAAATACACACCCAAGAGCAAAATACTGATACCAAAAAGACTCAACATTGGTTCTGCAATCAATCTTCACAAAATCCACCATGAGAGCTAAAAGCTGCTCCCGAGGCGTGTTGGTGTGTTGGTGTGATATCAATCTCCTGTCCAAGCACGGTGAGTTTTTTAGAAGCGATGACTGTCATCGCTGACGCATTATTCCCAGAGACAGACGTAAAAATGGCAATTAACAGCATAGCAGCAGTTAACAGTAATGAGAAGAGTGCAGTCGTTATCCGAGGATATTTCTGATCAGATTAAATAGAGGATCAGTCCAGACAGAGCACACGTCTGGCTGGTAGACAAGTGAACCAGCGTGGTATGCTGGAGGTCTTAGCCTGTGCGCCTGTGCTTGGATAAAGTAATGAATTACACACGAGTGAGCATGTAATAAGGAGAAGAAACATTTGTAAGAGTTGTAAAGCACACTCGGGCACGTTACAAAGCATCTCTCTTTTACACACACACACACACACATACACACTTAAAGTGCAGTCTGTCATTTTACTGAGAGAGAAAAAAACATGAAACGAAAAGTGGTGCCTTGCGTACAACTGGGACGATTTCCAAAAACAAAACAAAACAAAAAAAAACATGTTATTAAAACCATTTATTATATTGAAGTCATGTGTATGAGCTGTTCCTATAGTAACAATAACATGGCAACAATAGCAACGCATCGATGTTATAGTTCCATGTTACAACCGGAACTGCTTGTGATGTGTGAAATGATCAAGACGTTTCAACCAATCAGATTCGAGCTTTCAGCTTCTTCATTGTTAGTAAAATAATAACGCCATACAGCTTGGTCTTGGGGCGGAGCTATCACTTATATAACAAGTTTTATTCCTACTAACTACGACTTATCACCAAAACACCTAGAACATTTACATGCTGTGTGTGTGTGTGTAACCTGCTCTCACATTATTTAGAGATAAGGCAGCAGCTGGTGCTTCCAGATGTTAATTTTTCATTCCGCATTCCACTCTGTCCTGTTGATCTAATAACGAACGTCTGTGAAATAATTACAGCTAATCTGATTAGCATCTGAGTGTGAGGATGAAATTCTCTCGAACTTTTTTTTTCCAGAACAGCACAGAAGGTTAAAGAGGGAAAAATTACAAATGATGTTCAATGCAGTTAATTAGTCAGGACAGGGTAATAACACAAAGCAAGCGGTTTCGATAAGAGCGAATACGCGTATCGTCGCTTTATTAGGAACACCTGTACACTTACACGTTTATGCGCTATCTAGCCAGCCGATCACGTAGCAGCAGCACAATATTTTCCAGTTAATGTTACATGTTACAGTTACAGCCGTGAGCAGAAAAGCATCTCATCCTGCACAACCTTCAGGTGGATGAACTCCAGTAGCAGAAGACCACATCAGCTTTCTCTCCTGACAGCCAAAAACAGGAATCTGACCCTAACATGATCACAGACTCATCCAAACTGGACAGTTTGATTCATATGCTTCATATGTTTCATATGCTTTTCTGCTCACTACAGTTTTAAAGAGTGATAATTTGAGAAATTGCCGTGTGTGAAAATCCCACAAGAACAAGAATTTATGAAATAAATTCCATCTGGTACCAACAAGCATGAGGTTAAAGTCACAGAGATGTTTTATGTGAACATTAACTGATGCTCTTGACCTGCATTTATGTGATTTTATTAAAGCTGATGGTGAGCATAAGTCCAAGCAGTTAGCATATGAGAATAAATTAATTGATATTACTTTCTGTTATTAGGCCAAGTTTGAGAAAACACTTCTGGTTGTGTGTGTGTGTGTGTGTGTGTGTGTGTGTGTGGGATGCAATCCAGATTCCACTGTGGTTGAATAATTCCTCAAGGTTCAAAACCAGATTAATTAGCTTGGCACATTTCAAGTAGGTGTATTATGTGACAAAATGTCATGCCGATATTCAAGAGGTTAGAATATCCGGCTGATTATTAGCCAATCACAAGCTGTCTCATATGATAAAAATAGCATAAATGTCTACATATTTAGCTAAACACACCATCAACTAGTCAACGCAAAACAAACTAGCTAACAGTTCATAAAATCCACTCCTCTAGAAAAACAACACAGTTTAGTTTTACGGTGCTAAAAGTAAACACTAATTAATATTCCACTGATCTCAAATTAGCAAATTAGCGATCTGAGGCCTGTCGTTGTGACAACTAATGAAAAGGTGAAAACTACACATTCTGGATAAGAGAGCTTTATTACTAGCTTTAGCACACTGAATGTCAAACTCCTTCTATCAGTGTTGTAAACAGTGTCCGTTATTGAGACGTGTCCAGACCTGAAACACGGCTGCTACACACGCCAAACCGCTAGACACTAACAGCTTCAATATTTCATGAGGAGGGTCCATATTAGTGCAGTTAAAATGTAAATATTAGACAGTTTCATGAGCTAAAATTGAAATAAACAGCTTTTCCTGGTGTTATTAAATGGGACATAGTGTTCACCCCGAGCATTCAGGTTGCAGCGGTTAGCAACAAGCTGCTAATAAGCTACTGAAAACAGCCCATTAGAGCACCTCCAGAAATTCATCCGTGATATAAAAACAGAGATGCAGGAAACATTTCCTCAGCGGCACCGAGGGTTCATTATCCTGTTCGAATCGAGGCTATTTTAAATATTTAAAATAAATTTGTAACATTGGAAAAAACAAGCAATGTTTCGCCAATAAATGGACAAAAAATGTAAAAAAGAAATGAAAACTAAATATCATAGTGAAATAATACATATTGTCAGTAAATGGATTTACCAGATGATTTGTAAAGTCATAAGTCCTCCAGAAAAGGCTTAAACATAATAGTGCTTTTCAATACAGCCATAAATAGGCAGCCTTTATATAGTAAAGATGTTTTTTTTTTTATTAGCTTTTTTAATTTCATTACATTTTGTGCCTATCCTTTTATTTGTTTTATTTAATCAGATATATTAAAAGAATTTAAAACATTGACATCACAAATTCTGCAACATAGCAGGACCTCTGATATTAGCAGAAAAAAAAGTGGTTTTGTTAGTGTGCTCATTTACATTTTGCCGAATTGCAAAAGTCACGATTAACAACTGGAAAGAAAAAGATAACATGAATCATCCTGAGTGATATTTGTTTGGCTAAATGTACTTAAGATCTGGTGTGTATGATTGATGATTGCGTGTTAAGCAACTCTTGATCCGTTGCCATTTCATACAAGACTGCAGATGTATTAAAGTCTAATTTATCAGCGCTACTGAAACATGACATGCGCTTGGAGTAAATGGTGTTTTTGCAACCCACCCTGATTGACTGTGGGATTTACAAGTAGTACAACTGCCTGCTTTTTTTTTGCAGAGCCTCATTATTTAACATGCGTGGGAGGCTGAAATCTTAGCTTCAGCGAGTCCTAATGGGGCAGCAGGCCTTTCCCCCTTGTGTATTGTTTTAATCTCATTTTGTGCGCCCCATGCCCGGGTCCCCGGGTGGGAATAAACGAGCAGTGTTTGATCGTTTCATCTCTTCCTTGCGCTTCATTTCGTCAGTGCCCACGGCCTGGGATTTTTTCCTGCCGCTGTTTGATTTCAGCAGGGAAATCGATTGTCTGTAGCATCACTGTCAAACAGATGTGCCGCCGCTGCCTCGTCACGGCAGATCAAAATTGCGTTACACCTTATGAAAAATGACTAGATGTATGTCTCGCTGCAGGAAGAGTGCTACGACAATGTGAATAACCTCACAGGACAAGTTATCAGAGCATGCATCTTGAATACATAATCAGCATTGAAGGTTGGCCAGCCAAGAAAGTAGTAATAATAATAATAATAATAATCCAGATCCCTATCAGGAAACATCCGGAGCAATTGAAATGAGTCATTTAACAAGTAGATATGCACATGTGCGTAATATTTTTTTATTGCTTTTTCCTCACAATATCCTGTGTTTTAATTTAAGATTTAAATTTTCTTTCTCTCTTTCCTCTACCTCTCTTAGTTGTGGCTTTAACAGATGAAAAAAACAGCAAAACAGTCTCTATATTGTCTGAAAATGTTGGATCGAGTGTGGTGATGGTGGGGTTTGAGGATAGTTGTACAAACAAATCAAAATTAGCACCAATTGGGAAGTGCAGTGAAAAACATTAACATATGCTAACATAGTTACAATCCTCAGGTTATTTATACATATATGTGGTGGAGATAGTCTTTGTACCTTTTTAATAACAGGAGCTCGTTCGACTTTGTATTTCTATAGTAACAACTCAGTCGCAGGAACCTACAGTATGTGGCAGATGCTCCACACAAACAGGGTGTATTCGGCGATATGGTGAGCTTTTCTGCACGTACATGTTTGTTTGTTAACATTTATAAGAGTCTCCAGTGTCAGTTCTTTGTAACTGTGAGCGGCAAAGCTGTCACTTTTGCCGCTTGTAGTGAGATCCAGCAACATTTTTAGGATGTAGTCTTTAATCATATACTTCAAAATGAAAAGGTCTGATGAAAAGTTTAACAGAGCTCCTGTCTGTGGCTTCTGAACACCTGTGAACCCTTGACAGCTAAAAGAAAACATTTTAGAATCTACACACTGTTAGGGGGATTTTGCAAGGTGCAGAGATGATTAGAAGCAGGTGAGCAACTGATGACACAAGCATTTGAATGTTGAAAACAAGGATGTATATAACAGATTTCAGTAATTAAGGTCTAATCAACACTTTATTCTTTCTTTTTTTTCACACATCATATTCTGGTAACTAATTCCTGGTTTTCTTATTTTTCTTGTCTTTGCAGACACCCGAGAGAGACAATGCTGGCCAGGATTGTGTTCATTTGTTCCTTTTTAGCTTGTGCTAGTTTTCAGGAAGATGAGAGCCCTAAGGTATCATTTGGAGGAGCTTGTGAAATGTTGTGTGCCTGTGAGGAGAAAGATGGCATGTTGAACGTAAACTGTGAGGAAAGGAACATAAACAAGATCTCTCAAGTACAGGTACCTTCAGATAGACCTTTCCATTTGAATCTATACAAAAATGATATTGTGGAGCTGCTCCCAGAGGAAATGGAGTCTTTCAGGAATGCAGTCACATTACATCTGGGTGGTAACAGCATACAAGAGTTGGTGCCTGGGGTTTTTGCTGCACTAGGCTCCTTAAAGAAGTTGCACATCAATAGTAATTTCCTGGTGATGTTGAAGGAGGATACTTTTCATGGCTTGGTAAATTTGGAATACCTCCAGGCTGACACAAACTTTATCCGAGTCGTGGAGCCTGGGGCTTTCAGCAAACTTGTCCGTCTCAAAGTCCTGATCCTCAATGACAACTCAATTGACTTCCTTCCAAGCAACATCTTCCGATTCGTGCCTCTGACCCATTTGGACCTACGTGGAAACAAGCTCCAGACCCTCCCTTATGTGGGCTTTTTAGAGCACATCGGACGCATCATTGAGCTTCTTCTAGAGGACAACAACTGGGTCTGTGACTGTCAGAACCTTCATTTGAAAGTCTGGATTGAGAACATGCGAGCACAGTCGGCCATTGGGGAAGTGGTTTGCAGCAGTCCTCAGCATCTCAAGGGTATCCCTCTGGCCAAAGTGAAACGGGACATATTGTGCCCCTCCCATGCGGATATAACTTTTGAGGAGCCATCCAAATCTCTAGACATGGTGGTCACCCCTTCCACAAAGGTGCTCCAAATACCAGACTCAAGAAATGAAGCAAAGATCCCCACATCTTCTCATGTTCCAAAGACATCCTGCGCATCACAGTGTTCTTGTCATAACCATCCCAGCTCTGGGTTCCTAATCCACTGTGAGGATCGGGGCATCCAAAGGATATCGGATCTTGGAATTTTTCAGCAAAGTCCGAGTAAGCTTGTTTTATCTGGGAACATGATAGAGAGACTTCTAAAATATGATTTTGTCACATATGACAGTTTGGAAGTGCTGAATCTGGCAAACAACCAAATAAACTATATAGACAATGAAACTTTCCTAAGTTTAAGCAGTCTTAAAAAGTTGTATCTAAATGGCAACAGGATAGAGAAGATTACTGCAACTATGTTTGTGGGCCTCCACAATCTGGAGAACTTGTACTTGGAATATAATGCGATCAGAGAGATTGAGGCAGGGTCATTCAACCCTTTGACAAACCTAAAGCTCCTGTTTTTAAACAACAACCAGCTCAGTGCTCTACCAGCCCAGATATTTAGAAACGTGCCCTTGGCCAAGTTGAATTTGCGAAACAACCTATTCATGCACCTGCAGGTCAGCAATGTGTTGGAGCAGCTTGAGTTCCTGGAACAGATTTACCTTGAGGAGAATCCTTGGGACTGCACTTGTGATCTAGTCAGCATGAAGCAGTGGTTGGAGAAGCTGAGAAAAGATACAGTAGTGGGATCCATCTTGTGCCATAGTCCAAAAAAGGTGGTGAATGCTGAGGTCAGGCACCTGAAGCATGATGTACTCTGCCCTGGTTTGGTCACCCTAAACTCCCTGCCTTCAAGTGAATTTGGGGTTGTAACAACAGAAGCACCAGATGAAGGTATAAACAGCTTCTTCCAGTCCATAACAGATGCAGTTCCTCTTTCTGTCCTTATACTCTGCCTTCTTATTCTCTTCCTTACCATCATCTTCTGCTCTGCTGGCATAATTGTCTTTGTCTTGCATCGCCGACGCAGTCATTCCAAGAAAAAGCAAGCTGAGGAGCAGCCTCGTGAAAACAGCCCAATCCACCTGCATTATAGCATGTATGGACAAAAAACAACTCATCACTTGGCTGAGAGACATGACACAAACATGTATGATGAACCCTCCCGAAGTCCCATTATTCAGGTTTGCAGGAACCCCAGCTATTGTTCACAGCACAAAGACTATGACACAGAGGATTATGACACAGAAAAATCAAATCGTCTTTGCCACAGTATCATGGATAAGGAGAATGGCTCCCCCCTTACGGGGTCAATGAAGTACAAAGCTGTGTCCCATGAGTATCCTGCTGATTTTGTTTCTTTGGGTGACAAGGGATCTTTGTACAAAAATATCCTGGAGCGGGACCGTGAACTCCAACAACTTAGCATCACAGAATATCTCAGGAAAAGCATCCCACAGCTACAAGACATGCAAGTCCCTGGGCATCATCAAGAGCTCAAACTGATGGAGACGCTTGTGTACACCAGGCCACGGAAGGTTATGGTGGAGCAGACTAAAAACGAGTACTTTGAACTGAAAGCTAATCTACACGCCGAACCGGATTACTTGGAGGTACTCGAGCATCAGACAACTTTTAACTGAGATACAGCACACTGTAACACTTTAATAGCAGACCTGCTTTGAGAGATAATACCCAAAGTGCCTTGATGATTTTTGAGCAGACATAACATGCAGCTACTGATCTTTGTGAATGTGGTCATTTAGGGGAACGCAGAAAAAATGTGTGTTGCTGAAGCGGAACCAAGACCATGACCTACTTTGCATAATTTCACATCAAATGAGGTCATCGTCTATTCCGTTTTGTCTTGTCAATTTGCCATAAATATCATGTGCCATTGGCCAAATGCAGCTACAGTCTAGTACTATAGGACACATTGGTTAACTTGTCACCTTGTACTCTCTTAAAAATATCCTTTAAATATTCTACATATGCCCCTTTTCCACCAAAAAGAACCGAGTGCTGGTTCAACGTTGGTTCCACTTTCGAACTTTCTAAGAACCAGGTTGCCTTTCCACCGGCTAGAGAGCCGTCACAGAGCCGAGTCTGACGTCACTGTATACGTGTCACGTTTCCCAGCAACTTTAGCGCAGCAGCGACAAACACACAAAACACATCAACAATGGCGGATGTTGCTTTACTGTTAATGCTCATGGCTTTGTGAACCTACATTAGCATCCAAACGCGGCGAATCCAACGTGAACGTGCAGCTCCATGTAATCTGTATAAACGGAGGTTGTTATCGAGAAAGTACATAACGTTATTTTATCATTAACCCAGAAAAAAGTTAGCCTTAGCATGTAGCTACCTACTATTATGTGTGCTGATAATTGATCATATTGCGGTAAAGTAAAAGTGTATTAAGCATTAGTATACTTAAGGTACATTATCTATGCACTAACAGTAGCCCCACCCACAGCCCCGCCCCCAGCCCCTGACACAAGCGGTTCTTAAGTCTATACCGGCAACGTTTTGGTGCTACTTAAGAACCACTTTTCCTGGTTCAGAGCCGGTGCTTTGGCTGTCGAAAAAGAAAGAACTGGTTCTAAATTAGGCTCTAAACCAGCACTCAAACTGCCTCGGTGGAAAAGGGGCAATAGATTCCTACCACATCACTCCAGTTTGAAACAATGATCAGGATGATTGTGAGTCTGAATTGACAAAATCAGTGTTTGTGACTACTTTTAAATTTGCCCTATGACCCAACCTGATTCACAGTATCTGGAAAGGCAAGAGGGGCAATACAGTTTTGCAGCTGATAAAGCCAGTGTCAAAGCACCATAACTATAGAGCCATTGAACCAAGTTTACCATTGGCTATACCTGTCACACATAGACACTTAATTACCTAAGAAAATGTCAATCGTGTCTTTTTTTATTTGTATAGTACAAATCACAAATTATTGGCAAATACCTAGATCCTACCTGGTGCTATCCATATGGCTTTTTTTAGAACAGGGTTTTTAAAGTGGTTCTTAATAGGATCATTTGATAATTTAAGGTTGTCAGTTTTAAGGGTTTTTTTTATGTGTTGTAGGATATACAATATTTATAGAGTGAAATTCAGTTGTGGTGCATGTCCGCTGGATGTAACAGCCATCCATACCTGTGCAAAACAATCTTATCCCTCTTGCTTGCCTGGTTGCCAAAGTGAGCTAGGTCAGGACAATTAGTTAATTAACTAAAATTAGTGCTCCCTATTGATGGGTCAATAATCTTTGTGATCGGTAACATCAGTATACAGATATTCCTGGCACTTTGTGGTGGAAAAGTGCAATTAAAGTCTAAATCTCTTTGTCTTCCATGCAGCGGCTGTTAAAGCCATTAAAGTTTCTAACTGGCTGTTGGAGTGCTTTTGTTTGGTGGACTGGTTCTCATTAAACACTGCTGTACCTTAACCTTAACTCGTACCAACACCGTAATCCTATGTTGTTTTTTATGGGGTAGAATGGTGCCAGTATTTAGTGAAGAAGAAGAGAAGACGTGTGCAGAAGGTACACCTGATAAATTGTCAGCTCGGTCTTATTTTTATTATGTCTGCTGTGCATTTTTTCATAAAGTTGTATTTATTTATTCCTGACATTGTTTCGGCAAAACAAAAAGCAAAGTTCTGTCCATAACATTTTATCTGTTGCCTCTCATCACAACCCCAGCAATTACTGCAGTTCAGAATTTTACAGAAAAACAAAATAAAACAAAATAATTGCACTACTCAAAATGCCATTTAAGAGATGGCACTTGACAATCAAGTGTAGCTACCGGTGTGTATGAGATTGATGTATACAAGTTTTTTTTTTCTTTTGAATTTCATTACTCTACATAATAAAACAAAGTCTTTTGTCTCAGCATGATAAATGATTATGCAGGGTGGTTTGAAAGGATTTGCTGTATGTAAGAGCACCATAGCTTTATTTTGTACTGATGTAGATCAGAGTTTATTTATTCTGTATATATTTGTACATAACGGAACGTTTCTATGTATGTGTGCCTTTCGATGTTGTAATGATTGATGTAAATAAAAGTTACAGTAAAGTGTACAGTAAAAATTAGCATCGACACCATGCTAGCACTGAGTTTCCTTTTCGATAACTTTGACATTATATGCATTTAAAAGAGATACGTTACTGTGTTGAAATATAGAATAATCTATTTTCTCACCAAGCTCACTACAAGACTATTTGATGGAAATTCAATAAAGCATGTTAAATGACTAATATATATATTCTTTGTATTTTCAGCATCTAAAATAAATTCTTGGTGCATGTAATTAATCCTAACATTTCGTGTTAAGCCTCCAAATTTGCACTTTTCATTCTCTGCTCATTTTTGCCTCAAAGTTATAATACGTAGTATATCCTAATAATAGTATTTCTACTCTGTTAAAAACTTCTTTTGTTAGAAAAATGTATTCTTTATTGTAGTATGGCAAACATGTAGTATTGTATAACAGAGCTACGTTAAACTCCTACACACTCTAATGCTTCAGAAATGACTAACATAACCCATTTTTAGAACATAAATAATGAATATACCTGCACATTGATGTTAATCAAAGGAGGATGTTTTCCAACAAGCAAAGTGCAAAACAATGTTTACTGTCTGCAGTGAGGCTGGAAATCAATAACGGTGAATATTTTTAGCTGAGAAACAAGGAGAAAAATTCACAGAGCTCCTAAAATGGACGTGTCTATGCTAATGCATGCGAGCATATGCAAATGAAAAAAAAAAAAATGGTTAGAATTGTTTTGCTCATATGCAGTGCTAATTAAGAACAATCTAATTAAAAAAAATCTAATCTGAGTCCAATCAGATTCACAAGAAAATTATGGACAGTATTTTTATTTATTTATTTATTTATTTATTTATTTATTTATTTATTTATTTATTTATGTTTAGCACTGCTTAGTAAATGTGGCTAACACAGTGTTGCTAACTAGATTTCATACTCCAGAAAACACACAGGCTCAAAGCGGAGAAGAAAAACAAATGCCACAGGAGCTTGACAGACAGATACAAAAATAAATAAATAACTTTCAGATAGCGTTCGTGACATGCTGCCATGACACTTAGAACAAAATATGGACATGAATGCAAAGTGTGCACTTTTTTTTCCACAGAAATGTTGGCATGTTTAATGATGTCCTGCTAGTTAGCATTATCGTCTCACTGACATTCACTGAAGAGCTGAGGAAAGGAATTTTAAAGTACAGTTCTGCATAGCGTTTAGCTCTTAGCCAGTAGTTGTTTCTCAAGCTAGATAACACTAGGTAAGTTATTTCGATGAATATTTAATCATTTAATTTATTTAAATCACCATATTGATGGCATTTCTTTAGCTATTTGTGGCATAAATATTTGGGTCTGTATTCATGAAAATTCTTAGTGCAAAGAGTAAAAAACTGTAAAATGAAATTATTTTCGTGACCAATTATATTAGTGATAACAATCACAGAGAAATGCCCCATGTATATATATGGCATTTATAGATACTCTAAAATCTCTGAATCAGAGCTGAAATGCCATAGCAGCCGAAATGCTATAATTTGTCTCTATGACATTTACATTTATTACATTTATAACATAAAGGTGTAAGTACGTCTCTAATATGATCGTTCACGAATGTAATCCCTACACGATATAGACTCAAATATCTTAACATAGAGACAAAGTGAAGGGTTATAATAAGATAATATAAAAGTTGTTGTATTTTCCTTGTTCAGAGTTCTGAGATTGGTCTTGAATCACTCAGAAGATAAGGTTTATAGTTAGAAATTTAAACTTAGGAACTCTCTGAGATCATTCTTAAAATCTTTATGAATACAGGCCCTGTTTTTAATTATGTTAATGATGACCAAATTTGCTAGCAAGTAAAACCTGTTTGATGTTAAGTACTAAACCTGATGTAGCTATGAAACATAGCTAACTTGATGCACACAGTACCTCAACCACAACAAATAAGACCATATGAATACTTTGGGACGGAGCACAAACAACTCTGTCTGACAGGTTTGATCCGGAACAAAGCGCTTTTTTCCAAGAAGTCACTTGTGTCTTAGGAGTATTTAACATTTGTGTGTGTGTCTCTGTGTGTGTGTAGGTGTGTGTCTCTCATTGTGTTATTTATCCTACACATACATACACTAAGCTTATGCTATTTAAACATGAACTAGCGCTGATGTTTACATGAGCTCAGAGAAGTCACGGAAAGTTTGCTTGTGAGAGAGAGAGAGAGAGAGAGAGAGAGAGATACACTCTCAGGAAATAAACAAGGCATTTATTATGACTTGTAAAATGTTAATGAAAAAAAAAATTACTGCAGGTACAGTATAAGAAATACATGAATAATAAATAAATAAAATATTAATTAATTCAAATGTTACATGCAGAAAAAAAAATACTGGACTTAAAAAAGTTTATTTTCTTTTAATCACCTTAAATAAAAAGACAAATTTAAAAAGGAATAAATATGTAAATAAACTTTTTTGATGTATCTTCCCAGATTCATTAATACAGTATATGAATGCATGAAAGATGCAAAACGTTTCTGCCAAGAAACTCTCAGGTGCAGAGAGTTATGAGTTACATTTTCATTTATTTATTTACTTATTTAAATAATTCTTTATTTATATCGGTGAGTCATATTTTATATATATATATATATATATATATATATATATATATATATAATTATTTTTTAAATAAATTCAATATTTACATTGAAATTCATATCCCTGAGAATTGTGTTTAGATACTGTTATGTAAGATGTAATTTTTTCATTTTATTTTAGAATTAATTTAAATTTTAAAATTTAAATTTGACATGTCTAAAAAATGCATTTTAATATTAATATTAAATATTAAATTAATAATAATTTATATTAATATTAGTGATATAAGGGTGTTACATGTTTACATTTCATGAAATGCCGATACGTTCAAGTGTATTCGTTGTCCACTTTATTAGGAACACCTGTGCACATCATGCATCAGAAGCACAAAGGGAAAAAAAAAACAGTTAAATATCTTCGGATAATGTTCACATCAGACATGAGAATAAAGAAAATGTCTGATCTCTGTGACATAGTTATTGGTGCCAGATCGACTGGTCTGAGTATTTCATAAACCGCTAATCTTCTGGGATTTTCACACACAACAGACTTTTGAGTTTACACAAATAAGGACAACTTCCTGCTTGCGACGGTTTTGTTGATCGAAACACCGTATTGAGAAGAGAGATGTCAGAGAAAGACAAGCAGATTTGTTTAATCTGTCCATAGTAGGACAAATAATCACCCTAGGCAACAGTGGTGAGCAGAAAAGCATCTCGTTATGCACAAAATGTGAGTTGGATGAGCTACAAAAGCTTTTTCTCAACCAAGAACAAGAATCTGAGGCTATTATGAGCATAGACTCGGCCAAACTGGAAAGGTTTGATGTTTTTGAGATGCTTTTTGAGTTACTATAGAGTATTTATCCTCATTCTCTTCTGATCTATTTCTCTCTTATCAACAAGATGTTTCCGCCTGCAAACCTGTGCAAATTCTCCTGGGATCGTTGTGTGTGAAAATCCCAGGAGATCAGCAGTTTATGAAATATCTAAACCTGCCATGTGGTACCAACAACCATGACTCACAGAGATGAGATTTTTATTTCTTTCTGACTTTCGATGTGAACATTAAGTGAAACTCTTGACCACTTATAATCTATACCACTTCCTAATAAAGTGGACGGTGAACATATATTCATGAGCTTTATGTATGGACTAATTTTACTGCATTGCTGCTAAAATAAAGCAGGGTTCACTGATCTTAGTTTCTGTATTACACACACACACAGACACACACACACACAAACACACACACACACACACCCCTTTGCATATTTGCTTTTGTTATATCATTGGGGCAGGTATAAACACAGATCCACATTCCTCACTGTGAAGTTGATTGACGGGAAAGCTGCGGGATTAAAATAAGCTGAATTTAGAGATGATCAGGGAGCAGATTGTGGGATTAGTCACAGGCGTGTGTCACCACTTTGCTAAAAACAGGCCTTAACAAAACAGTCATTAAAAACTTAGCGTCTGATTAAAAACAGTTCACAGGGGAATCTTTCACACAGCAGTAACAATGTTACGCATCAGGATTCATTTTTTAAGAGTTTATCTAATTTAATCTGATATAATCTAAACTAACCTAATCCATCTGCTGCCAATTTCAATGTAAATCACCTTGGTGTCACAACGCAGGAATACTGCTGGGATTACAGAGCATCTCACACACATACACTCTCTCTCTCTCACACACACACACACTCTCTCTCTCTCTCACACACTCTCTCTCTCTCTCTCTCTCTCTCTCACACACACACACACACACACACACACACACACACTCTCTCTCTCTCTCTCTCTCTCTCACACGCACACACACACAGACCAAGCTACACAAGCTTAGGATCTAAACTTGCAGTATCACCTTTATTTAGTGTTAGAAATAAGAAGCTTTCAAAAACTCGAATAACAATGTAAAAAAAAAATAAATAAAAAATTACAGAAGCCCAAAGAAAGAACATTGTTCAAATAAGAGTAGTTACAAAAAGTTACAGTTAAAGAAATTAAAATAAAAAAGTTACAAATGTTTAAGTTACAAATGTTTAAAAGTTCAATAAAACAGCATTTAATTAATAAACAATAAAATAAAAGAAAAACATTACGCTATTCAAATAAAAAATCTAAAAGCATTATATAAAACAAAGAACATTAGCCAATTTAAATAAAGATTGAATTTGCATGTTTGCCAAATATAATACAAATTTAAGATATAGCTAAACTAAAACATTTGGTAATTTATAAAAATTATAAAACGTTGCACTTTAGAAAATTAAAATAAAGGTTTTAAAAGAAACACAAAACATGAACATTAGGCAGTTAGAATAAAATAAATAGGTTATTTCTTAGCCAAGCAGAAACAAATTAAAGCTATAGTTTAAATAATTTAAATAAAATACATAAAAAAAATAAAACATTACAGTGAACAAACAGGATAAAGTTTAACTATATGTCCTTCATCATTCAGAGAAAAAAAATAAAAAACAAAAACATTCCAGATTTCTTGATCATTTTGGATTTAAAAGTGGAAGAAACATTTCCCGCTTCATGTGATTCAGCATCTCAGCTCTTTCATTCCATCCTCCACAAACAGCTCCACAGAACTCTGACTCGCTGATCTTTTCTTTTTTATTTCTGGCATTTTTTTTGGGACACACATCTTATTTTGGACACAAATATTTAGGACGCTTTCTTTTGAACATTATTTAGGACAGTACTTTCCTCTAGACATCATTTTGGGACCCTATTATTAGTCATTTATGTAATTATTATTTTGGAAACTCTTTCTGTCAGCATTTTTTTAAATATATATATATACTGTATATATATGAGATGGGTTTTAGGCAGTGAATTTTTTTATTTTTCAGAAAATGTAAAAAAAAAATTGTGATTCTGTTTTTATAGCATTTATTTATTTGCAAACAAATAATTATTTTCCCCTCTTTTTTATTTTTTAAGATTCCTAATTTTCATCTTTTTGCATACCATTACACCATTATTATTATTATTATTATTATTATTATTATTAATATTATTATTTATTTTCGTCTTGAATTATCCATCATTTGTGTTTTGTTTGTTGTGTTCACATTAATTTTGGTGATGTCTCTTTTATTTTTGTCTTTCAGTTGTCCCTCTTGTTTGTTTTTCTCTTTAATTTGTTGTCCCTTAATTTTCCCTTCTGGATTTATTCCTTATGTTTTTCTTTTCAACCGTCCTTCTTTTGTATTTTTTGTCCCTTGTGTTTTTTCTCTCTAGTTTCTGTCCCCTGTTTGTTTCTCTTGATGTTGTGCCTTGATTTTCCCTCCTGGTTTGAACTCTTGTCCCTCATTTGTCCTGCTTCTTTATGTCTCTCATTTCTCTTTCTTCTTTTTGTCCCATTTGTTTTTTCTTATAGACACTTTTATGGTATTTTCTCTTTTACACCACTACATTTTTTTTTCAGGCAGGATTTTGACTGTTTTTTTTTTCGTGGACAGGATTTATTTTGGACACACTGCATGCACAGGAAGCCTGGTGGCGAGGTGTTTGTGAAGGTCTGCAGGATGGTGAAGGCTCATATGTGTTTGTGTTTATGTCAGATAGACTCGTCCTGAAAAAAGGGATGCGTCCTGACAGTCAGGATTCCTAATCATGTCCTAATTTATCTTCATGACACGCTCGTGGTGAAGGAACTTCCTGTCAGCAGGGAGAGAGAGAGAGAGAGAGAGAGAGAGAGAGAGAGAGGAAGAGAGAGAAAGAGAGGGGGAGAGAGAGAGAGAGAGAGAGAGAGAGAGAGAGAGAGAGAGAGAGAGAGAGAGAGAGAGAGAGGAAGAGAGAGAAAGAGAGGGGGAGAGAGAGAGAGAGAGAGAGAAGATGGTGGTCTTTAAATCAGTTATAAAGCACATTGTACTAACAGGTGCTAAATATTCTGTGTTATGATTTTTGTCCCTTTAATTTTTTTGTCCTCATTTGTTCCTTTTGTTTTGTCCCTCGGTTGCTTATTTTTCTCTCCTGTTCAGTTGTCTCACTTGTTTTTGTCCCTCTATCATCCTTCCTTTTTCTCTCTTGCTCTACCTTTGTTGGTCCTTTTGTCCTTGATTGTTCCTCTTGTCCCTTTCAGGTGTCCTTCTTGTTTTTTTAAGATTTTATGCCTCTCATGTTGTGGCCCCATTATTTTTTTCTTGTTTTTGTCTTCAATTGTCTCTATTGTTTTTATCCCTTTGCTGTCCACCTTGTTTTCATCTCCTGATTGTTCCTCTTGCTTTTTCTGTCAATTGATGTTCTTCTGTTATCCCTCTTGTCTTTGTCCCTTAATTGTCTCTTGTATCTGTCCCTGGATCCTCTCTTTTTTTTACCCATTTTAATATTGTCACTCATTTCTGTCCCTTATTAAAGTCCCTATTGTTTTCCTACCATGATTGCTCCTCTCGGATTTCTTCCTCTTGATGTTGTCCTTCAATCTGTCCTTCTTTTTTTTTTTTTGGTTCCTCTATTATCCCTCTTCCTTTTGTCCCTCATCTGTCCCCTCAGCTGAACTTTTTGCAGCAGGAGTCGCTGCATCGGTTTATTCGATTCTGCGGAGGAAGGATCTGCTTATTCCGGATTTGCAGCCAGGAAGCTAAAAATAGCTCCAGAGTGGCGAGGCAGAGTGGTGAAGGTGAAGCAACGGAGAGAGAAAAGGAGCGATAGAGGGAGGAAGGAAGAAATAAAATAAAAATACTGTTACAAAGGACTCTTTGTTACGTTGTTGATATTCAGTGAAAACAGAACACTTGTGCTGTGGCTTCTGAATAAAATTACTAAAAGTCATTAAATTGTGAATGAATGAAGCCTCAGATCAGTGTGATGAAATGTCTCTGTCTCTGATGCCAGGCCTTTTTTATCAAGGCTACAGACACAAAGCTGTGCCTTCACCGAAACTGGAAAGACAGATGCCACGCCTGCTTTATTGAGGTTATAGACACAAAGCCACACCCACTTCACTAAGACTGTAGTACAAGAGGCCACACCTTTAGAAAGATTGTATACACAGAGGCCACACCCCCTTTTATGTACTTATAACACAAAAGCCATACCTTCTTTACTGATACAGTAGAGAGAGAAAGGACACGCCTTCTTTAGTGCAACTGTACACACAGAGGACCCGCCTTCTTTAGTGCAACTGTATACACAGAGGCCCCACCTTCTTTAGTGCAACTGTACACACAGATGCCCCACCTTCTTTAGTGCAACTGTATACACAGAGGCCACGCCTTCTTTAGTGCAACTGTACACACAGAGGCCCCACCTTCTTTAGTGCAACTGTATACACAGAGGCCACGCCTTCTTTAGTGCAACTGTACACACAGATGCCCCACCTTCTTTAGTGCAACTGTATACACAGAGGCCCCACCTTCTTTAGTGCAACTGTACACATAGAGGCCCCGCCTTCTTTAGTGCAACTGTACACACAGAGGCCCCACCTTCTTTAGTGCAACTGTACACACAGAGGCCACGCCTTCTTCAGTGCAACTGTATACACAGAGGCCACGCCTTCTTTAGTGCAACTGTACACACAGAGGCCCCGCCTTCTTTAGTGCAACTGTACAAACAGAGGCCCCACCTTCTTTAGTGCAACTGTACACACAAAGGCCACGCCTTCTTTAGTGCAACTGTACACACAGAGGCCACGCCGTCTTTAGTCCAACTTTACACACAGAGGCCACGCCTTCTTTAGTGCAACTGTACACACAGAGGCCCCGCCTTTTTTAGTGCAACTCTACACACAGAGGCCACGCCTTCCTTTGCTAAGACTGACAGACTGACTTTACTTCATTTTAATTCCCTAATATCATTTGTTTTTCTAATCATAGAGGATTATTTTCAATATTTTAATTAGGGAATATAAAGTTAATCTGATTGGCTACTGACCTTTATGTCTTAAATATGATTGGCTAATGATCTTTATGTCTTGAATATGATTGGCTAATGATCTTTATGTCTATTGCCTCTCAGGCTAATTTATCACATCCAATTCTGGGTGTGTGTTCTATGCTGATAAAGTAAAAGAAAATTGACGATGCCTTGCTCGTGGCAAACACAGGCTGTGACAGACGCAGCATCAAAAACAGACAGAACTGATGTGAAGCCACGCAGGCAGAAAATTAACCACTAACGTTGACATCTGGAAAGAAAAAAAAACACAGAAGACCCTTGGAGCTCGCACAACCTCACAAAGCGCTTCTTCAGATAGCACAGAAACAGAATTAGTGAGATGTGAGGCATTGGAATTGTGTCGGCTCTCGTCTGGAATTTAGCCCCGAGCAAGTGTAAATGAGAGCAGGACAGAGATAGAAAGCGGGAGCATTTGTCATTTATCAGCAACTTCAAGGCCTGACCACGAGACGTCTCAGTTACTGTGTCGCCAGAACGAAGTCGACATCAAAGGAACAAAGTGTGTGACGCACCAGATCATCTCTGCTGTGCATTTAGGTGAACGCTCTCAATAGCATTCAGGCTAACACGCTACAAATACTGCATCACAAACAAGATAACAGAAAAACAGAACAGAACAGAACAGCTACCTTCACCTTCTAATCTTTCTCTTATTCTGTCAATTCTTTTAGTTGATTTTTCTTCTCCTTTCTCCTGTCTTTCTATTTTACTTCCTGTCAAATATTTCTCTTTCTTTTTTCAACATCTGCTTAAAATGTATTATTTTCCTGTCTATTTTCTTTTTCTTTTTTTAGTCTTTCCTTTCTTTCAGGTTGTTCCCTTTCTCTTTTTTATCCTTTTACCCATGCTGTGCAGAAGTATCTTAGTAATTTCGATAATTTGTTTGTTTTGAGTAGCTTTCGTCACTGTCACTGAGTCAGGAGAATGCGCTCGGTTTCAGACACACCTCCAACACCTACGCCAAAAATTCCATCGACAAGCACAGAACACCGTGCACAGAACACACCCCATCATTCAGGTGTGTGTGTGTGTGTGTGTGACTAATAGCACCTGAGCCTGAAGGGCTCAACATCAGAGGTGCATTCATACCGTGAAACTAAACCCTAATGGATCTCAGGTGGAAGTCATGCCCTGTCCTGTCCTACTCCATGACCTACTCCCTTCTCTCTAGTGCACTATAAATGGGGCACCTAAGGTACACCATCTGGACCTATTATCATGGGAACTTGTGTGGGAAGGGTAGGGCTGGTGCAGTGGTAGAAAGCTGATTATTAATATGATGTGTGTTTACATTTACAGCATTTAGCAGACACCCTTATCCAGAGCAACTTACATTTTAATACAACTGAGCAACTGAGGGTTAAGGGCCTTGCTCAGGGGCCCAGCAGTGGCAGCTTGGTGGATGTAGGAATCAAACTCACAACCTTCTAATTGGTAGCCCAACACCTTAACCACTAGGCTACCACATCCCAAATAATGTGCAGACAGACATCTTAACAATTGTTGTCACCCTTGGAAAAATGTGTTTGTGTTTTGTATCTATAAAGAAATGCAATTTTGTTTATATGGTTATTGTAACGAAGCAGATTTGCAGAACTGATGGTGACGGTTGTGAGGGAAAAATCTTTTTGAGAAACCTTATCTCGGTGACAGTGTACTATATGGTCCAAAAATTCCAACTGACTAACCAGGAAATTTATCCTAGTTTTACCCTGAAATCTATCATGTTAACGGTATCAAAATTCTTCAAGTCTGAAAGCTATCTCAGCAATCAGTGATCGTATCAATTGCAGTCCAAAGCCATATTTACGGTTTCTAAGTGCTACAATCCACAGTAATCACATGTTTCTTCAGGTTGTGCGTGTGGGATAACCGTCAGGGGCAGCGAGTGATAAGACCTCTAAGCTGAAGTAAGGCACCAGGATGGATCAGAAAGTTCAGGAGAGAAGAATCGGTCAGGATAAGAGAGAGTAAGAGAGAGAAAGAGAGAAAGAGTGAGAGTCATTCTGCATAATGGGTTTCTACAAATCTGCAAACAGTTTTACTTTTTGAGAATTTTCTTTCACGCCTCTTCTTCTTATCTAACCTTTTTATTTAACTTTCTGTCAAACATAATTCTTTTACTGCTTTCTTCTCCCTTTCTTTATTTCTCTTTTCCCACTTATATTGTTTATTTTCTCTTTTTTTTTTAAGATCTGAATGTTGCCCAGATTTTGCTCCATAATGCTGTCAAACTAGGAACCTTCCCTACTGATCAGAACACAATCAATATCTGTTTATGCTGGTCTCTTTCCATTGGGCTGATTGGGGCCAATACTTTGTGCAGAACACCAGATGGAGTGTGGCGAGTAATTGTACACCGGTGTAGCAGATGGAGCTGATAAACTCAAGATATTGTCAGTGTAGTGATATATTGCTCCATCCCTGTGTGCTGCTATCAGAATTAGCCTTGATGACTTTTTCAGCTTGTTTTTTTATTACAATTAAGGACAAAATTGTCCAAAAGTGAGGACACAAACATTTTAACAAGCGCTGTAGAGATTAGTGTGCAGTGAAGTGTGTATCTTTCACTCTCTCTTTTTATTCCTCTTCCTCTTTCACTCTTTTCTAATTGAACAAGCCCCGGAGTGTTGCACTTATTCAAGCGGGAAAAAGTCACATTTGCAGCACCGATGAATTCGAGAGGAGTAGGAAGGCAGAGCATGACTAACTCTTATGTGTGTGTGTGTGTGTGTGAGAGAGAGAGAGAAAGAGTGTGTGTGTGGGCTGATATACATGTGAATGCACACAGAGGTTGTGTCTGTGTGTGTCTGGTTTGGTTGAGGGCTAGGGTTACGACTAAGGTTACATACATGCATAATAACATGCAAGAGATGAACTGGAGTGTGATCACCGCTGAAAACATCTTCAAGTCATTTGTAATAGGATATTTTTATTTGTGGTAGACAAATTCAATAGAAATATGCATTAAATAATTAAACAATTCAATGTTTTAAATAACTAATAAGAATAAATTTGACTATAAATAATTTAATGTGGCACAACCCTTGTTGTGTGTTCTCTGGGAAAAGGGTTGTGTGGTCCTGGGGGGACAAACGTGGTTGTGGTACTGGGGGGTGGGGTGTACTTGTGCTTAATGTACTACTGATTTTGTTTTAGGATTAGTGTCAATGAACACACAAAACTGGCTAGGTTTGAATGGACTGGTACTGGACTTACTGGTCCACACTAGCTACTGGATACTGGACTGATTAGTGCACCTGAATGGCAACTGAACTAGGAATTGACATAGAGCCTATGCTCCGGATGACTGAATACTGGACTGGACTGGACTGGTAGCAGGTCCTAATGCTTGAGAGAGTATGCACTGGAACAGGTAATAGATTCTCGTTCTGAGTTGGAGGATATGCTGGAGACTGGGTCCTGGACTGCATTTGCTTTGAGTACTGGGTTGACTAGGTTTAGACTGTACTGCATTATGCATTTTGGGTACTCCACTGGACTGGTTGTGTGTAGTGGACGTGATGCTGGGTTGTAGATTGGACTGGTAGCTGGTTGTGAGACTCAACTGGAGTGGATGTTGAATACTGGACTAAGTATTGAAGCAGACTGGATAATGGATGTTAGTCGAGTTAGTCGGTTCCAGATTGCAGGGCATTGCTGTAGACAGGACATGACTGAGTATTGCGTAGTGGACTGGACTTGGTGAGGGCACAAACCTGGATATTGTGTATTGAACTGGTTGTTCTGTATATGACTGAATGTTGGGTAGGGGAAGTCGTGGCCTAATGGTTAGGGAGTCTGACTCCTAACCCTAAGGTTGGGGGTTCGAGTCTCAGGCCGGCCATGAATGAGGTGCCGAGCAAGGCACCAAACCCCCCAACTGCTCCCCGGGTGCCGCAGCATAAACAAAAATGCCTACCCAACCCAACAAAAATGGCTGCCCACTGCTCCGGGTGTGTGTTCATGGTGTGTGTGTTCATGGTGTGTGTGTTCACTGCTGTGTGTGTGCACTTTGGATGGGTTAAACGCAGAGAACAAATTCTGAGTATGGGTCACCATATAGTACTTAGCCGTATGTCACGTCACGTATGGGATTAGTTTGTGAACTTGCTATTAGACCAGTCTAGAATGGATGCTGGGTACTGTACTGAGTGGTAGTTGCTGGACAGGAATGTGTGTTTGTTACTGAACTGTGTAGTGTACTTAAACTAGGTCTGGTACTAGGCTGATCTTGACCCAGGCCTCTATTCTGGACTTAGTACAGGGGATGTGGTAGCCTAGTGGTTAAGGTGTTGGGCTACCAATCGGAAGGTTGTGAGTTTGATTCTTACATCCACCAAACTGCCACTGCTGGGCCCTTGAGCAAGGCCCTTAACCCTCAATTGCTCAGTTGTGCAAATGTAAGTTGCTCTGGATAAGGGTGTCTGCTAAATGCTGTAAATGTAAGTATAGTATATCATGACTAAGTTTATCGCAAAACCATCAGAACTCTTAAATATCACTCGATTCTCTGGCAGACAGCTGATCCGTATCAACATCTTTCCATTTTCAAAAAAAAAGTCACCACGTGTCAGTGCCAGACAGCCTTTGCCACATCATCTAGTGTATCGGCATCGTTGGTAGGAGCTAGGAGCTAATGAGTGTTGGGGCACTGTCAGTCTCGATCACTCTAATGGCCTTCAATGGCACTTCCTCTTCCTGTTACGCTGTTTCAATGCTGTTCTTTCACTCTTTCACTGAAAGACTTTCAGTGCTTCCATTTTTTTGTCTGTCAGGTTTGGTGCTTTCTGCCATGAATAACGCTGTTATGGAAAACAAAAAACAAACAAAAAAAACCATTCACAGCTCAAACATGAATTTGTGTGTAACTAGGATAAAATCTCAAGGTATCTGCAAGAGAAATGGAAAGCTTCCTGTGTTAGAGATGAGAGAAGAATTTGCTTTCTAATTAGCATGGTTTGGTTGTAGACAGCATGATGCGAAACATTCAGTAGTAAAAAAGTAATTGGTCACACCAAAGGTTTAATGAACATCTAGGCCAAATTTGAAACAACAGCTTACAGCTAGTGCAAAATAGAAAAATGTAAGGAGAACATTTTTTGCATACATAACATTTTTATTTCTTTCAAAGCCTTTCCACTTTTGCTTACCTTTGTGTTTTGCGGTTTTGCACCATGTATTACATGTTTTCAGATACTGGGATAATGAGATATGTCACAAAAACACTTGTACTGTATATGGTTTAACAGGAGATATTAATTCATGATAAATGGAACTTTTACATGAGGGATCTAAACTTGACTATTATATTTGTCTGAAATTCGAAAACTATTTTGAAGCATTCGGTTGTCGCTTTGCGTTATCTCACATTCATTCATCATTTATTTATGCATGACTGTTTTATTTTTTATTTTTTATTTTTTTCAAAGATGTTTTTTATGGTATGTTTGGAGTTTGTAGTTGGGGTCTGGAGCAATTGCAATGCCATTGAAAATGAAAAATGTTTTCAGATTGTGTCGTATGTATGGATATGAAGATAGAGAAGTCTTTATGCAAGACTGAGCTTGGCTAAAGGTAGATCTTAAAAAAATACTACTTTTAAACCCCTGAATTGTGTCCTAGATTAGAAGTAGGTTGTTATTTGGTTTGGTCTTTCACTCTATGGTTTAGTCTGTAGGCTCAATTGTCAGATGTCTGATCAAAAAAATGTGTTCAAATGAAAGTTTGAGATCCTGCAATCATGCTCCAGTTCAGTTCTTCATGTAACCTTCATTTCCCAATCAGCAGATGTTAAATAAATAAAAAAATTGCATCGCATTTCCCCATATGGTGCTGATCCAAGGACATAGAAAAGCAGGAATAATTAGTGCTGGATTAGGTACATGGTTATTTTCGCAGAGTACAGGTCACGCAATTCGACTAGAATTCTTCTCCAAAAATGGTCATGGACCTCGAATCGAATCATTAGCGCTTGTACTAACCTCAGCAGGTCTTTAATTTTCATGCACTTTTCAAAGGCATGTGCGTTTGCAAGTCCGAACAAACACAGAACAATGTCGAAGATTAATAAGCAGACACAAAAGTATTGCCTGAATAACATGAAAGGTTTAGCCGTAATGTAAACGCCCAGCGAGGACAATGAAAGGTGAAAGTTAGTGTTTGTAACCCAAGACTGCTAAAGAGCCACTATTCAGGCTTTTCATTGGAGCTAATAACCTTACCTGCTTGGGTTTCCTTTTCAACACTGCGTCCCTCTGAATAAAGTTTGTAACTACACCTGCAAATATTAAAGATACTAAAAAAAATGATGTTTCTGAGTTTTTTGTGTGTCCCTTAGTGATACGGACGCCAATATTTTAGCATACACATTTTTTCCCTTATTTAATAATGCCATTTTATTTACCCCTGACATCTCAGATTCCTTCTGGTGATCTCAAAAAATAAATAAATAAATAAATAAATAAATACATACCATCTATTTGACCACTTAAATTGGTGCTCTCACTATCCAAAATAGAAGTAAATAAATATGCTAATTAAGGTAGGTTTATTTGCCTTTAAGTTAATTTAGCTTAAAAATGTGATTTAAATTAGCAAATAAAGTGTGGCATTGCTTTTAAGCCCAATTAGGCAGGCACTTTAGATGAATCCTTCATTGCTTTGATTGTAACGTTTGTTTGTTTTTTTTGAGGATGGTATCAAATGTTTTATTGAATGACAGACAACTAACTTTTAGGTAAAGCTCAGGCAGAGACGCGGAGAAACTTGTTCTGACACATCGTTCAGTTTATACATGACAATAAAATGCTGAAAGAGGCTTCTACAAATATTTAGACAAAGAGGAAGTGAAGGATGAATCGGCCGGCGGTCGCAGCTCAAGACAAAAGAGTGCGAAAGACCAAAATGTGCATTCCAGATGTGCAGAGTTAACAAGTCCAGCATCTGGAGCTTGTGCTTCTTGTGTCTAGATTAAAGACATGAGAGGCAAAGAAGCTGAATCAGCTTAAACTTCATTTCAACTGTTTGCATTGTTTACTCATGATAATCATTACTTCATTACTGTATCTGTAGTCCAGCTGCAACGGCTTCACTCACAACCCAATCAAGCGGAGTTTTAATCACGAGCACTAAGCTAAAGTCAGGTATAATCTGTGAAAAGATTACTGTGATCTCAAGGAATAATTTGCTAAATCTTCATCTTCTGTGAAAAGTAATCAAGTCAATGCTATATTCTTTAAAACAGAGCTTCTTGCAGTTCTTTATATAGAACTCTGGGCTTCTGCATTAGACCAATAGGATCTTTTCCCAAAACAATGGTATTATGTAAGAACCCTTATGGAGCATGTAAGGTAAAATGACCTTTAACCCCTGCATCCTTTTAGAATCGTTTCGTTTCTACTTGCCCTTAAATCCTTTGTCCTAAATCATAACACTTTATAGACTAGACACAGATCAACATAGAAATAGACACAGCCGGATGTAACCTCAGTGAAATATTTCAGCATGTGAATGTCCATGGTGATCTTTGGGAGTGACACCACCCAGTTTGACCAAAATGTTGTTACCATGACGATGGTCTGTCTGGAAGAAAAATATTGATGCCTGGTGGTTATAATTGGAAAGTTGATTGAAGAAGCCACTCCAGAATGTGTCAGATTAGTGTAATGGAATTCTACAGTGGCTAATCTTCATCCACTATGAGCATGCTGTCATCACTCTTATTAAATTCTTCATTAAGCACCGCAACCTTGCGCAGAATAATTACATTCGGTAAACAATTACGATGAGATTATGTAAGCAGCGCAATGTAATAAAGCAGTTTCGGGGATGAAATTGCTTGCTGTTACATTGTTGAGACCTGTGGTATTGTTGCATATTTCCTTAGTCTCGGTTCCTGTGTCTGTAATCGTAGTCAATATTCTCGCGGCCCCAGGAGGACGCAGAAATACCAGGTGCATCAGATAGCTAAAGCATAAACAGCGCTTACTCAGTGCTTCTCTCCATACAGCCGTGTTCTGACTCGTATAGCAGAGTGAATGATCATTACACCACCTCAGCATGGATAAGCTTTCATTAACGTGGTGTTTCTTAGATCCTACTGTTCACAGAAAGCTTATTACTGAAGTTCATTCTTAAAAGCAATAAACGTTGATATACATTGTTTTGGCACATCACCCCATTATTGTTGCTAGCTAATTGACTAATCAGCTAATAAGAGATGTTTCTAATTAGGTAGTAAACTCTGTCACTATTTAGTTATGTTTAAAATGATCCACATTGTAAAATGAAAAAAAATAATAATAAATGCTTTGTTTTTTTTAATCTTAATATGGTGGACATTTACAGTAGCATGCTGGAAATACTGCTTAGTGCATTTTTCAGGGTGTATAAGCACATTTCCAAAGCACTTAGAAACAAAGAGACAATTTACAGCTAGAGACTTTCACTTATATGAAGGCCCTTTTGGCTGGATAAACCCCAATCCCCAGAGCCACGCTCAAATATCTATTAAATTAGCCTTCCCAGAAGATTGGAGATTATTATTACCAGGAAAATGGTGAATAAATCTGGTGATGTGGATGTGATGGTCAGGTGCCCCCCAAATATTTGTCTTTATAGTGTAATACCACTGAAGTGGTACCTATCTAAAATATCATTGTTAGATCCATATACGGGGGGGCACAGTGGCTTAGTGGTTAGCACGTTCGCCTCACACCTCCAGGGTTGGGGGTTCGATTCCCGCCTCCGCCTTGTGTGTGTGGAGTTTGCATGTTCTCCCCGTGCCTCGGGGGTTTCCTCCGGGTACTCCGGTTTCCTCCTGGGGTCCAAAGACATGCATGGTAGGTTGATTGGCATCTCTGGAAAATTGTCCGTAGTGTGTGATTGTGTGAGTGAATGAGAGTGTGTGTGTGTGTGCCCTGCGATGGGTTGGCACTCCGTCCAGGGTGTATCCTGCCTTGATGCCCGATGACGCCTGAGATAGGCACAGGCTCCCCGTGACCCGAGGTAGTTCAGATAAGCGCTAGAAAATGAATGAGATGAGTGAGAGATCCATATACAACAACCTGAAACACAATCACCATCTTCACCTAAAACCCAATTTCTGACACGCACACACACACGCACACACACTGATCCCATGACCACTTTAAAATCCTTTAGCTGAACAACAAACCCAACTGCTGAAACAATTCCAATGTAACACTCACCTACTGAACTGCAATACAACCAATGATCCCATTACCACTTCAAAACTCTTCAAATGAACCCCAAAAACAACTACGGAACCTGTCCATCTGACATTCACCCAGTGAGCTCTCACCTATTGTTCCCATGGCCACCAATCATACCCCAAGCCCAACTACCAGTTATTCCCCCAAGTGACATTCACTGACTGAAACCAAATCCACTTGTCGGTCCCATGACCAAATCAAAACCCACCATCTTGACTCGGGGGCCATCTAATGAAGCATTAAATCTCACCCACTGAATCCACCTACGCACACGTGAAATCCACACACAAACACTATTCCCACTTCAACACCTGGTTGTGGAACTTATGCCTACCCAAACCCACAGAGTTTACATTCTCACGGCAACCTGAAGCTCGAAATAAAATAGAAGGGGAAAAAAAAACAAAAAAAAAAAGGTATGAGTTGCTGAATTATTGATAAATAGCTGCAGGGTTTTTGATGCATCATACAAACCAAAGATCTTTGTTAAAGGTTTTGTTAACAGAAGAGAGAGTTCCTTAATATGAGCAACTAAGGGAATAGAGAAAAAAGAAAAGAAGAACCAGGTTGAAAACAGAACCTGATGAAGCCTGTGTAAGAAAGTAAAAAACAGAATAAATAATTCCACAGTCTTGAGACTTTCTCTGCTTTGTGTGATGATTACAGGAGCAAGAAGAAGTGAACTGAACTTTCTCCACTGTGGCCTAGATAGAAGTGACAGCAAGCTGCACGGTCCAAAAGCATCACTGATCTCCAGCACAGCTCCACTGCAGCACGTTTTATTCCACTAGCAGCAAAGAACACGCTACAGTTTCACCTCCTTTAGTGGTTAACCAAATCTGACGGTGCAACGCGGCGGTAACACGATGATGTAAGCATACACTGGGTTTGGGCCAGAGGTGTTGAGCTGAGACCAGGACAGATCAGATCAGATCAGGAAAAAGCTTGAGACAGGAAGACTATAATATGAGACTATAATATGGTGTGTTAAAGCAGCGCTGGGAGACACTGTGACATCACAAATATAAAGCAAGTATCATTAATGTTTTTGCAACACTAAGCATGTTAGAGTGACTTTAGAATTTAGAAATGATATTGTTGGACTTTCTTTCTTTCTTTTTTTCTCTTCCTTCCTTCAACTCCGTTCTCAGTTTGTATCCTGCTGTGAACCCATTGCTAGAGTTCAGCCTCACTGCTATGTATTTGCCAGACAAACTGGACAATTTTAACAAGCTTCTATCTTGTTTATGTAGAAACATCCAGATTGAATGCTTATGACCATTTCAGTATAAAAATGAGCCAAGATGATTTTATTGTTTAAAAAAAAAAAAGAGTTGATAGGAGACATCTCTAAAGAGAACTGAAGGAAGTTTTCATTCACTCAAAACCAAACTTTTGCATGTCCCGAGGGGCCTCGGTGGATGACGGAAGGTTCTCTAAATCCACTCTTTAAACTGAAAAGGCTTCAGAGCAGAGACAACAGAGGCCAAGAGACTGCTTCGTCTCTGAAAGCATAAACACCTGTCAGAAGAGTTTGGAGAACGACCGAGCAACACGGCGATAAAGCAGAAAGACGCTTGGCCCTGAAGAAGTGGTCCAAAACACATCTACAGTATGACCAGTGTCATAAGCTTCTACATTTATTCTCAGGCATCAGGATCTGTTTTAAGCCTGAATCGAGATGCAGGAAGTGAGACAGCATCACGGCTCACTGGATATCCCTCCATAAATCCTTTCATGGGTCTGAAATTTCCAAGACAAAAAAATCATTCTATACATTTCAGGTGCTTGGACTCATCGTTACTGCTCAGTCTCAAACGTTCCAGCAGGTTCCTGTTTATAAGAAAGCATGACTGTCATAGTGACTATAAAAAATATATATAAAATACTGTCATCATTCCATGATGAGGTACCACTGTTGCTAAGTAACCAGACATGAGATAATAAGCTAATTATTGAAATTTAGCTAGGCACGCGTATGAGAGTCGAAGTGTGACAGAACTGTCAGGAACATCCGTATTTACCTGCTGTGTGTAAAAGTGCTGTGAAAAAATTCTACATGAATGAAATCATGCCGTAATAATTACAGTAGATGGGGAAATAAAGATGCTGGTGAAGTGACTCAGTGGTGAAACATATAATATGTGTGCATGCGCAGAGGCAAAATAATGAAAGTAAAGAATTATATCCTTGGCATTTGCAGATTCATTTTCCTCTGCTTTTCCCCCCTTTTTCACACTCTTTCTTTATTTCATCAGCTCTTTTAGGTCTGTCCCTGGTTTCAGACAGCAGGAGGTTTCTGTATTTTTGGACAAATCTGGCTCAGAGCAGGTGACAGTCCGTCATTCTGTCAAGGCAGTACAGGATGGTTTGCTCCGAACACTCTGCGGCTCTGAACTGCTCTGAATTTTGGTCTTGGATGAAATCTCAGTGACTCCAATCTCAATGTGTAGAAATACACTTTTACACAAAGACTTCCATATCCAGTGTCTCAACACATCAGCACTGTGGCTTTGATTTCTATTGTTTACAGGTACATTACATCCAGTGACATGCATGATGTCATTGAGCAGCGTGAGATCTGTGAGCAGCACATAACTAAATTTTACATGTTCAGCTTTAAATCTAACGTGCTAACCCAGGGAAAAGCTCAGCATTACTTTGAAAAGGACGCTGGAGTGCGAAAGGCTTGTGCTCTTAAATCCGCCAAGTGAATTCCTGAGTGCTTTGCGCTTACTGAGAACGTCTTCCAGCCTTCTGGGAGTTAGATTGGTCTTCATCGAGTCTTTATGAAGTGCCGCTGAGTCGTTTTAGTCAATTTCAGTCATCATCAATACGTGCAAATGTTACATCATCAAGGGACAGCGACGTTTAAAGAGCCCTCACGTCATGTCACTTGCTTGATATCAGAGCGATAACTCAGACAAACTGAGTAAGAGAAAATAGCTTTGGTTCCTCTTTAGAGAGAGAGATATGAAAAGACAGAAATAGTGTAGGACAGATACAGAGAGAAATACAGGAAAAGAAACAGGCAGACAGGCAAAGAGACAGTGAGAGGGAAACGTGTCCCCAGAAATGTCCCCGAGTTCTGCATTCTGTTCAAAACTGCCCACAACATAAATACTCTTGTATGTGAGAAGATACAAGAGTTGGCCAACAGAGGGAGCTGCTCAGTATAGTAGTTTTATCAGTCAAGCTACCTCATGGCTTTATACTGTTATAAGCTACTATATTGGCTGAATATCATTAGAAAAGTGATTCATTTAGGTTAGTTGTAGCTAAGTATCTATGCTGACTAACTCCTGTACAATATAAAATATAACAATTGTACAACTGATGAACCCTTTTCAGCTTTTGTTCAATAGATAGATAGATAGATAGATAGATAGATAGATAGATAGATAGATAGATAGATAGATCTCTGACACTGATGCTGCCCCTTCAGACAACAGACTGATAGAAGAACTGGGTGCTTACGGTGAAAGATCTTTAGAATATATCACATACACAGCATTTGGGTTGGTGCTACAGTCATCCTGCCATCTCTAATACACCCCAACACTGCAGAGTTTGCAGAAAATGTCTGCAAATGGTATGATTCAGGGTTATACTCGAACTATAAGGTGTAGAGAGTGAAAAGAAATGGAGTCTGCTGTGGTGCTTCTGTGTTACTAACCACTACAGCAGACAGGGATCTCACAAACTGGGGCATAGTCTGACAGATAGTCGCTGATCAAGGAGACATTAGATGCGCTGACACCCATCCTGAGCAGCTTCCCACTCTGTAGAAGTGATTGAATGATATTAAAGTTGCTGGAAAAAAAAAAGATACTGTCAATGCCACCCCTACAGTCTGAATGAAGGTGGGTACGCTTAAATTGGTAGATGTCTTCTCCCCTATCAGGCTGATAAGCAAACTGAGAGGGTCTAGAAAATACTTCACCTGTGGTCTGATGTGGACTAGAACCAGTCTCTCCAGAACCTTTATGATGTTCATGCAACGGGCTTAAAGTTGTTAAGGCCTTGGTGACCTTGGTTCGTGCAACTGGCCTAAAGTCATTAAGGACTAGAACCAGTCTCTCCAGAACCTTTATGACATATGATGTTTGTGCAACTGGCCTAAAGTCGTTAAGGCCTTGGTGGTTATGGTTGGCTTTCTCTTATACCAGTATGAAACAAGATGTTTTAATTAGCACTGGTATCTTTTCCTGCCTCTATCTCAGGTTAAAAATGTCTTATAGGATACCATACAGCTGGGTAACACAGTACTTTAGGATCCTGGAACTGATGCAATTAGCCTTGTCTTTATGCAGTTTCTCCAGCTGTCTCCTAACCTGGTCACAGTCATGCTGGGAAGTATCGTCAGTCCTGTGATGACTGGAGTTAAAGGTTGTGATCAGGAGTGCTCAGTTAGGGGGTAGGGGCAAGATAGGAGTTGATTTGCTATCTAGGATAAAGACTAGTCCAGAAACGGAAGGCCAGGCTGGGGGTCCTGTTGAAGAACAGATTCATCATGTCTCATCATGTCCAGAAACCCCCCGATGATGATCTGTTTCATGTCCATCCACTTACTGTATGTTGTTTTGCTGGAATTTATTCTCCAGATTCTCTCTGTACGTGTCCTTACACTTTCTCAGTTTCACCTTCAGGTCTCATTGAACCCTTCACAGCTTGTCCTTGTCAACAGACTCAAAGACTCTCTTCTTCAGGTCAGTGGTGATCCAAGGTTCATTATTGAGAGAACAGTTTGATGCAGTCATTAAGGTTATTTATATCATGCCCATGTGGCTCACACAGCACATCCTGATCTGTAGTTTCAAAGAAGTCCTGCAAAGGCTCACTGGCCTTGTCAGTCAATATCCTTAAGGAACATATTGTGGTGTTAACAAGATGAGGTTATGGTCTGATTTACCAAATTGTGGTAGGGAAGTAGCTCTGCATGCTGCTTTAACATTTGCAAACATTTTCAAGTCCAGTGTTCTGTTTTCCCTTGTAGGGCAGTCAACAAACTAGAGGAGAGTTGGGAGGGTGGAATCTGTATTTACAGTTACCAGTAATGGCAACAAAAGCTTTAAGGTGTTTAGAATTAGCATGAATGGTATGTATTGATCACGTGCCACTTCCTTGTCAGCTGAAGGTGGAATCTAAACAGTGATTGTTATGAGACAATCCATGTGGTAAATAATATAGATGCATTACCATGTTTAAAAGTTTAACGTTCAGAGAACAGATATGTTCTTTCATGAAAATATGTCCAGGGGGTGCATTTAATTTCTATAAAAATCTGTTTATTTAACATGAACTATGCCTATTCTTTTTCATCTCATCTCATTTTTTCATTCTTTCAGAAAGGTTAAGAAAATGTAAAAAAAAAAAGAAAGAAAAAAGGATGGAGAAAATGCAGACATTGGATGTACAATGGCTCCAAGAAACGGAAATGCCATTTAAATGACAAGGTGAGAGAATTTCTATTTGTATGCCAAGCTCATGAGGACACAGTGGTTCACTGCACCATTTGTAATGTATAAAGTGAAATCTTGTCACCTTTGACTAAAAGATAGCGAGAGAGAGAGAGAGAGAGAGAGAGAGAGAGAGAGAGAGAGAGAGAGAGAGAGAGAGAGAGAGGGTGGTGGGGATTTAGAGACAGAAAATGCTCACCTACTCCTAGAAGCCTTCCTGTAGCCTTCCTGTACAGCTGCATCACTGCACATCTGGAATTAGCAGAGAGAGAGAGAGAGAGAGAGAGAGAGAGAGAGAGAGAGAAGGAGAGAGAGAGAGAGAGAGAGAGAGAGAGAGAGAGAGAGAGAGAGAGAGAGGGTGGTGGGGATTTAGAGACAGAAAATGCTCACCTACTCATCCCCCTGTCCCATAAACTATATTATATTACATTTTATTGTATTATATTTTACCAAACAGGCTATGAATGTGAATGCAGAGCTCAAGTGTGTGATAGGAAAAGTTACTTCAACTTCCTGGCTGTGATATTGGACTCAACTGTCTGATCTTATCTGTGCTATTTTTACAGAATTGTTGTGCACTTGCACAGACTAATTCATGTTTTACCAGTTTAACATCAACAGTGCACCTGTGTGCCTTTATTTTAATGAGGACATCCTTCCCATTGTGAAAGCAAATATAATTCAGACATAAGAGAAACAAATATGTAGATCTCTTAATACCTATATTTGAAAGAAAACTATTATTCAAAAAATTACTAGTATTACAAAGAATTATAAAAAAGCTGAGCTTTTTATGCAAATGTACCAGTGTAGTATGATCTATAAAGGTTGTCACAATGAAAAATCACAATATGGCCAACAGAATTGGGATAAAAAGTGGATTTGTAAGCTTTTGCATGGTGTGTGTCTTACTCAGCTCTCTAGGTGGTGAATCAATATACCATGTATACAAATTAAGGACTCTGGCTTACTACACACTGGGACATTAATGACTCAATTACTGGTGACATTCTAATTTCCTTATCAGTCACTGTAAAAACCCAAAACATATAAAATGTTTACCTTTTAGATGTCATTAAAGTCTATTCACTTACCAGCTATTGGGCTTTTTAAAATCATTAAACACTTCAGAGTCGTTTGAGTCAAACAAACTGTGTAAAGTAAAATAAAGTTAAAAATCGATAACAAAGGTTTGGTGCACTGGAAGGATTTCGTGATTGAGAGAGATAGTCCTTAAATTGACTGATTCCTTGATCAGTTCCTTGACTACTAAACTAGATAGCTGAATGAAACATATCCATACTGTTCATGGATTGGTCTCAGCATGCTTTGACTATACAGTAGACCCAAACCAACTGAACAACTAAACAAACTGAATCTACAATTTAATAGAAAACTTCTATAAAACAATATTAAATGAAACATGCTAAACTGTTTTCTTTCCTCAAAATTTGAAAATACTCTTACCATGTGTGAGGAAATGTACAGTCATGTCGTCATTAACATTAAAAAAAAAAAAAAAGAAATCTCTTTTAAAACATTAAACCAAGCAGAGAAAGAGTATAGATTGCTGTAGTCAACAGCCCTAAAGACACATACACAAGTGTTAAAAAAAAACCCCAGAAAGAACAGCAAATGGAGCAAATCTCTAAAGTGGAAAAATAAATAAATAAATACATAAATAAATAATTAAACCATTTATCTATTTAAACACAGCTAATGGTCCAGACTTTTGTAATCTCAAAACTAGACTACTGCAACCCACTATTCCTGGGTCCCCCAACAAGATTCATCAAACCCCTTAGATGATTCAGAATGCAGCACCGTGCCTTATTATCATCCAGCATGAAATGACCTACGACCTACAGACCCTCTTTATCTCCATCCACAACATCCATTTCATGGCACTCGTTTCTGTCGTCTGGCTCCTCAACCCTCTCCTTGAGGTTTATGTTCTCTGTTAGTGCTATGAGGTCCCTTTCCAGAAGCTTCCAACTGACTGTCTCTCAGTTGAAGGGTGAACTACAGTCCAGCAGCAGAGTCATCACTATCTTAGTGATAGATATCTCAGCCTATATCCTCCATGAACACTTACTGAACCCCTAACTTATCCCCACTCAAAAAAAATAAATAATAATAATTGCAAACTTTTATAATGCTTATAAACCCTATTAATGTACACTTTGCTCCTCTGGCATGCTATTAAAAATCTTTTTAGCACTATAATTCTTTGCTAGTATTTTCTCAAATGTAAGTTGCTTTCGATAAAAGCATCTGCTAAGTAAATGAATGTAATATTCTAAATAGCAACTCAGCAGAATCCCTTGGATTATGAAATTTCCCCTTCTAAAGTAAGAAGATTTTTAAATGAAATAAATCATATGGACCAGATAACATCAGCAAAAGAAAATTAAAAGATTAAATATAGCTTTTAGAGATGCTTGAGTCTTTTAAAATGATTCAATATCTTGACATTTCCAGTTTAACTAAAATATGGAACTAGTCAGATTTAGCTTTTTTTTAAGACCCTTAAAGAGGCAGTTATGGGTAAAATGTTCTCATGTATTCTGCTCTTATTAGTGTTAATTTCGTCACCTATTTTTAATTTAGTCTTAGTCTTAGTCTTGTGCCAAATGTCCTTGTTAGTTTTAGTCATATTTAGTCATTCACATATCCTTTTTGTTAGTCTTAGTTTTAGTCGACGAAAAGTCTCGTCATTTTAGTCTAGTTTTAGTCAAAAGAAAACTCAAGGTATCTTAGTCAAGTTTTAGTCGACTAAAAGTCTTTTCATTTTAGTCTAGTTTTAGTCAAAAAATTGTAGCTTGACCACATCTGGAATCTATTGTAAGAATAAATACAACGAGGCTTCATTAAATGCAATAATATCAGATACACAAGTGTTATAGTGGAAATAAATAACTTAATGAAAAGCCTAAGGTCAAAACTGTAGGTGTATATATATAAATTACCGACTTAATACAAGTTATACATGGTATTGCACACACCATTATTGATGATATTTGGAGCAATATTACATGTAATTTTTAAACTCGATTCCCTTACATATACATTTGATTATGATGTGATTGTGACAGAGGCGTGGGAAGAGGTTTCAGGTAGGGTTTTTTTTTCTGTCAAGGCTACAAAACTTGTCAAAACTCCATGAATCACAAAAGTATCAGTGAGAAGTTGAGAACACTCGTTTAAACAGTGCATACACTCGAACTTGACTGCACATCACATTTTTTACTTTATTGATACTGCTTTTAATCGTAATGCAAAGACCGGTCATCGGGACATAAGCTGTCATGTACAATAAAAGAGCCTGCGCAGCAACATGAAATATAATTTAACACAAAAAGCCTGCCTAGACCAGGGGTGGACTTGCGCTCAGGAGTTTTTATTTATTTTAATAATTTTTTTTTTGAGTGGCGTGTGGACGAATTCTTTCTTCGCACACACTATTTTATTTCTTGATAACAAACCGCTGCGAACTACAGTATAACACACCGTTGCCATGAAAAACAGAGCGTTGCCATGGACGCACAGGATTCTAACCGTAGAGCCGGAGCGCACTATTTTCTTTAGCGGAAACAATACAATTGTTTTTAAATCAATAAACTCCTTTTTAAATCATCATTTTGTGTCGAATTATTGATTTATTTGGTAGGTAGCAATATAATAAGCGGGATCCACTTCACGGACCTGTAACTTGAGCAACAGCGCGAAGCCGCGAACTCGTTCTGAATATTTTAAAGGTGTAACAGCTGATGAAAAAGCAGAGACAATTGTAGACGGAAATTAAGAGAGATTTTATCTTAGTTTTTATTTTATACAAAACATTTCCGTCTCGTCTTTTTTCGTCAACAATAATGCATGTTAATTTAGTTTTTGGACAGTGGTGCAGTCTTGTGATCGTCTCGTCTTAGTCATGAAAAAAAAGGTTGTTGACGAACATATTTCGTCTCGTCTGACGAAATTAACACTAGCCCTTATGTCAGCATAAATAAGAAACAAATTTCTTTCTAGTGAAACATCATACCATGCTTTGCAATAGGTAATTGACTCTAGTCTGGCATGAATGACTGTTGTTTAAACTCCTTCACTTTAGTAGAGGTGAGATAGTGCTCGACTTGATTAAATCAATCTAACAAGAAAATGAGTGTGTGTTAAAAAGCCACAAATCCTCCTCTGAGAAGGTGATCATTCTGTTCAGTAACAACAGCACAATTCTTTTTTTTTTTCGATACAAGAATGTGGGGTGAGGGAGAGGACCATCTGAGTCCATTCCTATTCAACATCTTTATCCATGAATAATACAGTGCTGGAGTAACCCACAGCCCCTGGTTTTACCCAAACAATAAAATGTATATAAACATAAACACCTGAACAATTACACACACAAGCACAAACATTCTCCCTGATATAAACACTTGAACAATCATACACACAAACACAAGCACTTGGCCAGACATAAACACCCAAACAAACACCTGGCCAGACATAAACACCTGAACAAACACTTGGCCAGACATAAAAACCCGAACAAACACTTGGCCAGACATAAACACCTGAACAAACACTTGGCCAGACATAAACACCCGAACAAACACTTGGCCAGACATAAACACTCAAACAATCACACACACACAAGCACAAACACTTGCCCAGACATAAACACCCAAACAAACACTTGGCCAGACATAAACACCCGAACAAACACTTACCCAGACATAAACACCCAAACAATCACACACACACAAGCACAAACACTTGACCAGACATAAACACACAAACAAACACTTGACCAGACATAAACACCCGAACAAACACTTAGCCAGACATAAACACCCGAACAAACACTTGGCCAGACATAAACACCCGAACAAACACTTGGCCAGACATAAACACCCAAACAATCAGACACACACAAGCACAAACACTTGACCAGACATACAGTAAACACCCAAACAAACACTTGGCCAGACATAAACACCCAAACAAAAACTTGGCCAGACATAAACACCCGAACAAACACTTGGCCAGACATAAACACATGAACAAACACTTACCCAGACATAAACACCCAAACAATCACACAAACACAAGCACAAACACTTGCCCAGACATAAACACCCGAACAAACACTTGGCCAGACATAAAAACCTGAACAAACACTTATCCAGACATAAACACCCAAACAATCACACAAACACAAGCACAAACACTTGACCAGACATAAACACCCAAACAAACACTTGGCCAGACATAAACACCCAAACAAACACTTGGCAAGACATAAACACCTGAACAAACACTTGGCCAGACATAAACACCTGAACAAACACTTGGCCAGACATAAACACCCAAACAATCACACACAAGCACAAACACCTAAACAAACACTCACTTGAGGACAAACACCCACCCAAACATATATATCTACATAAACACTCATATATCTACCTAAAACAAGGGCTAAAGACATACAGAACATTGTCTGTTAGTGATGAAGCAAATACCACAACAGACCATAACAGAGTGTACAAATCTATTAATAAGCCCTGATTTCAACTGACCAGATCAGTCACTGTAGGTGTTCAACTTTATCGTAGCATCTAATCCTCCTGAATTTCTGTGTTTTAACAAAGAATGTCAATTGGCTTAAAGCACTTTTTTTAAAAGATACAACGCAATCACTACCCGTTGTTCCTCCAGTAGCCTCATAAGTAGCTTTCCTTGGTGTAATAAACTTTTTAAGTGGAGTAGGAACAGTATTATGCAACATTTTATAAACAAGACACAAATTCTTCTATTTAATCAGATTTTCTCCAACTTAAATCTTAATGTTCCTTAATATAAAACAATGATGGTAAGTATTCAGCTTCTGGTGGAAACCCAAAGTTTGTTTGTGCAGTATTTCAGCTGATTTCAGTGTAATTGTAATAACTTGTGCCCCACTCGTTAAACTGTGAGGAATAAGTGAGAGGGTTGTAGCCTTCCTGTACAGCTGCATCACTGCACATCTGGAATTAGCAGAGAGAGAGAGAGAGAGAGAGAGAGAGAGAGAGAGAGAGAGAGAGAGAGAGAGAGAGAGAGAGAGAGAGAGAGAGAGAGAGAAGGAGAGGTTTACAGATGAGTGCAGATCTGGTGATCAGGGTCATGTGACCTGATTGACAGACTGAACACCTGGGGAGTGAGACAGATGGATAGAGAGATGATATACAGCATGAGAGGAAGTAAGGGTGTTAAAAAGGAAATGCAGCTGATGTGCTTTTAGTGCTACACTGCTTTCTTTCTAACTTTAACCTTTTATCTTTTCTCTCTTCCTTCTCTCTGTTCTTCCTTTTTTCTTTCGTCTTTTTTTTTTTTACATTTTCTCTAAATCAATTATATTTTTTCTTTTAATTTTTTACTTTCATGTTATGCTCTTTCTTTTTCTTCTGTCAGCCCAAACATTTTCTTTCTTTCTTTCTCTTTCTTTCTTTCTTTCTTTCCACATTCCTATATTATTTATCACATATTTCAGTTCGTTGTGTTTTCTTTCTCTTTTCCTTCATTTCTTGCTCTTGTATTTCACTATCTTTCTTTCCTCCTTTGTCTTCTCCTCCTTCCTGCTGTTTCTCTCTGTACTACACCACACGCTCTTTCCAGCTTTCTTGGCGAAGCTGATCTTAAATCTTAATGAGATCCTGGATATTAGCTTATAGCATGCTGACGTTTTCATTTTCTCTTATTCAAGTATCAAGTGTCAACTTCAACGCAGCATGACTAACCCCCCCCCCCCCCTCTGCCATTTGAAACACTACACAATTTATTTTTTTTTTGTAGTTTTACAATAAGCCATGATCTGGCACAGGCCCAGGCTTTTAAATCATATTGGTTTTAGTGAAGTTTATAGGGTGTGTGTGTGAGTGTGTTCAGAAGTGTGTCTATGGATGGTTTCCAGATTTTTGCCCACTGTAAACCAACAATAACTCAGAGTTGAAGTGCATCAGTGAGAAAACACACACACACACACACTCACTTTTGACTTGAAACACAGACGTGCACTTTCGTCCTAATAGCCATGACATTAAAACCATCTGCTTAGTATTGTGTAGGTTCTCCTCATGCTGCCTAATCAGCTCTGACCTGTCACATGACCTCGGTGTAAGTGTGAAGGCGCACTGAACGTTCTAACACCTTTCTATCAGAGCCAGCAGAAAGTTTTTTTACCAGTTTGTGCTACAATGGGATCTGATGCTTTGGTAGGTACTAAATACAACATCCCGAGAACCCACAAGACCTGGTGATTTAGAGATGCTCTGATGTGCCAAGTTGTCTAGCCATCAAAATTTGGCATTGGTTTAAGACTCGTAGATTCTTAATCATGCCCAAAATTGCTACATCAACCTCGAGAACTGACTTTGCTTTTCACTTACTCAGAATGAATTTCTTTGCTTATAAAACTTATAAAGGACTCATGAATATTTGACTATTAACAATATCACTATAATTGAAATTTTCTAAAATACATGAAAGGTGGAATTCTCATCTATCAGTGGTCTTTTTTTTTTGTATTTCAAAGCAAAACAAATTGGCCTTGCCGTTCCAGTACATTTAGATCGCAACATATTTCTTCATGATTTGATGACAGAGTTTTAATTTGAAATGTGTCAGCGGATAAAACAAGCTTGCCAGCTGTAACTTTACCTCAGTGTATCTTGCTAATGTTTAGCTAACGTACTCCAGTCACAGCTCCTGTAATGTAATGCTCAACAGATGACCATGTGACTGATTTCTTCCAATAGAGCGGCATCTATACTTCCACACTCATGATAATTAGACAAAATTAAAACAAGTGCACACTTTTTTTAGCCTGAGGTCAGAGAAAGCAGTGCTAACATACTGAACTTGCATTAACCTACGCTCTGTAACACTGAAAATTATAATCTGTGAAGGATTGATTTCCTGTGTCTTCTCCACAATGTCTGTCGTCGGCTGTCCCCGTATCTCTGTCTTAAACATTAATGTGATGTGATTTGGAGGAATGAAGCTGCTAAAGGTGCCTAAAGCCTGCTGAGTGCTGAGTCATTCACAGACTAAACGAACACCAAGTCACTTTATTTCACACACTGCACAGGGAGTGTGTCCTAAAGTTTGTAAGTGGAGCCAGTACAATGAAAGCAAATTTAATGATAAAACACGTATGGTCACGTATGGTTTGCTCAAATATGATTTAACTCTGATGGAAGGATTAAAACTTGGATTACTGTGTTACTAGTTAAGCCTTGAGAAAAAGAAAGAAAGAGGTATGAGCAAAAAAAGAGTATAAACAAACAAACTAGAAAGAAAGAAAGAAAGAAAGAAAGAAAGACTGTGAGCAGAAAAGACAGACAAAAGAAAGACATTAATAAATACTTTTTAAAATAATCAACAACCAATAAAAAATAATCAAGGAAACAATAATGAATACATTAAAGAATAAGGAATACATTAATGAGCCAAAAGATGAGATAAGAAAATGAAAATAAATAAATAAATAAATAAATAAATAAATATGTCATTAGTGAAAGAAAGAAAGAAAGAAAGAAAGAAAGAAAGAAAGAAAGAAAGAAAGTAATTGTGGTGCATGGACAAGATGGAGAAAAAAAAACAAGAAAAGGAGGATTTGTCTAGGTGACATTTTCGATGTTAATCCTGAGATTTTGTCTTGAAACATATGTTTCTCTGTATGGATCAGGATTGATGATAAAGATGATGAAGATGTTTGGTTATGGTGGCATTTCCTGCCATCACACTGCTCCATTCATGACAATATGCTTTGAAGTATGCGAAGCTTATCACATCAGCGCTGCAAGCCGTGCACATGCCCTTTAATTCTCCACTCAATGAGTCATTTATGCCCAAGGAATCAAGCGTGGGCCGGCCGTGTCCCATTTACAAAGACCAGGGTGTTCAGGGGAAAAATAAATAAATAAATAAATGAATAAATAAAAAAAGAGGGGAAAAATAATGATATTAAAGGGTGAAGGTATATGGGGGGAAAAAAACTGTTAGCAGGATAGATAAAAAAAGGCTGAGATAAATGATGGAGGAAAAAAAGGATGGGACTTTTAAAAAAGAAAACGATAGAAAGTAAACATTAATGAGAATGAGGATGAAGACGGAAGAGAAGTGGAAAAAAGCAGGTGAAAGAAAAAAAGAAAAAAAATTAAATGAATGTTAAAAATGGAAAAAAAATAAAAATGAAACATTTCAAAAAGAAGAAAAAATGCAAAATGATAAATGAAAATAAAATGAAATAATAAAAGCAAAACTATTTTAGATTTTTTTTTTTTAAAATGGCACAAGAATGGCAGAGCTAAAATGGTGGAAGACAATAAAACAATAAAGGATGGAAATTAAAAGCAAGTAAATGCAAGAGAAAAGAACACTAAAAAACAGGAAGAGAATATGTATAGAAGCTAAAAAAGATTAGCATCATAGCTAAACATTAGTAGTTAGCTTTAGTTAAGCAAATAGATATTGCTAATTGGGATACTAGAAAATATGTCAGTGTTGCTAGTAATGAGTAAAAGCTAAAAGCTAAGCTAATCTGTTTGAATTTAACTGGAACCATCACAGTGCTACGTGTGTGAGTTAGCATGTGTCGGTGGATTTGCCTGATCTGACTTTCAGCATACTGTATGTATATATATGTGTGTGTGTGTGTGTGTGTGTGTGTGTGTGTGTGTCTGTGAGACCTCAATGACACGGTGAAAATTGCTTGATAAAGAGTTTCAAGGACACTTTGTAAAAGACAGCAAAAGTCAGTGTGTGTGCATCTCATTTTGTTTTTTACCCATAATTCCCTGGATAGGCTTTAAGTCCTCATGAATATGGATTGGCAATCACTCCTGTCAGACGGCTAGCATGAATGATGCCATACACCATACCGCCAATGTTGCTAATCATTAGGTAGGCTGTCAGCTAGGGGTATATTTCATATATATTTTCAAACTACTAGCAGTGGTAATTATGTCTAAATGCTAGTTGCATGTAACAAATTTCTAAAAAACTAAACTAAAAATGTAATAATACTTTAAAGATGATATCATCAACAGAGCTCAAAATCTATTACACAAATGTTAACGTTATTAAAAGTGTGGGGAAACTAGCAAGTATAATAAGCAACATATCTAAATTATTAATTCTAATGTTTACTTAAACAAGCTAATAGAGTAGGTAAATTCCAAAGCTAACCAGCTCTCACATACCAAAGCACTAGCATTGCTAATTAATGGAAAAACACAGTGTTTCTTTGCTAACAATTAATTAAAGCTAATAAGGGTGAAAAGCATAAGCACTAACCAAATCACACATTAATAATTTCTAGCCCTATGTGAAGGCTAATAAGGATACTGGGGGACTATGCACACAAATATGCTAATGAGGCATAATTAAACATAATATAATTAGAAATTAGAAATGCTATTGTTGCTAATTATACCTGAAAGCTGAGATAATGAATGAAAGCTATTTAGTTTGGTAGCAATGCAGGCAGAATACTGATATAGTATTCAAGCTAACTGACAGACCTAATACCATCACAATGCTAACATATTTATAATAACAGTTTGTTTTATTTTATAGGAATTAAAAATGATGTTACACCAGCAAGTGCCCAAGAATAATGAAATAAATTTCACACACAAACAAACAACATTGCTAACATTTTCTGAGGAGAATTTCCTTAGGTAGCAATGACTGATGCCAACTGATGCTATTCTGTAATCTCCTGTGAAATGAGACATGTAAAATAAAATCACTTTAAATCATGCAATCAAAACATGAACGCGGTTCTTTTACCTCCTAGCACCAATTAGCATTGTTAGCATTTCTGCTGTTACTGAGAAAAAGCCATTAGCACTAGACGGACACCCCAAAGACATCATTATCGCACGCTGTAGAGAAATTGGCTGCTGATCTTTACTTTAATGAGAGCTGCTTCTCCAAGCCTGCAAGCTTGCTGATAGTTTTGCAGATACTTTTGTAAAGACAGATTACTTAACACAACAAAGCAAATATCTACTTTAATGTGTAACTTAGCCATAATTCTAACAAAATTAACTGAGATTTTGCTTTTTCAACAAGTGTGCAAATGTTAGCCATAATACTAATAATATCAGGCAGAGACAACTAGCATTGTTTGAGCTAAATTATCATAAAAAAAGCTAAGAAAGCTAGCTTGATCATATATGCCAGGGTGACCAATCAGTCAGAGACCAAGCGGCACATTTTTTACTGTGTTACCGCAAAGAGCTGCATTATACACATGGGCACACAAACACCTTTTTTTCCCTGCCATTTTGAGAGTGAATTTGACACAAATTGTTTACTCAAATGATCTTGCTCCTACTGGGAAACTTTGAGGTATTTTCATCCCACTCACGTTTGACGAAAATACCGAAAATTTAAAGTGAACACGCACATTAAAAAGACACAAATACAAACTTCGGTATGAACGTAAGAGCCGCATGAAACCGGGCAAAGAGCCGCGATTTGGCCACCCCTGATATATGCTAACAGAAATCTGGAAGAAATTTTTAGGTTTTTAGCTTGTAATGTAGATATTCTAAAAAAAAAGAGTTATTTTCTGGCCTCAGTGAACCAACATGACTCACAGCATTACATTATCAATTACATTGTATTATTGTATTTTTTTTGAAGTTTATAAATTAAAAGACACACTTTGATGATGGTCCAAAGAGATTAGTAAATGCTCCGAGCTTGCTTTTATTATTTTTTTTAATCTTCAAATGACAAGCTTGAAAGTTTTAAAATGTCAACTGATAAGCCTAAAGTTCCAGAATCAACAGATCAAATGTCACCTTGAAATGTGTTAGCACTAGCCTCACTGTAGCATCACAGCACGCATGACAGCTTATCTATAATGATTACGGTTTGTTAGAATTCATCTCATACTAATTTAATGCCTAATGGGAACCTGCTGATTTTTTTATATTAGAGCTCACATTTTTGCATCTGTTTGCTAACATTGCTAATATAATAAAAATGTTATCATCATTGTGCTATCATTACTAGGCTAGCACTTTCCAGTATTAACATATTATAAAATAATACATAGGCTAAATAAATGTAATGCTAATAAATGGAAACCAATTTGTTAGCTTTAATCTAGCTTCATTAGCATTTGCTAACACTGTGTTGTAACATTACAGCTTATTTCTAACATTATTAAAGTAAATAAAGTGAAAACTGTGTTGTTGCTAATGTTGTATGCTAGTTCTGGTTGTATGCTGGTCTTCTTTACCTCACTGTTTAACAAATTATCACAAATTACCTACTTCCAGTTGAAAACATAAACCATAACATTGTTTAACAGATGTTTCCATCATCTGAAATCAAACAATCCCCTAAAACAACTGTAGTAAAAATAATTTTGCCTCAGAGATTGCTGACTCAGCAAAAAAGAGGACATTAGCGGTAAACCCTATTGGTGGCTAGCAAAAAATCTTCACGTTAGCATTTCAACTGCACACATTAATTGTGAAAAAGAATTTCATTTAGTCAAAAATATATAGTTTATGAATCAATTGACGTGATTCATTTCGAGGAGTCGCTTTGAATGAAACAAATTGTCTCTGAATTTAGAATTGTTGAGCTAAGACAAAACAGGAAGATTGTGTGTGTGTGTGTGTGTGTGTGTGTGTGTGTGTGTGTGTGTGTGCGCATGCACGTGTATGCGTGTGGTCTCAGAGCAGTTCCCAGCATTACATAAAATATGATGTAATCATTCTTTTAGACCATTTTCCCACCATAAAGTGCCAACATGGGAGCCCAACCCCCGCACTGTGCACCGCTTCATGCTGCAGAAATAATGAAGTATCTGACGGTGGGAGATTTGCTGTTTATGTGCTTCTAAAAATAACTTCTGATTTTTGCAAAACTCATAGTTCATGTCAACAGAAAATTATTTGGATTTTCATCAAGAAACAGAGGAGGAGAAATTAGCGTAATACATTGACAAAATTTCCTTGTACCTTCTAGACACACCCACTTAAAGTGCTCTCATTACCTTTCTTTAAGACACGCCCACTTATAGTGCTCTCATTACCTTTCTTTAAGACACGCCCACTTACAGTATAGTGCTCTCAATACCTTTGATAAGAAAATGATCACCTATAATTGCTTTCACCAAGACACGCTAAAATACAGTCACTTTCTTTCTTTCTTTTAAAACACGCCTACTTAGAGTGACTTTTATTCTGTTTTTAAGACACAGTCACTCCCATTTCTGTGTATGGGCTTTAAAACATTCCAACATTCTGCACTCTTATTATTGTTGTTCAAAAAAAACACACACATTTAACCACTTTCTTATTTTTTCTTTAAGACACACCCAATTACATCCACTCCCATTTCGGTATAAAGCTTTCAAGACTTGCCCACTTACAGCCACTCCCATTTCTAGATATGACCTTCAAGACCCACCTACTTACATCTATTACATTTCTTTAAGACACAACTACTCACTGGCAGTTTTTACTTATCTTTGAGACACACCCAATTTTTTACTTAGAAGGCTTTCAAAACACACCCACATTGGTTCCCTTCCTTCAAGTCATGCCCACTTACCCTTACCCTCATTTACCATCTTTAAGACACGTCCACTCAGAACTACATTCAGTTTTATGTATGAAAGATTCCGAATAATGAATGCTAAGACACGCCCAGTCAGAACTGTTCTTATGACCATATATGGACTGAAAGACAGTTAAATGGACAAAATATGCTGGAAATAATTAAACTGATTAATTCTTTGAACCACTTTGAGAGGAACACATGATCTTTGGAGTTTTTTGTGTGTGTGTTAAAGTGTCACTCCTGGAGCTTTTTTCCACAGCTTTTTTTGTGCAAAATTGTGTTTGAAGTCACATCGTGTCCACAGGGGAGCTGCGATGTCAGCGACTTTCGTCTCAAAGTCCCTGGCAGATGGTACAAAGCTCTTCATAAGGACTTCAGCTCAATGTCTGCAGGAGGAATTTCTCAAACGCCATCACAACTGAGGACACGCTCGGTGTAAGCTCGCTTTTGGCTCTGCTTTCTCCACATTAATGTCCACCGTAGCGGCATTTTGACCATCTGTCAGAGTAAACTTGTCTGATTAGCTCAGACTGTCTGAGCTTCCAGGCATTTGCAGATTCATTCGGAGAGGAATTTCCGGGTGGTTGTTCTATTTCAACAATGAGGGAAAATTAGCTAGCGGTTATTAGTAGTTATTAAGATTTGGTTTCTCACAAATCCTGTTAGCTAACTGGCTAACAAAACATCGACATGTAAACATATAGCGAACAGAGGAAAGATGAAGATGGAGGAGTTTAAGTAATAAAATCAACAAGAAATACTAAATAGTTCTGTCTGCTCTGAGATGAATCAACATCTGGCTTGAACAAAACGAGAACATTTGGGTGACTTGGCACCAAGCAGCAGAAAGTCTCAAGAGAATTTTTTATATATTTTTTCTTTTAATGCATTTTTTCTACTAAGTCTATGCCACAAAACCTATTTATGACTTCTCAAGGTTGTGCGATCACTGTGTGCGATGACAAGGGGAAGCAGGGTGACCCCAACACACACAAACACACACACACAAAGAATAGATGATGCAAAATTCAGGGTCACTGTTTTAACCTGCAATGCATCAGACTCCAAATAAATCAAATGATAAATATTAAATAGTGAAGCCATTTCAGGATAAAGAGAAGTTCGGAGCATTAAGAAGTGTAAAGATTATCTGTGACTTCCAAATATTCTAGAACATTAATTAATAAGCTAGATAACAATGAACTCTAACTGTATTATAATTATAACTATTAGCATTTTTAGTTTATAGTGCAAAGAAAGAAAGAAAGAAAGAAAGAAAGAAAGAAAGAAAGATTAGAACATTTTCTTTTAGTATTTCTTTTAGATTATTTAAGTCATCTTGCAGTATGTATATTTTCAGTATTTTGCTGATAATATTTATTTATTTATTTGTTTGTTTGATTCTATCCCTTGCAGGTAATTTAACACAAACCCAGTAATGTTTTACTGCTGGATTCTGACTGGAATCTGGGGACGACTTTATTTTGTGTGTAATATTTATCTACTCATTAGCTCTGTTGTTCTTATTGCTAAGATAATTATGTGCATATGTAAATGAGGGGATAAAACGTCCGTCTCCTCCTCGGTTCCTCTCCGCTGTTGTCATGGAAACAGATATGTGTATAAAGTGATTGTGAAGATGGAGATATACCCCTTTGACGTTTTTTGTCCATTTTTTTTTGTTTTTTTACCTCGCCAGGGCCTCTTAACTTTGTCTTGTTTATTTTTAGGCTCCATATTTTAGTAGCTGATGCAAATAAAGATCAATAAAAAGCGGAAAGAAAGCAACCAATCAGAAGAAAGCGGCGCTCCAGTTCAGCTCACGGTAATAAAGACAAATAAAAGTTGTTTTGTTCCCGCTGCTGAGCCGGCGCTCCTCCGAGGCCTGAAACTACACCGTGGTGACTCCTCCATTTTTACAAGATTCTCCAATTTAATGACACCCCCCTCATAAATACCTTTATATACACTGGTTGATTTTCTGTTCTTCTCTCACTGTAACTCAATTTTAACAGCTTGTAAATGTCACTGTTAACATAAAACACGGTGGAAAAACTCAAAGGAAAAAAAATAAACAAATCGTTCAGCTGGCGTTGAGAGCATTGTGTGAAAACATCACTGATTTTGTTTTTTTCTTTCTCAGACGTGTTTAAAGACATGAGGCTTATGCACTGAATTGGTAAAGGATTGAGAAACTATTTTTTCTTCTCAAGAAAGGCTGTGGTTGCTTTAACGGTTTATTCGCCAGCTAAAAATTTATTTTTTTTTTACTCAGAGTAAAGCTGAAAGAAGAACCTGACATGATTCCTCATGGCGTCCGCAGGCTTATTAGACTCATTTTAAAAGTTAAACACAGAAGTATTTATATTAGAAGAAGTGTAGAAGATCTGCAGAATAAAACCCATCATATGAAGCAAGTTCTGAACATTTAATAAGCTGTTTCTGTCTTTACCTTGATATCTGATCAGTCACAGGACAATATGAACGTCTGTGCTTGTGATTCATCCAGGTGGCGTATCCTAGCATGAGCATGGCTCACTACGGCGTTGCTCCAGTCCCAATTAGCGGGTAAACCTTGTGACGAAACACAAGCTTCAGGACCAAAGCGACGTGTTTACTTTAGAATCTCTCATTAAAACTTGCCCACGCTAGACGGAGATTCAACTGCCTCACATTAGCGTTAGCAACTGAGAAAGATAAACTAGCGCATACAATTTAGTGTATGATTTGTTTTTCTTTCCACAGAAATGTTGGAAGTTGTGTGAACATAATAAGTTTAGTGGCAGAGTTCTGGCTAATGCTAACAATTTATGTCACAGTTTGCGTACTTCGTTAACTGCTTTACTCGTGTCTCGATTCCTGAAGAACAGCAGCTAGGATCGCATTCATATAATTAACTCTCGTGTCTGTCTTTACTGTCTGCACAACAAGGGGTTCGATTCCCGCCTCTGCTTTGTGTGTGTGTGGAGTTTGCATGTTCTCCCCGTGCCTCGGGGGTTTCCTCCGGGTATTCCGGTTTCCTCCCCCAGTCCAAAGACATGCATGGTAGGTTGATTGGCATCTCTGGAAAATTGTCCGTAGTGCGTGAGTGAATGAGAGAGTGTGTGTGTGCCCTGCGATGGGTTGGCACTCCGTCCAGGGTGTATCCTACCTTGATGCCCAATGACGCCTGAGATAGGCACAGGCTCCCCGTGACCCGAGGTAGTTCGGATAAGCAGTAGAAAATGATTGAGTGAGAGTGAGATGTAGTTTAGTCTAATGCTTAAAAAAGATTTCTGTAATAAAGGGTTTTTCTTTATAAAGACTAAAAATATTTGTATTAATAATAAAAAAAAAGGAAAAAAGAACACGAACAAGAAATAAATGTATAAAGAAAAGAAAGAAAGAAAGAAAGAAAGAAAGAAAGAAAGAAAGAAAGAAAGAAAATATAAACAAATAAATGACAAAAAAGAACAAGTAAGAAAAGAGTCAATAAATAACAAAAGAAAAGGACAAAAGAAAGAAACGTTGAATAAATAAAATCTATGACGAAAAGAAGTGAGGGAATGAAATAGGAAATACAGGAAGATATACAGTACAGAAAAGAAGGTAGGCATTAAGCAGGAAGAAGAAAGCTTTTTCTCAAACAGCTCAAAAAATTGTGTTATGCAAATTAGCTCTATGATGGCCCCGCCCCCTTGTGACTCCACCCTCCTTCATATATTATTATTGCATATTGGCTGCTTCATTAATGAGACTTACTGAAACCTCACGACTGACCTTGTGACTGTGAAAAGGGGGACAAAGATGACTAAAAGGGAAAAGTAGACAGAATGCCCTTGGCACACTTTTATGTGAAATCTCCTGAGCACTTGAGCCCACACACACACACACACACACACACACACACGTACATCAGATAGAATTCAGACGGCTGCAAAATGTCATGTAAATGCGTACAGGTGTCAGAGGCATCACACACACACACACACAGTTAAATGCTGTTTAGATTTTTTAAATTAATCTAAATCTAAAAAAAATCTACACTGTGTACATCAATATTTTGTCACTGTTCAGCTGATCAGAGCCACACATTTTTTGTCCTTGTTTTTTTTTTTTTTTTTTACTGTACTCGTTTCACCTTGTTTTCATCGAACATCCTTGTGTACTGACATTTTATTGTGCACTCATGTCCAAGAAGAAGTGCTGTTGCTGATCCGGATTGTGGTTGCCATGGTAACTTGTGGTACCTGGTTACTTGGTTAAGTAAAAATTCTTAGAAAAAGAAAGGAAAATATTGTCTGAATATTTGGCCAGTTAGAAATAAAACACACACATAAACACAATGTTCAAAACAGCTTTTGGCTTGAAAACTTTAAGCTATTTTGAGCTTTTCCACTCTGTGTACAGCAATTTACTCAATTTGGCAAACGTAGTAAGAGTGGGATTAGGGTGAAGTGTGGTTTCTTGTCTAAAAGATAATCATGCGTAGCTGCTTAAACGCAGAATGCCGATTGGTTGAGTTTTGTCCGCTTATGTAACAAGAAACTTGCCGATAAAACGTTATTTAGTGCAAGTCCAGCTAATTGCTGGTGAAATTGGTTGGCAAGTTTATTGATTCTCAGTCTCATCTTTATACAACTGCATAATGATGTTGGTTGTAATGAATTGCTTCAGTTCCACATGCAGACAACTCGAGCCACAGTAAACATAAAGAAAAACTAATTCATGAGCATTGATTCTCCCTGTCTTTTGCAGTGCATTGTAGGAATCTTTAAGGAAGGTGGACCAAAAATGGAAGGATTCCGCAAGATTTTGTAAGAGAGACAAGTGAACTGACTAGTGAACTGATTGAGACGCGACCCAAATCAATCACGATTGATGTATTCACTGACACATGACACATGGAAGCCCCTCCCCCTTTTGTCCATCCTACCTGATCTTTTGTCTTCACTTCATTTTCTGGTCATATAGCAGTCACACTGCACCATGCAATCATTTACTTTATTATTTATTAATGCACCTAGTTGTTGAAAATGTCAACAAGCACTAAAAAATGGCCTACTGGGACAGGAGTCACTCTGCCCCATACTCACCTTTAAAGTCGTGGAGCAGCAGGACAGACTGGACAGTTAATTACAAGGTTGCCAGATTGCGCTAGTTTTTAAATAATTCCCAGCCACCAAGATTGTTTTAATAATCACCGAATAGATCACGTTTGTACGTCCGAAATCTGTGTCTATTACATATCAATGTTAATCATTTCCAATAGTTGAAAAACGACACAGCTGAATAAAGGTACGTCTCAATCTACGAAAAACAAGCTGCTAGACTGTGTGCTGTGCGACGATAAATGTTGACTCTCACACTCACTAGATAGTAGCCTACAGTGTATGTCACGTGTAATAACATCTCCACTTACATTGTTTGAGGCTATGTTGGTAGTAATGTCATCCTGTGTGTGTGTGTGTACAAACAAACGCTTTGTGCCAGGTGCAGTATGGCTCTGCATTGTTTTATAGATCCATGGAGAGAAAACTACCCTCGTGTTTCTGAAGCCGTGAATAAAGAATAAAAATTCTATTCGCATTTCTGTGTATTTGATTTTTTTTTTAAGTTTATTGGTACTCTCCTTGCATTTTTTATGCAAGGAGAGTACCAATAAGAAATAATGTCTCCCTATTCTTGGAAATTACAGCTTCAGGAGTTTTACAATCCTGAAAGAAATCAACATTTTGAGCATCTGATAATTTGTCATTTATGTTTGTAGCAGAAATAGAAGAAGACTTTATTTTGTCACATATACATTACAGCATAGTGAAATTCTAACTTTGTATATCCCAGCTTTGGAGGTTAGGGGTCAGAGCACAGGGTCAGCCATGATACAGCACCCCTGGAGCAGAATGGGTTAAGGGCATTGCTAAAGGGGCCCAAAAGTGGCCCTTGAACACCGATCCCCCAGATGAACAACCAAGAGCTTTAACCCCTTCAGCTGCCACTGCCCACTGCTCTGTCTAAATGTCCCTTGGATTCAAGTACAACAAAATTTCTATTATATCCATCCATCCATCTTCTACCGCTTATCCGATTTGGAGACATTTCTATAAGATCCACTTGTGTTCCTATTTAGATCTGTACTGAAATTCAGTAGGATATTTTTCAGAATCCTAATCCTGTTTCTGTATGTCACATCTTCTTCAGTCACATCTTCTTCAGTATTATAATAATAATAATAATAATAATAATAATAATAATAATAATAATAATAATAAATGTAAAGAAAATTATAAAATGAAAGCGCAGCCTAAAAAACATTCATTAAAAAAAGACTAATGAAAAAGAAGTGGACTTTCTGCATCCCAAGATATTTTCCTCTTCTTATTGTCTGTACAATTTATTTGTGTGTATACACTGGAGCAGGTGTGTGTATGTGTGTGTGTGTGTGTGAGTGAGTGTGAAAGAGAGAGAGAGAGAGAGAGAGAGAGAGAGAGAGAGATGCAGGTGTATGGCAATGCGACTGGTCACCCAGTCATGCAAATTCAATTACACACACACACACACACACACACAGGTATAAGTGGGTCGGTTTGTGAGTTTTAGGTGAACAAGGTGGACGTATAAATAGAATGTAACAGATGCTCATGCAACTTAAAATCAAATTCACATTTGTTTTATAAGAAATAAAAAAAAAAAAGATTTAAAACACAGTGATGTAATTTTGTACTGTTTGTGTGAAGTCCACCACTAACTAACTAAATAAGCTGATGTGTGTGCATGAAAAGATTGACAAATAAAGACAAGTCTCTAATTTAAAAAAAACAACAACAAAAAAGATAAATAAAAACTTTAATTCTTTGTTTTTAATGAAAAAAAAATCTATTCTTTTTATCTAAAGGGATATGCTTTTACAATTTCTTTTCCAAAAATGTCATTTTGTAATTTCCACAATATATCTGTGTGTTAAAGAAATCTTGGGAAAAAAAAAAAGATACCACTTGAGGCAAAAAATAAAGGTGAAAAAGCAGAAATCAACGGATCAAGAAAAAAAAAAACGATAGAGTTAAACTTTGTTAAGTTTCAAAGGATAGATTTACTCCCCCTTCTCTTACCATTTGGAAAAAAGAGGGGTAATTGTTATACCAGTTTTGGCCACAAGGGGCAGGAAGGTGTTTAACTACACAAGTACCAGATTGCTCAGAATCAGTAGGTCTACCACTTTCATTCAGACTCAAAGAAAGAGGTGTATGCTATCAATCCTTCTAATCCAATGATATTCAGTCTGTACCAAGCATGATAAAGCTGCCAAAAGTACCACTTGTTTAAAAGAAAATGAAAAATACAAGTCAGTACATGGAAGTGAATAAGAATAATCTGTTTACTTAAAAGATTCATTCAAAAACATTGAATGGTTCATGATTGAAATTTTCTCAATTGTTAGTTTATACCTGCAATTCCAAAAGATTTGGATTCGTTAGCACTAAAGTTAGCTATCTTGTAAAAAATTTCTAGCTCAGAGAAACTGAGCAACACCTAGCTTGAGTAGCTTAAAACCATGACTGTCATGTTGCAGATTTCACCCAGTACCATACCATCTATAGCCCTATTCGGACGGGATTAGTTTTACGTGGGGACGTGGGGGTAAAGTAATTATTACCAGAGCTTCTCGGTGATTTTAGTCCCGTCCGAATGTGCCATCTTGGTAATCATTACGGACAATAGCCCTATTCGGACAGGATTAGTTTTACATGGGGACGTGGAGTAATGCAATTTTACCTCAGGACGTCTGTAATATTAATTGGCCAATTCGCACGGGACAAGACATCTCAGTAAAACTAGCAGAAGTGGGAGGGGTAACTCGCTTTACTCACCACAGTAACCTCCTTGTTGTCATGTGCGTATGACGTTGCTTCCTGTTATCACGTGCGCAAACAGACAACATGGCGCCTCCATGCTTGCAAAACGCACCAAAAACTACTTTTAAACAGGAAATGACGGAATTTTACCGTACATATTTACAGCGAGTCTATTCGGACAGGATTAGTATTACCTGAGGTAATTTTTCCAGACCTTTTAACAGAAGGTAAAAGTCGCCGTAATCTTTACTGACATTAGCCCTATTCGGACGCGATTAGTTTTACGTGGGGACGTGGGTGTAAAGTAATTATTAGCAGAGCTTCTCGGTGATTTTAGTCCCGTCCGAATGTGCCATCTCGGTAATCATTACGGACAATGTCAGTAAAGATTACGGCGACTTTTACCTTCTGTAAAAAGGTCCGGAAAAATCACCTCAGGTAATACTAATCCCGTCCGAATACAACCGCTGTAAATATGTATGGTAAAATTCCGGCATTTCCTGTTTAAAAGTAGTTTTTGGCAGAAAACTAAATAGAATATAGGGCTTATGTCTATGATTATTATTCCCGAGAGTCAAGTTGAATTGTTTTTCTTAGTGATTCTTCAGTCATGCGGTACATCAACACACAATGCTGAAGCTACTACATTTAAATATTTCATGATCCAACATTAAACTTTAAACTCTGTCACTGAATCCAACACACCTTTCAAACAAGAACACCTCCTTGGTTTCTTTTTTTTACTAATTTACTTTATTAATAATTTAGTTTAACAAGGTGGCACGTCAACAAGAAGATGTCGACTGTGTTCCAATCCTGCTCTGTCGTCTACTCCCTCTGTGCACTCCTTCACCTTCATCTTAATGTATTTAGCTTCTGGTCTCCAACATTAATGAACGTTACTCAGGTGTCTAACAACACCATGGCCTTTACTGAGTTGGTCAAGTGAAGTTCATTAGATAGAGGAAGTTGGCTAAATTTCTGATGGTTTGCTTTTGTAATTAGGTAACAAGCAACTTGAGTATTAGCAAGAGTTTCTTCATGGTCATCTAGCAGAATTGTGTAACTCCGTTTTGTTACTCTGTTGAGCTAACAACTGAACAATGCCTGGGTAATTAAAACATTTGTTAAATGTCACGCTAACTAGCCACAGCTGATAGTGACATGCTACACTTGTATATTATTCCAGCTAATTATCTTGTCAGTTTGCTAATCACTGGTGAATTTAAAGTTATTTTTCAGAAAAGTAAGATACCTAGTTTATTCATGATAGTTTGCAAGGCATTGCTTGAATTCAGACACAAACTACTTTAAAATTGTAGGTTTGCTACTTTTCTGAGCTAATTGGAACCTGCCAAGCCATAATGCTAATTAGCCAGACATTGTTTAATTTAAGTTTCTCATTCATAACTGTACCTCTAGTTTCCTTTGCTAGCTCACAAGCTGTCTATAAATATTGTGGGGGGAAAAACATTTCCTTGCTTTTTGGCTGTCTAATTGTTTAAAACTTGAGTTCAGTTTGTTAGTAAGTTGATTAGGTATTATGCTAATTAGGTAGGTATGGTGCATTTTGGACATGGTGATGTGCTGTAACACGTGCATATTTCTCTGTGTGTTTTATGTGATCAGTACATCCATGGACAGAACAGTAATAAAGTGATAAGAAGTACTTGAAAAGTTGTCTCCACAAAGGCCAAGCTGCTAGTGAATTATGCCGGAATTATGATTATCCACAAACATTATTAAGAACTGGTAACTGTTGCAGGAATCACATTTGGATGATAGTGACGATGACCGAATTCACCAACAAGTGACAGCTTTCAGGGACAGTGACAGGGTGGAGCCGAGGCATATCAGGAAAAACTGAGGACCCAGAAGAGAGAGGTGAAAGTGGCATTGACAAAAAAAAATTTTTAAATAGATAGAATAGAACGGGGCATAGAAGCCTTTATTATCACCACATATACATTACAGCACAGTGGAATTCTTTTCTTCACAAACCCCAACTGAGGAGGTTGGGGTCAGAGTGCAGGGGCAGATATGATACAGCGCCCCTGGCGCAGGGAGGGTTGAGGTCCTTGCTCAAGGGCCCATCAGTGGCAGCTTGACTGTGCTGGGCCTTGAACCCCGATCCTCTGATCAACAACCCAGAGCTTTAACCACTGCCCCCACCACTGCCCCCACCACTGCCCCATTAGAAAAGAAACAGAACAACCTGATAAAAGTGTAGAATGGTATAAAAAAAAAAGAAACAATTACCCTGAAAAAGAAATTGTAAAGAAACAATATATTTATTCTATTTTACAAGAATTTTGACATACTGGTTACCAGTCCACCTTCTCCCACCGCTCTTACCAATCTTGCCCCACCCTTTAAATTCAATGACTTGAAATTTTGTATTTGAAGATTGTATTTTCTAAAGTCCTCAAAATTTCCCTACCATCACCACAGGGCAGTTCAGGAGGAAGCTGGGAAATGTCAAACTGATGAAAAACTGCAGGTTTGTACTACAGGTCATCCATCTCACAAGATCAGAGGTCTACAACACACTGGACCTCCTTCAATTTAACTACATGGAGCAGCTAAGAGTAGAGGGTATGCTCTCCCTAGGATAAGCCCAGGGGTGCTGTGGGGATTATGCATTTGGCTTCTCCAGCACTTAACACCATCTGGCACCTCCTGCTGATACAGATGAAAGTGGATCCCCAAGTGATGTCCTGGATTATGGATTATCTCAGGCCAGCAGAACACAATTTGTCAGGGTAAAGGACTGTCTTTGGGTGAGTCATCCTAGGGCACCAGAGTAGACAATGTCTGATTGGTTACTTCTGATTGGTAGCAGAAGGAACCATCAGCAGATTAATATTTCTAAGATCAAAAGAGAAGGTGGACTACTGGAAGTCCAGCCTTCAGATGCTTCGGATCTCTATCAAGGGGGCTCTACAAGACCTTTAACGTCTGCAGTAAGATGCTGTAGATGTTTTACTAGTCAAAAGTGGCAAGTATTTTCTTTAAGTGTTTATAAATGTTTGAAGCAAATGTGAAAGACAAGGACCAAAGAACTAACCAGCTGTACAAGCAATCAGGATCAGCAGCTGCTCCACTGTTCATCACCAGTCCCATAGGTCTCACTTAACACACTTCAAGAAACCACTGCTAACACCTTCACACTATGTACAGTATATAACACCGAAGCACTACTTATAAGACAATTACTTTTTAAAAAAAATATTCTAGCTGCCTAGTTATCATACTAGTTCTCACAGCATTGCTTAATTCCTCTGGCAGTTTACTTTTTAAATCAGCACTAAGGTTGTGGCAGAAGCTGTTTATCCAATTGCAAACATTAAACGGGTTGTTTTTATCTGAAGATTTTATCAGAGTCCGCTGCGGATACACAGTTTGTCTTTAAACCCAAACACTTCTCTAAACATCAGAATGGACCTTCCAGAAACATCCTTAGCTTTATCCCTTGCTTTCTCTTGTTTATCCTGCAATTTCCTTGTGCTAATTTTATACTTTATTTTTGTCTTGTGCACGTTAAACAGAAGTGAAATCTCCTCAGGACACGATCAAGGCAAGCTTGTGATCATTAAAGATCGTTAAAGAGGCAGTTTAGCTTCTGCTAAAGCAGATTACGGTTTTGTGCTAACATACGCTTCATTACATCCTCCACCGTGAGTGCAGAGGAGATAATGAAGTAAATAAACCTGCATGCCTTAAAGAACAAGCGCTAAGAAGTGTGTGGTGAGATCCGAGGCAGTAATAAGAAAATAAATGGCGTGAGAAAGGTGGATTTCCCTCCCGTCAGTGTGTGTGAGTGTGTTTCTATGTATGTGAAACACATGCTAATGCTCGTTATTCTGTTCATGAAGGATTTACAATCTTTTTTACTCAGCCACCACAATGAGTCATTTAAAGGACCACATACAGATGCTGTACTTTAAAAATACAGAGAAAAACAGTTGAAGGTTCCGAAAATGATCACGTCATTCATGAGTAGCCTTAGTTAATGTGAATAATATAGTGAAAAATATAACTAGAAATAAAATATAACTGAAAAATATAACTAAAATTTTATAATAAGAACAATACAATATCTTTTGGTAACACGTTATCTTTTATTCTGATTATGTCTGGACTGTGATTTGAGATTTTGTATAAAGCATAAATTGACACGAGAGTCTTTACACTGTGAACTACACTCTCAGGCCATACAGGTTGATTCAGCCTAAAATTTATGGAAACTCGTTGCCCTAAAAAAAATACATTTTATGTTTAACGTACTTAACATTCATTCATTCATTCATTTTCTACCGCTTATCCGGTCTACCTCGGGTCACGGGGAGCCTGTGCCTATCCTCAGGCGTCATCGGGCATCAAGGCAGGATACACCCTGGACGGAGTGCCAACTCATCGCAGGGCACACACACACACACTCTCATTCACTCACACAATCACACAATTTTCCAGAGATGTCAATCAACCTACCATGCATGTCTTTGGACCGGGGGAGGAAACCGGAGTACCCGGAGGAAACCCCCGAGGCACGGGGAGAACATGCAAACTCCACACACACAAGGTGGAGGCGGGAATCGAACCCCCAACCCTGGAGGTGTGAGGCGAACGTGCTAACCACTAAGCCACCGTGCACCCCCCACGTACTTAACATTTAGGAATAATTGTTTTGAAAAGTGTTAGTTATTTACACTAACACAATGTGTTACAATAACTATAATTGATCAGTTAAGTAACTCAAAATGCTAAACTAGTTAGATATTTGTTGTAGAATTTACTCTACACTATACACTGAATAAAAAAAATGCACAGGAAAAAGTACAGGATTTATTTGAATTTACAATTAATTTAAACTTAATTCACCTTATAAAAGAGTACCGTAATTTTCGGACTATTGAGCACACCTGAATATAAGCCTCACCCACTGAATTTAAAAAAAATTATTATTTATGTTCAAAATAATAATTTAAAAAAAATTATTATTTTGAACATAAATAAGCCGCAGGTGCGTACAGGTACATTGAAACAGAAGGAGCAGGAAGTTGGTCACATATTCACAGATTGGAGTTTCCTGAGTCAATAACTCCTGAGCTAAACGCTGTTACTACACAAAACACGGTTGTAGCTGCGTCTCTACATTACTACGATAGAAAAGAGGTGTTATTTGTGTAGTAACAGCGTTTAGCTCAGGAGTTATTGACTCGGGAAACTCCAATCTGTGAATATGTGACCAACTTCCTGCTCCTTCAGTTCTCTCCAGCGCTGGAAAGCTGATCCTATATTAACACGTCCTACTTCTTGCCTTACCGTAAGCCTTTCTTCGCTTTCTTTCTTTGTTTTTATCCTCCATGTCAATGTTAAAACCGCTTTCTGCTAATATCACACATGCGCACTGAACACTCTCTCCGCCCATATTGACAAGACCCGCCCCTTTCTGCTCATTGGCTACAGGTTTGTTTTGATTTTTGTTTTGATTTTTAGTTTGTCATCCCGACTCAGTTTTCTGAAGCATTTCTCAAACATCGGAGACCCCACCTTTAACCCGTTCGTCAATTTCATTGGTCTAATGAAAGCTTCATGCCGCCAAAAAACATGTCACAGATTTTTTTTTTTTTTTTTTTTTAAAATTTGAAAGCGGGAAAAATCCATATATTAGCCGCGTCATTGTTGAAGCCGCAAGGTTAAAAGCGTGGGAAAAAAAGTTGCGGCTTTTAGTCCGGAAAATACGGTAACTAAAACAAAACATCTTACCAACTTTACTACATTGAATATTTGAAAAACTTTGAATAGGCCCAGTATATATTCTTATACCATAACATATGCCTAACTATGAACAAGCACAATAGGTTCTCTTATATTGTTATAACATAATGCATAAACATTTGCAAAACTATGAACAGGCATAATATAGCATTCTGGTATTGTATTGCTATGCCAGATATAAACATTTGCCAGACTCTTAACATGCACAGTGTACATAAAATTGAGACATGTGTGTTTTCTTGTCTTATATGGCAAGCTGATTTGACAGTGTTAAAACATTCAGCTCCTTCTTATCCAAACATTACATCACATGCTGAATAAAATAAAATGTCTTTGTCATGCACTTGGGGTAGTCAAGATGCAGGGCATAAGTCAAGCCAAACACCAGACACATGGCCTGAGGCAGGTTCTCCAAATTGCCCATCGCAACATTTCTCTCCAAGATGATACCTACAGCGGATAGATGGAGATGGAAGGACAGGGGATGCTGCGCCACATCACTTTCTTTGCTTAGGATTCCAACTGGAACATGTTGGTATGAATCACCAAGTATTACTGGAAGCCCACTTATAGCAGCACATCTCATGTCAACAAGGTCTGAGGTCTGAAATGCAGTGGTGGCAATGCTGTTTCTGTTGTTACCATTAAATGAAGAAATATTCTATCAATCCTTGTTCTCTGGTTAAATAAAAAAAGTGAGTGAGTGAAAGTGAGGTGACATACAGCTAAGTATGGTGACTCATACTCAGAATTCGTTCTCTACATTTAACCCATCCAAAGTGCACACACACACCTGGAGCACTGGGCAGTCGGAGCAGTGGGCAGCCATTTATGTTGCGGCGCCCGGGGAGCAGTTGGGGTTCGGTGCCTTGCACAAAAGCACCTCAGTCGTGTCCGGCCCGAGAATTCAACCCCCAGCCTTAGGGTTAGGAGTCACACTCGACTTCCCACTTACAAAATTACGAAGCTGGCATCAAAATTTAACTTGTAACTGTCTCACAGATTGTTGTTGAAGAGTTACTGTGTGCAAACAAGATAAATGTCCTTCAAGGCTACTGAAAGTCTTAAAAGTGCACATAAGCACTCTTGGTGCAGACAAAGACTGGCTTCTTGTATAACTCCCATGTTTAATCCTGTAATGTGTTAACAACTGTTACCTCTTGACACAATCAAATAATCAGTACTTACATTTCCACATTTCCATTTTTTATGTATTTTATTCTTGTAACCTGCAAAGTTCATGTTATATTCATTTCATTCAACAACAGGGCAAACACATCTACTAAAATGAAATCACTAATTTACAATAATGTTATTAGACATTACACGTTAGAACAGACTTTGTGTTAAAACATATTGTGATGTTGGCACAAATACCAAAATGTGGTGTCTAGGCCAAATCTAGGTCTACATTTAGGTCACGGCTACAAGGTGCGGTGACCTAAAGTGTGCCAAAACTGGAGGAGCCAATCAGGGACAGCTTCTTTCTCTTCACCCTTCAGGAGTAGGCGAACTAGAGAAGGCTCAGCACTAGGAGAGGTAAGCTTTTGAATACGTTCAGGTGACTAATGGTGGATTTCGCATCCCTCTGTTTCCCCAGATTTGCCGGCTTGAAGAGACAGCAGACCTCTCCATTATGCCAGCCGACTGCCGCTTCTAAGTTGATGCGCCATTACAGCTCCACAGCACTGCCGCCCTCCAGTACCTCCAGCACGCCCTTCACCCTCACCTTACCACTTTTTCCTGCTGCACAAAACAAATAAAGAGCATTCTGTTCCTCTGTCCCTGAGTCCCGTCTTGGAAGTGTTGCCCTTTCTTCCATTGAAATTCAGAAATTCATATGGTCGAACTTCCTTTTGAACTTTGAAACAAATATTTTACATTGTGACTGAGAACAGGTACAGGGTTGTGTGAACACAACCTATAGGGTGTTGGACTTATACTCGGATGGTTGTGAGTTCAAATCAAAGGTCCCCCATCTGCCACTGCTTGGCACTTACTGCTCTTGAGCAAGGCCCTTAACCCTCAATTGCTCAGTTGTATCTAAAAAACAAAACAAAATGCCATAAAGGTAAATGAGGAATTCCACATGTCTACTCTTTTCTACTGAAACTAAATGTTCTGATGACAATCTGATGGATTTGATCTAAAATGGTTTAGCACGTGTGGTAATTCATGTCAGTATTTCAAAGATTCTACTTTTTACTCAAGATGTTTACTCAAGACTTTAAATTTAGATGCTGATAAAAAAATGTAATCAATGCAAACTAGTTAAGTTAGACGTCTCAGTGTGTGTTACAGGCCCTACAGGTAGGCAGATCACTAGCCCTGTTAAAACAGGAGAAAGAAAGAGATGGGAGAAACATGTCTGCGCTTCACCAAGTTCCCCAGTGGGTATAATTGGAGCAGTCGCTGTATCTCTCATTTACCCGAAATCTCCCAAAATCCCTTAAGAAGCGATAGTCAGTTTCCAAATAAAAGTCTGACGCAGTGACAATACACAATCTAATTTTTGTTAAACAATCACAACAAAATGAGATAAAATTAAATAAATATAGAAATCACTGTCAGAGTAATTAAGAAAAAGGAACACAGAACACAATACACAAACTTTTGTGGGTGCCACATGTGCAAGCCAAAATGCCATGATTGGGTCCTTGAGCAAGACCCTTAACTCACTGCTCAGGTTTGTCTTACTTCAGTTGTATGTTGCTTTATTTCAGAGCTTGTTTAGTCTCTTGTCATCTCAAGGCTAGACTACTGCACCTCATTGCTGGCAGTTCTACCTATGAACGTAATTCGTCCTCTGCAAATGATCCAAAAGGCAGCTGCACGACTTGTTTTTAACCTGCCTAAGTTCTCACATACCACCCGCTGCTGCACTCCCTCCATTGACTTCCTGTAGCTGCACGCATCAGATTCAAAACACTGATGCTTGCCTACAAAGCCCTCAGTACTCCTCACACTGCACCTCGCACCCTCAGAGCTGCTAGAACTGCCCGACTGGTCCCACCATCTCTCAGCGTAAGCGGTAAGTATACAACAAGACACTTTTATGTTCTGGGTGGTGGAATAAACTTCCCCTAAGGGTCCGGACTGCTGAGTCACTGGATACCTTCAGAAGATGGTTGAAGATCTACTTCTTCATGAAATACTTGCACTAGCACTTTTGAACTCCCCTGTTTGTTGTATGTGTGTATTGTAAAAAAAAAATAATAAATAAAGTGTTAGGATCATGGTCTTACGTCTGTAACCTCTTGAACCAGAATTAATTTATTCAATGATGGAGACTTGAAAGCACTTTTGAACATCGCTCTTAATAAGGGTGTCTGCCAAATGCTGTAAATGTAAATGTTTGCAATCTTTGCAGATTTCTTTAAAAAAAAAAAAAAAAAAGGAAAAAATTACATGTAAAGTATTTACAGCTTTTGCCATGACACTCAAAATTGAGCTCAGGTGCATCTTGTTTCCTCTGATCATCCTTGAGATGTTTTACAACTTGATTGGAGTCCAGCTGTGGTAAATTCTGTTGATTTGACATTATGCTGAAAGGCACACACCTGTCTATATAAGGTCTTACAGATAACAGTGCATGTCAGAGCACAAACCAAACCATGAAGTCCAAGGAAGTTCTGCTGTGAATACTTTCTGGATCTAGTTTACTGTCAGAGTGACAAAACTGACAATACTATAAAAGTATTTTCTGCAAATAAACAACAATTAAAATCCAACTCGCTACAGTGGCATTAATTATAGATGTGGATGTAGGTCTAATGAGATCAAATCACTGAAAAAGGAAAGGAAGGAAAACAAAAAACTTTTGAGTATCAATCACATGTCCTGTCTCTTTAATTCTGGTCAAAACTCTTCAGGGTCTCACAATAATCAAAACACGTGTTACTTCATCTTATTACAAACAATTTACCTGATTTAACTCAAACACCTCAATAAAAATAATGCAAATTAAATTTATACTTTCTTCAAACATGTTATAAATAAATCAATACAAAAACAGACGCATTATTTTTTATCATTTATTATTAGCATTATTTAACATTTATGATTTATTTGGGGGGGCACGGTGGCTTAGTGGTTAGCACGTTCACCTCACACCTCCAGGGTTGGGGGTTCGATTCCCGCCTCCACCTTGTGTGTGTGGAGTTTGCATGTTCTCCCCGTGCCTCGGGGGTTTCCTCCGGGTACTCTGGTTTCCTCCCCCGGTCCAAAGACATGCATGGTAGGTTGATTGGCATCTCTGGAAAATTGTCCATAGTGTGTGATTGCGTGAGTGAATGAGAGTGTGTGTGTGTGTGCCCTGCAATGGGTTGGCTTATATATATATATATATATATATATATAAAAAATACAAAAACACAGAGGCATTATACTGATAATAAATGTAATACATTAAGAAGAAACTCATGATATTCTTTGTGTCAATCTTGAGTTTAAATTTAGATGCTGATAAAAAATGTAATCAATGCAAACTAGTTAAGTTAGACGTCTCAGTGTGTGTTACAGGTCCCACAGGTAGGCAGATCACTAGTCGTGTTAAAACAGGAGAAAAAAGAGATGGGAGAAACATGTCTGCGCTTCACCAAGTTCCCCAGTGGGTATAATTGGAGCAGTCGCACTATCGCTCATTTACCCGAAATCTCCCAAAATCCCTTAAGAAGCGATAGTCAGTTTCCAAATAAAAGTCTGACACAGTGACAATACACAATCTAATTTTTGTTAAACAATCACAACAAAATGAGATAAAATTAAATAAATATAGAAATCACTGTCAGAGTAATTAAGAAAAAGGAACACAGAACACAATACACAAAATTTTGTGGGTGCCACATGTGCAAGCCAAGATGCCATGATTGGGTCCTTGAGCAAGACCCTTAACTCATTGCTCAGGTTTGTCTTACTTCAGTTGTATGTTGCTTTATTTCAGAGCTTGTTTAGTCTCTAGTCATCTCAAGACTAGACTACTGCACCTCACTCACAAAAACTGCATTATCATAAATTGAGTGCCATGTTTTACTGAAAAATCAGCATGTTTACTTTTATAGTCTTACTGTTTATGGAACACTTCTGTGTATTAAAGGTCATTTTACAGTGTATTTTATACTTTGTTTTATATTGCATTAACATTTTATATAGAAGTAATATATAATAATACAAAAACACAAAGGCATTATATTTATAATCAATGCAATACATTAAGAAGAATATCATGATGTTCATGCTAAGAGTAGGAGGGAGTTGATGCTGTTTTAATGGTAGAGGTAAGAGATTTCTGATTAACTAAACACTGGGCATCAGCAATCTGAAGGAAGGAACACACACACACACAAACACACAGCAGTAGTAGTTAGTTATAGTAGTATCAGTATGGATCATCCTCCAACTAGGTGATCTAAATTTTAGATTTCCTTCCACCATCATTGTCCTGAATCCTGTCCTGTGAAGTTTGGAATTTGGCCTTTGTCAGCCAAATTCCAAATTCCAGCCCGAAAGCATTGTCAGGGCTCTCAAGTTTTGAAAACAGGCAAGCGTGACATCTCCAATCCCCCCACCCCCCACCCCCCCAAAGTATTTGTTCAATTTCCATTTATTAATTTGTGTGTGTGTGTGTGTGTGAGAGAGAGAGAGAGAGAGAGAGAGAGAGAGAGAGAGAGAGAGAGAGAGAGAGAGAGAGAGATTATGACTGGTGTTGTTTATTGTAAGTGTTTGTTGCCTTTTTGGACTCCTTTATCATTTGTAATGTTGCTCTCATTTAAAACAGTTCGGCTCAAGCCCAGACATTTTTAGGGTCATGATTGAGGACAATGTCCCGTCCAGAGACAAGATGTTTCGTGTTGAGGTTTTGTTCAAACTGACCATCGAAAATACCCTCGCTAATGAATGTTTTTTTTCATTGGTTGTTGCGTTAAATCTTACCCAGATACAATAGTGCTATTTTCTGATTGGCTATTGTGTAGCCTCTTTTTTTGATTGGCTGATAAGTGTCAGGCTCGACTAGGACCTCCAGGGGAGACGCGCTTGATTCCTGCCCGGTTCCTTAGAGACAGCGGTGCGGACAGAGACATTTTGGGCCCTGCGGCATCTTAAATATATGATAAATAGTCAAAAAGTTTTTCTGCGTGAGAAATATGATGTGTGGCGGGAGAGCGTGACAAAAGACCCAAATGAGTGACTGTCACTCTCAATGCGTGACACTTGACAGCCCTGGCATTGTAAAAACTAATAACAATAGTCACTCAATTTTGTGACCTATGCCTCCAAGAAAACTTAGTTTGATAGCTAGCAAAGTGGCTAACTATTAGAGACGAGCCGGATACTCGGCTGAAACGAGTAGCCGGTACGGATAAAGCACAGCGCCCCTCCCCTACACACATACAGATGTATTGTGTCGCTGTGTCTCGCTCTGCTCACTCACAGTCACACACACAACAGCTCTCTGTCTCTCCCTCAGTCACCCGGGTTCGCGGGTCTTTTCCGTTAACGTTTAGGGTTTCTTCAGCTTTTTACTTCGGGTTGTAACGGTAATAATACGTACTTACTAACCAGTAGAGTTCTGGTAAACGTGGGTTCGTTCAGACGTGGTGCTTGCTTGGTAGAATGCGACTCGCATTGCGTCTCTGCCTGTCGGAGATTTTTTTCTTTTTTAAACCTTCAGTTGTCTCTAACCAGGAACCAGACACTGAGTGTCTGACACGTTTTTTCTGTATTTCATAAAAACATAAAGGTAGTAAGCTAGTGTTATAAATATTACAAATAAATTATTACCGGTTAAAGCCCCGCCTATTTCAAGACAAGCCCCGCCCACTCCGAGTACGGATACAGATACAGATAAATGCTGTACTCGCTCATCCCTACTAACTATCATGTTCACCAGACTGTAGCTAAATCAGACAGATTCATTATAAATCATTGGAATATTTATTTCAGTTAGCTTGCTGACTTGATAACAAGGCACAGCTTATTTTTAAACAGCTGGATACAGCAGTAAGTTAGCTAGCTTTGCTAACAAGTTTCCTTTTTAAACTATTGTGTTGGCTAGTCAATTTCTGATGCTGTTTTTTCACAATTGTTAAAATTATATACAAACATGCTAGCTACATCTTTTGTATTGCTTAAGCCACATTCACACTGCAAGTCTTAATGCTCAATCCGGATATTTTGCTCAGATCTGATATTTTTGTTTGGCTGTTCACATTACCTTTTAAAATGTGGCCTATATCTGATACCAGTGTGAACTGTTTGCTGTTTCGAACTGACCCGCATGCGCAAACGAACACTAACAATAACATCACACGCAGCACGCCGTTGCGCTAAAGTTGGCGAGGTTATGGAGGAAGTAAGCATTTTCGCTTTTCTTTCTAAATGTTTGTTTAACGGCAGCACAGAGACGCAGTGTTTTGAAAATGTTCGGATGTCGAGGGCAACTTTTGATTATTTTATACATTTTGTAGGCGTAGTCACGTTTGTGTGCGTACTCGCCGGCGCATAATTGTGACGAATGTCGATGTAGATTGACGTAAAAGTCGCATCAAATCCACCTTGGTTGTTCACACTGTGTCCATATTGGAAAAAATCAGATTTGGGTCTGATTCAGTACCACATATGGAAGTGGTCTGAATCTGATTTGAAAAAATCAGATCTGGGCTAGATTTGAGTGTTCACACTACTCCTGAAGAAGTCTGACCTGGTCACTTGACCCCAAAATAAATCAGATTTGGGCCACTTTTACCTGCAGTGTGAACGTGGCCTTAGAAAGCTAGCCATAATGATAGATAGCCAGTCAATGTTCAGTTTCCTGTTCATATCTGAGTAAGCAAATTTTGCTTTTAATTAACTATTTTGCTAGTACTTGTTTTAAAAGATATGTAGTTGTTCCTAATCCTTTTTCAAATATTTATACCTTTTTTTATACTGCATGTTTTGTTAGCTATACATGTTTGGTAGTCATTGCTTTGCTTCTGACACAGGTGTATGTCCATGCTAGCTCACTACCCACTGCTAACAACTTACATTCTCATCAAATTAACCAGGTGTCATTTACTTTTTGACAAATCAAAATCATGAGACAAGCTAGTTCAAGATCTGATTGTTTATTTTCAAAATAAGAACAAGCTAAATTTAATGGTTAGTTACTGTAGCAAGCATTAAATTTTTTAAATGTTTTTCTTTTCCATCTGATGCATTAAATCATCTTTTAAAGTAGTGCTTCATGTTTCCATCTGAAATGAGAAATTTGACTCATCCCCTGAGAGCTCATAAGAAAACACTTTCTGGGAGATTTTAGTATCAGGTAGTAAGAAGCTAATTATAAATAAGAAGCTGAGAAGAGCTTTGACTTTTCTTTGATCAAATGTGGAAGCTGAAGAGCTGAAGGAGAGAACTCAAGACTCCTGTCTTACACAGCTGAAAAATTAAGTCCTTCTTTCCTCATTATTCTTCCACCCAGGATGTGATAGTGACCTCATCTCCCTCTTGGGGATTTCCACCTCCTCATCATTAAGCCGAGAAGCGAAGATGGAACAAGGAAGCTTGGAAAGAGAAGATGTGTTCCTAAAGCTACTAATGAAGAAAAACACAGACCATTAATTAACTGTGTGTGGTGAACACAGATGAATGGGGTATAGTGTAATTCAGTTACTTTTACTGTGCAAGTCAACAAAGACTGGTTCTGACCCATCAAAAAGTGTTTTCAAAACAGCAGCTTGACTATTGCAAAACTGCAGGTCGCCGGTTTATATTACTGCGCTCATTAACAGGGACTTGTACCGTACAACGGATGCTTGATATAAATGGATTAAAAGTTGTGTATTCAAATTGGTGGAGTTTTCTCATTCTATTGCCTTGTAAGAGCGAGAGGTAAAACTCTAACTTCAGGTTTGCTGGCATCACACACTGAAGAACGAGGGATTCGATTCCTGCCTCCACTCAACCTGGATGTATGGAATTTGCATCTTTTTCCTATGCTTCAAGTGTTCACCTCTGGATACTCCAGTTTAAAGATGTACATGGATTGCCATCTCTATATTGTGAAAGTGTGTCTGATTGTCCCCTGTGACAGGTTGACATCTCATCTAGGGTGTTCCCTGCCTTGTACTATGAGTCCCCAGGGATATCTAACAGGTTTCCAGCAACCCTGCAGAGGATAAGTGGTACAGAAGATGGACGGATAATAGGTAAGAGAAGTAAAACCCATGAAGACATGCTGTTATAGGAAAGTCATCGGCTACAGAGTGGTAACATTAACTTCACCCCATTCTGTCACTCATTATACTCATAATAATATTTAAACCTTTTCTAAACAAGCAATCTAATGTTATTAAGTTGATAAATGAATAAAACGTATGCACTTAATTTAGGAATATCACATGCTGAAAATTATGCAAGCACGCAGGTGGAGGTTGGGGGGTGATATGGTACAACACACAAGCTGAGTGCCGCTACCCCCTGAAGTGTATCATTTTGTCATAACGGAATGATTTAGAGTGTGTTATTCTTCTTTCACCACAGGAACAGTTTTATAGTGTCATATTTATTAAAGTATGAAATGTCACACATTTTTAAAGTTTATGGTAAGCATTTGAGTGACTACTGAGAGTTTGTCTAAGAGTTACTTCCTGTTCTTGTGAACATTATAGCAACAGCTTTTTCTGTCTTTATCTCTCTGTCTGTCTGTCTGTCTGTTTCACACTCTTACTCACTCACACACACATACAACCTCTGATTTTACTGAGGAAAATGAAAAGCGTAACCAAGACAGTGAGTGATTTCAGCCAAGCCTCCTCCCATCTCAGATAAGGAGTGTCTGTAGTACAAGTCCCAATGTGCTTAAGGTATTGGACTACTGATTTTAAGGTTGTGAGTTCAAATCCCAGGGCAACCAAGCTGCCACTCCTGTGACCCTGAGCAAGGCCCTTAACCCTCAATTACTCAGCTGTATGAACAAGGTAAATGGAAGCTGCTCTGGATAAGGGCATCGGACAAATGCTGTAAACGTAACAATACGATTTTAGAAAAGGTTTTTTTACAGCTAGCACAACCTTCAGGTCCCAGTTCTACCTTTGCCATGAACTGAACCCAGGCCTTTTGCATAGCAAGGAAGAACTCTGAGCCACTGAGTCATAAAGTGTGACTTGTGCTCTGTGCTACGACACTATACCTGAAATATATTTTAAACCAACTCTGGGGTAGTGCTTCTCAAATTTGATACACTTGGTGCATCACGATAAAAGCCGTAAATGTCTACCAAACGAATACCATACAAAGGATTTCACCCAATCCATCTCAGTGACCAGTGACTATACTTGTGCTAACTCCATAAAAGGTAAGTAACATCCTCGATAAAGCAACAAAAAAAAAGCATTTTAAAGAAATAAAGCATTATTTTAATATACAAGTCACATCACACCTTGTTTTTTATGTTGATATATTTCTTTGCACTTGGCTGGACTTTAAGCCGGGTGTAAAAAGTATATATATTGAAGTAGCCTTCAGTTGTATTAAAGGACACTTTGAAAGGAACTGCATTAAAGTATACAATTAGATTGACAAATGTATTTTCCTTTACATACCTTCAGTATATTATATATCGTCTATTGCATGGCATTGCATCAGGAGAACATTTTTCACCCCTCACTATCACACAGACACACACAAATAACAGAGCCTAAGGGTAAATGTTTCTAAAAGGGAGGAGTTCAATGCAAACAATGGCATGTGTATGGCATATTTGCTTACATGTCCTTTCCTTATTTTTTCTTCACCCTTTCTTTGCTGGATGTGCCGCATGTGTGGCTTTACCACCATGTCAGTAAGATAGAGAATGAGGAGCTAAAGGAAGACATTGTGGATGTGTAAGATGATTCTGCTTCAGGTGTAGGCTTGATGAAGTTCAGGTTATTCATGGATTTCTGCTCATCACACAAGTAAATATTGCAATGCAATTTAATGATTTATTGAAGCAAACAGATAAAGCACACCAAGAGGCAAATGAGGAAGAAAATGAGACTGAGGCACCAGCCACAGTGGCTTGTCTACTGGGAAAACATGCAAAATCCCTGGCTGCAAGGGCATCATCAAGGTTCAGTGCACCAAGTGTGAAGTGTTTCTCTGTTTCACCACTAAGAAAAACTGCTTCATGGATTGTCAGTAAGCTCTACAACCAGAATTTAAGTAGGAACACATGACAGCTTTTGGGATTTCAAGCTTGTTTCCCAGACTATGGGCATTGTCAAACTACTGTACAACTGCCCTGGATGGAAGATTCTTGGTCCATATAATCCACAGTACCACCCTGATACATCATTGCAAACATATCCAACTGAACCTCATTTCTTCCCTATGCACCCCTTTGCTACTCTGACTCAACCTAACCCCCACATAGACCCACACATAGACTGGTTGGCATGGTAAATAATTAACTAGAGTTTTCTTTATCACTCCTTCTACCTGCCTTCTGCTCTTTTTCATCTTCCATTCTGTTTGTTTGGACCCTCAGTGTAGGTCATGCCTTTGCAAAACTCAAGGAACTGTTCATCTTAGTCTCAATGGCCCCTCAGCCTTACCCCAATAGGTGAATGCCTAGAATTCAAGTGTAGGTACGGTCCTGTCCCAGTATGCTGCTCCAGCCAGAAACCTCATTATGTGCCTTCTTATCTCACCATCTATAGCCTGCCAATGTGGGGAATTGCAGTTGGTTGGTGGTTAAGTTAGCTTGGATATGTGGAGGCATTGGATTGAGGAGCACAAACAAACATTTTTCATGCACACCGATCGCAAAAAACCCAGCAATGCCACAGGATTAAACTGTAGTCAAGCACACAGGGCACTGTTCATCAGCTGGATCCATTAGCCAATCACATACTGGCCCTGTTCCAAGGTCTGATACCACCCTCTGACTCATGGTCACTCACATAGGAGACTGAAGCAATGGAAGTTGCTGATAAGTTGTCCTTTTGTCAAATCCTATAGAAACAGCTTAATATTAATATAAACAGATTAGAAAATATATTGTTTCAAAAAATATAGAAATGAATTTAAAAATAAAATATTGTGTTAGTAGAATTAGTTTGAATCTGTTTGATGTTCAGTTCCACAGCTGGTCTCTTCATTCCACACTCCTCATGTTAATCCGTTGTTTATCTACACAACCTGTATACAGCTCGTGGTTTTTCTAAACCTCACCAGTTCAGTGTTGTTAGCAACAAGGCTTCATATCCTGCTCTGATTAAACGTCCATGCTGCTTTTGCACCGATTCTGACTTGTGCTAATTCTGCAGAGTTACAAGATTCTGTGCTGAAACTCTAAACTCATAGGTTCATGACTAACATAGATGTTTTCAGATGAATTGCCATGGCCTGATTGAGCATTTATTTCTTTTTGTCTTATTTTTTATTGACCTTTTTTTTTTATTTGATCTTCTTTTTAATTTTTTCCACTTGAAATATGCCTCTGTTTATATTTGTTCTATACTTTTATATTTTTTCTTATTTTGTCTTTCGTTTCTATTTCCTTTGTTTTTTTTTTTCATTATTTAATTTTTAAATTTTTCCTGTGACTTCATTTCTTTTCTATATTTTTCATTTAAGTTTTTATATTTTATCTTCCTATTTTTTTTTCATTTTATTATTTTTTTCCTCACTTGCTTTTGCCCACTTCCTCCATTTTGTCTCCTCATTATAATTTCTTTCTTTTCTTCTAATTTGTTTTTCTGTTTTTACTTTCTGTTCTTTTTGTTTCATTTTTCTTTTTAAAATTCTATTTTCTTTTCTTTTCTCCTTGAATGTTTTATTATTATTATTATTATTATTATTATTATTATTATTATTATTATTATTATCCAGATAAACGAATCCTATCTCACTCTCACTGACTCTTGCCACTTGAGGACGTACAGTATGCGTAGTTAGTGACCGTAGGCTGACCTTTGACCCTGAATGAATGGTAGTGGTGTTCCCAGCACAAATCCCTGCTGTTTAGGAGAAATATGTTTACATCCAGATGCAGTAAACAGAAGAATTCCCAAACAATTCCGAAGCATAAGAGACGGAAGCGAAGCTCACGGCACACAAACACGGCTCAAATTCCTCTCTCGCTCTCATATGGCTCAGTAATCAAAACGTTTAATTTTAAACACTAATAAACTACAGACAGTTTAAAAGATGTTCAATCCCAGCATCAGTAGGGTCTTTAGCTCAGAACACGGTTTCATTAAGAGTGGTTGCTTGTTACGGCCAATCGGCTTCGTCCCATTACAGCAAATGCGATGTTATTAAACCCAGAGTTCAGTTTTATTACAGAGACCATTTTTAGCTTTCTCTATGTGTTTTATTAAGCGGAGACTAAATGTGTAGATATGTAAATAAGGCAAAGAACATTTCACATCTGTACATTTACAACAGCGAGACAGACAGAGAGAGAGAGAGAGAGAGAGAGACAGAGAGAGACAGAGAGAGAGAGGGAGAGAGAGAGAGACAGAGAGAGACAGAGAGAGAGAGAGACAGACAGAGAGACTCAGACAGACAGAGAGAGCTTTTGTCTCATTTGCTGTCCATGTTTCACTCTCCTTCTGTCTTTCACACTCTTCTCTCTGTCTCACACTGCTGATGTCACATTCATTCATTCATTCATTCATTCATTTTCTACCGCTTATCCGAACAACCTCGGGTCATGGGGAGCCTGTGCCTATCTCAGGCGTCATCGGGCATCAAGGCAGGATACACCCTGGACTGAGTGCCAACCCATCACAGGGCACACACACACTCTCATTCACTCACACACACACACACACACACACACTCATTCATTCACTCACACAATCACACACTACGGACAATTTTCCAGAGATGCCAATCAACCTACCATGAAACCGGAGTACTCGGAGGAAACCCCCGAGGCACGGGGAGAACATGCAAACTCCACACACACAAGGCGGAGGCGGGAATCGAACCCCGAACACTGGAGGTGTGAGTGCTAACCACTAAGCCACTGTGCCCCCCGTCACATTCAAACTTTTTTAAATATAATTTTCGTTTTTGCTCTTTTTCTTTTTCCTATTCATAAATATTCTGTCTTTTTCTTTCTTCTTAATATTTCTTTCCTTTCCGTTTCTCTCAATGCCATTTGTCTTGTCTTTCTTTCTTTTTCTTTCTTTTTCTTTTAATTAATCCAGCTTGTTTTTTATTTGAATGACTATTTCTCTTCCGTTTCCATTACAATTTTCTTATTTTGTGTCCTTTTTATTTCCTTCTTTCTGCTTTTTACTAACTTCTCTTTTTCTTTTTCTCTACTTATTTCCAGTCATTAAAAAAAGAAGAGTTATGATAGATTTTAAATAACTTTTGCACTTGTGTGTGGGTGTACGTGTGTGTGTGTGTGTGTCTGTGTGTTGCTTGTCTAATACTTTTCAGCACCTGACAGAAGGTGAATTATTTCATTTTGTTTCACACAACGTTTGTGTGTGTCTATGTCTGTGTGTTTGTGTGTGTGTCTATGTGTGTGTGTGTGTGTGTGTGTGTGGTGACGAAGCTAATCCCTGCTGATGTTTTGCAGCATGTCGTGCATGTAAAGGTTTTAAGAGATGACGGACGAGTCTCGGGGGATCTTCACTTTTCTCTGCACTTAAAAGCAAATCTCACGGCCAACACAGTTCCTAATACACTCTTCTCAACGTGCCTTAACAACCTGTAAGCGTAGAATAACCGACATCGTACATAAGAACGATTATTTAGAAGGGAGGTTTATGCTCTAGTTTAATAGGCAAGAACAATTTTTAATGCACCTGGATCTACAGTATGTGTAAAAGTGCTTGGCCCCCTAATAAATCACTATCGCTTCTGGATGGCTCAGCTTCCAGTCAAAGTCCATCTCAAAGATAATATTCAACTTTTGAGGAAATTGAAATGACCTTTGACCTTTGTTCTTGTTCGACTCCGCCCACCACTACCCATCCCAACACTTTGATTCTGAAAGTATCATGTTATCTGGTTAGTGTCTGTGTGTGTTTGTGTGTGTGTGTGTGTGTGTGTGTGGTCTTTTATTTTGTCTTCTTTTTGTCAGTGGGATGATAAATGACCAGGATTCTTTGCCACCTGAGACACTGCTCTGCATCACGGGTAATGGAGCAGTGCATTGTGGGCTAAGAATGGCAAACCCTTTTCATCCATGAGACACATGAAGAAAAGTCTGAAATTCCGAGGCTATTTGTGCAATTACAGCCAAAACATTCATTTTAGCACGACAAGTTCAACAGCAGCATTCAGACTTTGACCTCCGACCTGCCGTTGTTTTCTCGTTTCTGTTTCTCTCCCAGTTAAACTGTAGAAATCACTATAATTAACTCCTCCAGCTGTCCATCATAAAACTCGACGAGTCTATTTACACGATTGTGTCCGGCGCCACTGTAGAAAAACATTCTGGTGCATTTGTCGCGGCCAGGCATTCAGCAGGTATTCTCACGTTCATAATTACTGTAATTAAACTTGTCTAAAAGCAGAATTCTAGTCATTTCTCTCAGGCTCTGGGGTTCCAGCCCAGTCAGAGTACTACTCATTAAAGTAGAGATGTAATGTGTGTCACAATCGGGCACAGAGTCGGTCATCAACTATACAAACGTTAGTGTTGTTAGTGAAGTCAGAGTGTCTGATGGAGCATCAGTGTGGTTTAGCTACTGTGGCCAGGTGAAAAATGCTAACATACTGCAAGAGTAACAATATTATTGTTTGCACTTTAATGTACATTTGTACAGCGATATCATGACAGGATTTCTTCTAAAGTAAAGTACCTGTTTTGGACAAAGTCTGTTCAGGGAAATTTAGAAAAATACAGTAGCAGACAGGATTGCTGGTGTGTTAGCTAATGTTTACCTTTGTTTGTAGCTAACATTACAGTTTTGATTAGCAGTCGTAGTTGTTTTTGTAGATCGCCAACTGTTCCCATGGTTACATGACTATGTTTAGTTAGCAAACATAACATGGCTAAATGTTGTCTTTTGCACACAGTTTTGCACACAGTCTGTTACTGCATAAGCTAATTTGGTCTTATTAATGAAACTTTTAAAGCCAAACATATTGCCATTTATATATATATATATATATATATATATATATATATATATATATATATATATATATATATATATACTGTATATATAATTTACTGGATTGCTTGTGTGTTAGCTAATGTTTACCTTTGTTTATAGCTAACATTTTCTTCACAGTATTGATTAGCATTCGTAGTTGTTAGCTGTTGTTAGAAGCTAATTTAGTCTCATAAATGAAACTTTAAAGCCAAACATATTGCCATTTATATATACATATAGTGAAGAGTGAACAAGTGAGGGAGTGATTAAAAAAAATAACGAAAGCTGCCCTGATAGACCAATGAGAAGCAAGTATTTTACTGAGATTTTTACAGGATTTCTGGTGAGTTAGCTAATGTTTACCTTTCTTTGTAGCTACCATTTTTTTCACAGTTTTGATTAGCAGTCCTAGTTGTTAGCTGTTACTGCAGAAGCTAATTTAGTCTCATAAATGAAACTTTAACGCCAGCTGTTCCTATGGTTACATGATTACCTTTAGTTGGCTAAATGTTTTCTTTGTCTTGGTCTTTTGTTAAAGGCAAAAAAAGATTTCTTGGGACTCATACAAATTATTTTATTTCTTTATTTCTTTATTTATTTATTTATTTTGCTTGCTTGGTAGTTTTTTGAGGATGAAACAAATGTAAAAATGTAAATTCTACTCTTTAGAGAAGAAGAGATCAATCAGGAGTCATAAAACTGGAAAATCCTTTCCAGCCGAATGCAATTGGCTTAAAAAAAGAAAAATAAATAAATAAAAATAATAAACAAAGTATAAAAATAATCTAATCTAAACTAAGTGAATAATTTAAAAAAATCTTTTAAGAAAGCTAATTTTTTTTTGTAAAAAAAAATATAAAAAGGGGGGTGAATAAAATAATTAAATAATCAGTAGTTGAAGATAAATAAAAACAAATAATGAAAAGAAAATCGTAAAACAAAAAGAATGATAATAAAAAAATAAAAATAAAACAAAAGAATTGCACAGAAAAAGAAAAAAATTATTTAGTAAATTTGTAAACTTAGTAGTTTAAAAAATATTTGTGTAACTTGTGGTAAAATATAGAAGAGACCTATAAAAACACTGATCATGTTAGAAAGCGTAATGTAAAACATTTCCCTCGGTCAACAGTGAAGTGTCTAAAACAACTCTAAATGACCTTTCACCTCTGACCTGGTCAGCTTTGCCACTACATGCCAGCAGGTTGTTTTTGTGCATATCGTGTTATTTGGTTAGCATGTGTGGTCGCTTTCTTCTCTTACTCTTTTTTTGTCTTTGTTTCTGTCAGATGATAAATGGCCAGGAGTCTTTGCCACCTGAGACGCCGCACTGCATCGTGGGAAATGGAGCAAAAGTCTAGAGGCTTTGTCCTGAAGGAAATCCCGCTTCATGAGGCCACGCGGGCGAACGTTCTGTACTAGACCGAAGTTTAGGAAGTAAGAAAAATTTCTCTTTATGACCTCATATGAACTTAAAATGCAGTTTATTTAATGGCGAAAAGAACATGAAATAAATAATGTTGCAGCGTCTCTGCTTGTCTCTTTATTTTTATCCCCCTGCTTATTAATCTTCGCTACCTGCTTTCTCTGCGTTCTTTCTTTTATCCCGCTCTCTGTTGTGGGAGTGAGAGAATGCTGGCTCATGGGTAACAAAAAAGAAAAGAAAAGACTCTAGGAGAAGAAAGAGAAAGGGCATTTGGAAGTAGAGAACTGCTCCTTTTCCCAATTGGCTAGAAGTCTAGAGCCGAAGATTTAGAGCTGGATGGTTTTTGGTTTCTGTTCACCTCAAGGTCAGCATCACACAACCTGCAGCAGTATACTATATGTATATTAAAAAAAGGGCATAAAATATATATATTGTATCCAGGTATCCTGAAAGCAAGCAGAAGAACGAACGAAGCCAGAGACTGCAGTTCATCTGAAAGGTTGTGACTGCAGGAGAAACACTTGGAGTGGAAGCAGCCAAATTGGCTGTAGACTCCCTGGATCCATTCTGACAACGAAAGCAGGACTCCTGCCTCGAATTCGGCACCGAGGATGTTGGCTCGACCTTTATGCTATCTGATAAAGTCATGGAATATCTCCGAAGATGGGGTGGGTGGAGACGAGGGTGCGTTAAATAAAAATGGGAAGAATATCTGTCCAGATACATTCAGAGACTTCATTCGCTTCACACACACAGCTGGGGTCATCGTTATCAGCCATCTCTGGGAATGAATAGCAATTTGTGTGTGTGTGTGTGTGTGTGTGTGTGTGTGTGTGTGTGTGTGTGAGAAAGAGAGAGAGGACATTTCCGCTGCGAGTGGCAGCTCTCGAACTCTGTCAAGCACAAAAGGGCTCCCTGTTGAGTGTGTTACTGTGTGTGTGTGTGTGTGTGTGTGTGTGTGTGTGACGGCTCTCTTTACGGCAGAGACAATGGTCGCCGCTGATCAAAGTGCAGCTAAACGTGACACTAGCATTCAGGGTATCCATCCGGAGAAAGCTACTACTGCGATGGAGAGACAGAGAGACAGACAGAAGCAGAGAGAGAGAGAGAGAGAGAGAGAGAGAGAGAGATACGCATTAGTATGTGAGATCTGAGTGATAAAGGAGACTCATTACTGCGATGACACACTGCTGATATTTGACGAGGATAATAGAGCTCTCTCTCTCCCTCTTCTCACTCTGTCTGTCTCACTCTCTCTTTCTCTGTCTGTCAATCTCTATCTTTTTCTCTCCATGTCTCCGTGACCCTGCTTTCCCTCCCTCGTCGTCTCGGACTTTCTCTTTTCACTCTCTTTTGAAAGGGATCAAATGATGTTCGGGGGCGCCACAGATCACATGACTAACAGGCAGTCCAGCTTCTGACTTGCCTAAAGGAGCCATTTAATGAGGAAGGCACGTTTAGTTTCATCATTTTTCATCTCTTTTTTTTTAAACACACACAAACAAGTAAAAAAAATAGTGTTTTTTTTATTTTATTTTAACCTGTATATTTGCACTATACTTTCAAACACGGGTAAAAAGTCCAGTTAAACTTGAAGATCTGGTTAAACCGGTTTAACCTGTTTATCGACCATCTGCAAAATGATCATTGAGGTTCAAGTAAAATAGAAATTTGCTTCGAGATGATTTATTACAGATTAGAGAAAACCAAGCTAATGCGTGTCATCGCCCAGGTAACTAGCTAGCTAACTAGTAAACACTCACAAACTTTGCTAGCTGTTACTCCGGGTGCTTATGTAGTCTCATCAAACATATTGCCATATATGGTAAAGTCATGGAGTGATTCAAAAATAAATAAAATGGGCCAATCAAAAGCGAGTATTTTATTGAGACGTGGAGTAAAGAATGATTGGGTTCAGCAGTATGAGGGTCTTGTGAGAACCCATAACAGTCAAGAGAAGCTCTGTTTAGGACATAGCCACTCTCTTTCCCTTTCTCTCTCTCTCTCTCTCTCTCTCTCTCTCTCTCGTTCCGTCTGCTTTTCTCTGTTTAATCTCACCGTCTGTTGAGACCCAACTGCTTCTATTTACAGGGTTCAGATCACTCTGCCAGGCTTTTACTCTTTCACTTCTTCCCCCTAAATCTGTCTGTCGGTCTGCATGACGACCAACAGCACACAGGGACATGTGTTATCTGTTACAGCCGTCAAATCAGTCTGTGAATACGAGATGCTGCTGGGAGGAAGGGGGAGAAGAGAGAGAGAGAGAGAGAAAAAGAGATGGACAGAGGAATGCATTTTAAAAGGTGGAGGAAGAAGAGAGAGAGAGAGAGAGAGAGAGAGAGAGAGAGATACCGAATAGAAAAATAGGTAGGTGAAAAATGTACAGTATATTACATAATCATATTCATTTATTTTTAACCCTCCTTATGTCATCTTGTCTTTTGAACGTCCAGCTGGAAGTAAAAGAGAGAGAGAAGAGATAAAAGAGACAGAGGAGGAGAAAAGATCAAGAGAAGAAAGGAAGGAAAAGGTTGAGGATTAGCGCTCCACACATGTTCTGCAGATCTCTGTTTGTAGGTCACGAATGAGAACGAGAGACAGATGCAGCAACAGAAATCTTTCTCTGCTCTCTTCCTCCCTCGAGTCTCCAAGAAGAATCAACAAAAAGTCACCCAGCCACTCTCTCTCTCTCTCTCTCTCTCTCTCACACTTGTCTGTCAGCGGAAATAATCGGACAGCATCAGCAGTTACTGCGTGGCATGTGCAGATGTTTAGGTGGCCTATTAAGGGCCCTAGATTGTCAGATCTAGTGAACCAGTGAACAGTCATGTTGTTTAAACATCCTCCATATCATGCTCCACTGCTGTAGGACCCTAAAAGCAAGAACACTGAACTGTTGTAGCCAATATCAAAGCTAGCTAATAGCCTGCTAGCTGTTAGCCTGCTAGTTAGCCTGCTAGCTAGGTAACTGACAGATATTTGGAAATATTATAAGTTCATCATTTGTTAGAAAGTTGTTTCAAGATTAGCATTAGCAATGGCGTTTGTCTTTTCTCTGCCATTGTCCTTTCTGTTCTTTCTTTGCTTATTTTTTATCTTTTTTATTTCTTTTCACATTTATATTATTAAAAACTCTTCTCTTTCTTTTTTCTTTCTTTTTTATTTTTCATAACATTTTCTACTTTCATTTCATACATCCTATTTTTATTTCTTTTATTTCATTCTGTTTCTGTTTATTATTCTCTTTTTATAATTACTTTTAATTGTTTCATGTTTTTATGTTTGTCTTTTTCCTTTTATTTATCTTAGTTTGTTATTCTTTATTTTTCCACCATTTTTGTTTGTTTAAAAAAAGAGTCTAATTCATTCTCTTTTTATTTTTCTATCTTCTTGTTTGTGCTTTTTGTTGCATTTTTAGGTTTCTCTTTCATGGACTTTTTTTTTTATTTTGTGTGTGTGTGTGTGTGTCCAGGGTCGTTTTAAGGTAAGAAGGTAATTACAGAGTTTGGATAAAACAGTAGGAATATTGCTGAGAGGCAGAAAGTGATTTAAAAAGGTCAGCAGCCGAGTCACTCTCAAAGTCATCGCTAAAAAACAACAGGAACAAAACACGCTGCCGTGATGGATCACCAATTTATACTGAAAATAAAGAAGAACCCGCTGTGGAGCACAGAGCGCTCACAGCTAACGGGAGGTGAAAGGACACAAAGTGGAGGAGATGTTTTGTCCTGAACTCTGGACTTCTCCTTTAGCTAGCATGCTGAGCAGAATATTAGCCTTATTAAAAGTTACTAGCTTTTTTTTTTTTTTAACAAATAGAACAGTGACAAAACACCAAGCTGTTGAACACAGAGTTAGCAATCAGTCATGTTTAGCATTTAAATGCTTTCTGTCATGCTTCAGCTACATTTTATCTAGCAGGCTACTTGCTAGCACTCATCACAGGCTAGAAGTTTTGAGTAATCTGATCTGAAATCAAAATGTCTGCTTCATATTGTTGTAAAGTACGTTTAAATTTTAAAGCACTTGTTCAGATCATGTGGAAACACTTAAGGAGAAAGTTTGCGAGCAAGCAAGCTAGCTGATTATTTCTAACTGCTAGCTGGTAGCTAACAGTATGTTGAAAATACTGAGTACTTTAATGCTAGCTATTTAACTAGCTAATTTTACCTCACAGCTCATGCAGCTGTTACGCTCGTACTAAATGATGGGCAGGAGTTAGCATCTAAAAGGATGAATGAAAGAAAAGAAAGAAAAAGTCTCAGAGGAAAATGTCTCTTTGGGAATGTTCCGCAAACGGAGACATCTCTTTTCCTTCTTCCATGCAAGAAAAGACAGCCACGGCTCATCAATGTTTCATATGCAAATGAGGTTCATTAGAATTAATGATTGTCCTCATTTAATCTGAGACAGGAGATGAGAGAAAGAAGACATGAAGAGAGAGAGAGAGAGAGAGAGAGAGAGAGAGAGAGAGAGAGAGAGAGGATGTAAAAAAAGAATCTTACTAAAGAAAAACTATGTAAAGAGAAAGAGTGAAAGATATTGTGAGAAAGGAAAGAGGGAGAGGAAGAAATAATGTGAAAAGACTTTTCTCAGTGAAGAAAGTTGATGAGAAGAGAGAAATTAAAAGAGAAAGGGAAATGATGAGAAGAGAAATGCAATGTGATAAAGAGATAATGGGAATATAGAGTGAGATGATGTGAGAGAGAGAGAGAGAGAGAGAGAGAGAGAGAGAGAGAGAGAGAGAGAGAGGGAGAGGAGGGAAAGATGATGATGATTTGAAAAGAGAAAAAGTTGTCTCAGAACAGAAAGAGAAGATGTAAAGAGAAAGAGCCGTCTCAGTGAAGGAAGATGTTATAGAGAGGGGAAGACAGCATGTACAGTAAAGAGAGAGAGAGCAAGGGAAGATCTGAAGTGTAAAAGACATGGTTCAGTAAAGAAAGGCAGTGTGGAGAGAGACGATGTGAAGAGAAAAAAATATGCCTTCCTAAAAAGTGATGATGTTTGGGGGAGAGAGAAAGAGAGAGAGAGAAAACCTTGCACATAAAGACAGACTAAAGAGCCATCAGAGTGAATTAATATTAATATGCTGTAAATCTGTTTAATACTAGATGTTCTCTCTTTCATTTTTTCTCTCAGTATGTTTTTTTTATTTTACTTTCTTTTCATCTTCCTGCTTTTGTCTTCTTATAATATTTGGATAGATAGGTTGATAAACAGAGAGATGGATTGAGAAGCAGACAGAGATGGAAACAGACAAAGAGTTGGATATACTGTGGGATAGACAGATAGATAGACAGTCATATAGATTGTCAGATGGAAAGATAGACAGAAAGACAGACAGGTAGGCAGATAGATACTGTCAGATATATGGGTATGTAGACAGATGGGTAGGTAGGCAAGGTCAGATAGATTGACAGGAAATCAGACAATCAGATATACAGTACACAGTCAGACAGACTAACAGTCAGATAGACAGATTGGTAGACAGACAGAAAGATAGACAGACAGTCAGATATACAAATGGGTACACAGACAGTCAGATAGACAGATAAGTACAAAGACAGACAGGTAGACAGACAGATAGGCAGAATGGTAGACTGACAATCAGTTAGACAGTCAATCAAATAGACAGATGGTACACAAATAGACAGATGGGTACACAGACAGAAAGATAGACAGAGTGGTAGACTGACCGTCATATAGACAGACTGGTATAGTGACAGTCAGGTAGACAGATGGGTACACAGACAGGCAGATAGACAGACATATAGGCAGAATGGTAGACTGACAATCATTTAGACAGTCAGATACACAGATGTGTAAACTAACAGACAGATAGACAGATGGGTACACAGAGAGAGAGATGGGTAGATTGAATCAGATTTGCAGATAGTTAGAATGACAGACAGATAGGCAGGCAGACAGACAGTAAGATAGACAACCAATATGAATGTGTACACAAAGAGAGACAGATAGACAGATGTGTAGAATGACAGACAGATAGACAGATGGGTACACAGAGAGACAGATAGACAGAGTGGTAGACTGACAGTCAGTTAGACAGACTGGTAGAGTGACAGTCAGTTAGACAGATGGGTACACAGACAGTCAAATAGACAGAGTGGTAGATAGATAGACAGTAAGATATACAGATGGGAGGCAGGCAGACAACTGGAAAGTTAGATGGACAGACTGATAGTCAGAAATACAGGGACAGTGAGACAGACATGCTGACAGACAGACACAAGCACTAGACAGAAAGACAGACAGCTGGATTTATAGACAGCCAAGTACACAGTAAAATAATTAAATGAATAAATAAATATAAACCAATAATAAGACTAAATACACATGCAGTGTTGTGACACAAAGGAGTGTCCCCAGTGGCCTGGAGAACTAAATTAAGGGTCTAATCTGTGTGTGTGTGTGTGTGTGTGTGTGTGTGTGTGCGCGCGTGCGCGCGCACGCATACAACAGAAGCAGGAAGATGGAAGACTGGAGTAGTTTTTTTTCTTCCTTCTTTTTAATCTTCTGGGTGGAGAAATGGAGAGATAATCCCTGGGAGGGCGAAGTTCAGGGTAATTTACAATAACGAGGTGATTAGATAAATGGATGCCAGGTTTCAAGCTCAACACAAACCTAGACACAGATATATACAAAAACACACACACACATTCATATTCTCTCTCTCTCTCTCTCTCTCTCTCTCTCTCTCTCTCTCTCTCTCTATGTCTGTGGCTTTACTAAATCAGAAGCACCTGGAGGAGCACCTCAGGTCTCATGTGCAGGAGATTTACTGGGAGATTTAAAAAGGTGCTGAGCTTTAAGGTTTTGTCTCAAATCCAGCACTGTGCACTGTATTCATGCACTAAACACTCTGCTGAATTTAAAGTATCTCAGCGTTTGCTAGAACATCTTGAATCTTACACTGACATAAACAGAAACAACAGATTAGCGTGCTGTGCCGTGCCACCACAGAAAAAAAATCAACTATGCATTTTACAATCCAAAATGGCCACCAAAAAATTTTCTCTCTTCTGTAATGTGCTTCTTTGTTGTATACAAGCTTAACTAGCTAGTTTAGCTAATGTGAGCTAGCTTGCTGAAAAGGTGCACTTGATAGACTGGTTTTAATTATAAGATAGCATACTTTAGCTACTGTAAGTGTCAACAAGGTCAACATTAACTGACCTAAATAACTACTAGCATTATTATTATTAGCCTTAGATTTGCTAGCTTGTTGTAAATGTTTGCTAGCAAGACAGAGAACTATTAGATTTTTATTTTCTGGTATTTTTTTCTTTACTCTTTATTCATTTCAATATTTTCAGCAAAAGGAGTGAGAAGAGAAAATAGTAGTGATGTCATATGCTGTGTGGTGGAGTGCGGTGCCCTAATCGGTGAACTATTGTTGGAATTCTTCTGGATTGATCTTAATTTTAACACAAGGAACTGAGTTAAGGTTAGACTTCTTCTAGTACCATTCAGAAAGATATTATTGTCTAAAAGTGTAGGAAATATGTTTGTAGATGTAGATCAATGTATAGTTTACTCCAAGTTTAAATAAAAATAAGTGAAGCTTTTTAAGTGAAATGTTTTCCAGATTTCCACTTGTGGTGCACATGTGGTGTGTATTGATATCATGAACTTAGTGGATTTTTTTTTTTTTTTGGTGGTGGGTTTCTGGTTCTGTTTTTAATTCACTCCAGTGTGTGTGTGTGTGTGTGTGTGTGTTGCCTGAGCCATAATGAAATTACAGTCACATAAGAGAAACTTTTTTGGAATCAATGCTGTAATTGCGTTTCAGGAAAAAAACATTTTTTACTTTATTCCTTTGAAGTGCACATTAGAACAGAAATCACAGAATTGTGGGTTGCTTATAACAGCTTATAACATCAAACCTGAACCCTGTGTGTGATTTTATGATTGTGTGCATGCATGTGTACTGTATGTGTTTCAAATATTAATGTTATAAAAGTTTTCCTCAGATTAATTTTTCCAGTTCTAATCGTCACCAGCTGGAAAAAGTTCAATAAAACTATTTATGAAATGCAAAACTGATGAACATTTCTGTATTTTGTGTGTTTATTTTTAACCTTTTTAATGGCTAATTACTGCCTTAAAAGAATGCATTTCACAGTAAAGTGTAATCATGATACATTACACAAAAATAACAGATGATGTATAATATATGCATTTACTCTATATAATATACCGTGTGGTATGGTTTATGTTTTTTTTTAATTATTACCTCGCCTCATTCCCCTGCCCACTGTTAGAGCCGTGGTGGGGTTTTATGTGATTTTTTTTTTTCCTCATAATGGCATGCTGTAAAAATTTATTTGAATGGCTGATTCTTTATTTAAACATTTCTGTTACAGTGCATGTGAAGAAATAAGACATATGTGCTCTATTCCAAACAGTTCAAATCCATTTGTAGACCTACAGTAATAATAATAATAATAATAATAATAATAATAATAATAATCATACAAGTTCACGGATAATTTAAAAAAATAAATAAAACAGATAAATTTCTTTGGAATGTAGCTCATATGTGTAAGAAGGCTGAACCAAGGGCCAGAGTTATTATTATTATTATTATTATTATTATTTTATTATTGTCTTTTAATTTTGAATGTGTTAATACAGGGAAATAGACAAGCATGTATTCATGAGCAAAATTAAAAAAAAAAAAAAAATTTATAGGGAAAAAAAAATTAGGACACCACAAAATACCAACATCCTTTAGGTACACTGTTGCAAATTTGTTTGAGATGAAATAAGTAATTTGATTTTTGCAGCAATGTGGTTCAATTTTGTCTCACATCTTTTTTTTTACATTCCCCATGGCTACAAGCCTCTCTCTGTACTTTATTGTGTGAATAGAGGTGTTTTGGATATTTGTGGATACAGTATAATACTACATACAGTATTAGGCCTAATGTTGTGTAATATTGTGTACGTCCTCCATGTGCTGCCAAAACAGGGCATATCATCCTGCTAAAAGAGGCCATTGCCATTATGGGATACCGTTGCACTTGGTCAGCAACAATTCTTTGGCAAGTGGTACTGTATGTGCCTAAGTAATATTCACATGAATGCCTGTTTTTTCCAGCAGGACATTGCCTGAGCATCAAGCTAGCCTTCTCTCCCAATGCACAACAATATGCTTTAAGTGCCCATGTCACTGCTGCTGATTCATTGATTGTCCTTCCTTGGACCTTTTGCAAGGTACTAACCACTGCATCCCAGCAGCACCCCGCAGGCCCCGTCTTTTGTCCAAGCCATCACAATTTTGGCTCTTGTCAAAAACACTCAGATCCTTACGTTTACCCATTTTCCTGCTTTTAAAACATCAACTTCAAGAACTGACTGCTGACTTACTGCTTAATTTATAACACTTCTTGACAGGTGGCATTGTAACATGATGATCAACGATGATAATCAAAACCACCTGGCTAATATTGTGTAGGTTCCCATTGAGCCGCCAAAACAGTCCTGACCTTTTGAGGCATGGACTCTACAAGACCTCGGAAAGGGTGCTGTGGTATCTGGCAGCAAGATGTTGCAGCAGTTTCTTTAAGTCCTGTAAGTTGTGAGGTGGGGCAATCATGTATTGGAAATCTTTGTCATGCACATCCCACAGACCCTCGATCAATTTTTGCACTGCATATTATCTAGCTGAAGAGACCATTGTCATGAGTGTAAAGGCGGTTTCCATTGTCATGTTTAGGTCGGAGGTACGTGTCAACATCCACACAACTGGCAGGACAGAAGGTTTGATATTGACCGTGTTAACTGCTTTGTACCAAAGGTCAAATTTTTCTCATGCCTATTCTCTTTTACTGATTTATGTGTTCAGATGACACGCTGATGGATTTCATTTAAAATGGATCATAGGCTTTCACAAACCTTTGAAGTTAATGGGAGTTTGGCTTGATTGAACATGGCCATTGAAGCAAAAAAATGAGACATCCAAATACTAAGAAACTCATTAATATGATTTGCTAAATAAAATTAAAAAATAGAAGTGTTTTGTCTCAGACTCGTGTGTGTGTGTGTGTGTGTGTGTGTGTGTGTGTGTGTACAGACTGAAGCATTGAGAAACAGATGTTGAAAACAACCCCAAATTCTAACTAAAATTCTAACTAAACTTTTAAATATCTGTCGTTATACTTGACACCTCATAAGTCTGGTTTCTCCTTACAGTCTATATGTGTGCATGTGTGTGTGTGTGTGTATGTGTGTGTGCAACCTGCAGGATATTTCAGATTTCATGGTGAGGCAAGTCCTGACCTGTGTGTCTGTTTTCGCTTCAGCCTGTAAAAGTGTGGCATTGATTTACACTGATTAGACAATTGTAAAAACTTTTTATAGTAATAACAGAATTATAGTAGTAAAACTATACCATCAATTTAATTTACACACATATCTGTCCTGTGTTGGTTGACTCAAAGTGTGCAGTTTTGCTCACAGGTTCAGAACATAAATTTAGTTTTTGAGTGAAAAATGTCCCTTCTCCCAATTATCCCTAATAGCTTTTAATACACTTCAGGGCTTTTACCAGTACAATAAGTCAAATGGGCAGAACCCCGCTGAGGCTTGCAGAACCTCTTGCACTGCAGATAGTAAGGGCTCAAGACTTTCTAATTGTGGTTTTAAAACATTTGATTAAACAATTTTACAAGCCTTTGCATTTACAAATGGTAAGAGGTGACCTGGAAAGTCAGGATCTCTTTTAGGAGCCTGACACAGAAGATAACCTAGAAGCGAACCTCATCAACATAACCTGTGTCAGTAGGCAGGAGCAGAGCGAGAGAAAAGTGAGACATCTGGACCAGCAACAACAAGGATCCTCTACCAGCTAAACAGCTCTATCCAGGGATGTGAGCCAGTGATCTGCTCCATGTCCTCTTCCTCTGCCAGCAACCACCAACAGGAGTCCTCTGCTGGCAGTGTGGTGTCTGACTGAGGCACTGCATGACTGCCTGCTTATTATTTAGATAGTTCAGCAACATCCTTGGTGGAAAGCTAGGCTTCCCCTAATAGCAAAGAAAGAAGTGGAAGAGGCCATTCATCCTCTGGCCATCGTCATGCAGCTGCCACATGCTCAGAAGCTTCAATGAAGGCTTTCAGACCATTGGTTCTGGTAGGCATCAGGTGGCAGGGGACAGGAAATGTAGTGGCCTGCAGCAGCTTGAGGATTCTCAGCCTAATTTTGAGTGAGGGCTTGAAATCTTTGCTCTTTACGTCAAGAATCACTTGGTGTTGGGTTTGGTAGAGGCTGGAAAGGGCTTTATAATGTGGCAGATTGGAGACTTCTGCGGCAACATTTGAGTTTTTCACTGATCCTGTGGTCTGGCATCACTGTGTGTATGAGTGCAGAGAAAGGATCTCCACAGCTGTTCTGTACACTTTCAAAACTCAATGTAACCCAAACTAGGCCATCACTAACGCACAGCCATCTTCCGGGTTTGTGATTATACTTCATGTGAGTACATAGAAGGATCTTCAATCTGTGCCACTTTTTCTGTTTACACAAAGATGTATGTCTAAGTAATAAGACACAGTTAAGAAGCATCACACCTTGTCTATCGTTTAACCCAACATCTCCTTGCCCACAGCTCATGCTTGTCAATGTCCCACTTTTAGAATTCCATCCCAACATTTCTCTACACCACTTATCCTGCTTGATTGCAAGGAATCTTTTGCCTTTCCCAGGAGACCTGAGGCACAAGGAAGGGTACATCATGGACAAAATGCCAGTCTATCAGTAATATTAATGATAATACAGACATTTTTCAGACTTTCTGATTTAATTATGATAAAAATGTTATTCCCCCAAATGCTTCATTGACTAATCAGTTTAAACTATTGGATAATATAATTAATGCAAATAAAATTAAACAGAACTAGTATACCTGATGTTTCCTCAGCAAAGACAATGAAATGAATTTAAGTCATTATTATTATTTTGAGAACCTTCAGTGTTATGACTTGATTGTAGATTTTTTAAATGGCATCTCAATGAAGATAGCGTGAAAAATAAATGGTCAGTGTAATAGCTATCAGCAAATTGTGCTGTTGAAAATGGCCACATTTTTATGCCCCATGTTTCTGAAATGACTAAAACGCTTCCTCATGCTGCTGCTGTCAGACATGATTTATTAACATTTAACACTGACGTCCAAACAGAGGATCTGCAATGCAAATGGAACTTGGGCTTCTCGACCAAAAGTTAAGAATATGGGTCAGAAATTATGCAAATTAAAAAAGGAAGCTCATCGGGAACTTGGCTGTTGGCCTGAAAACCAGCTCTGACACAGTGAAAGAAAAACAGTTCCATGTGTTTAACTTTCCTGTAAAAGAAGACATGAAGGACAGAGAGAGAAAAAAATCTCTGAGGGTTAGCTAAAAATAGCTTTTTTTCACTGCTGTTGAATTCTTTAATGCGTTCTTCCAGGGATTAATTAGTTTCATGGCCACTCACATAAAAATTCTAAAATCATTCTTAAGTAAATTAAAAAAGAATTTTGCTAATCATTTCCTAGGATATTAGTAATTAATAGTCACCATTTAGCATGAAGACCATTAGGGAGAAAACTATTGCTAACTATCACCAGAAGCTAGGTATTTTTGCTAACAACACTACAAATGCTGCTAATCATTTTTATCTGAACAAACCATTGGTCTATAACCAGAAATGATAATTTTTAATAGTTTTGCTCATTATTGCTAATTAGAAGTTGTTAGTCATTGCATTTTCATATCTTCACAATGTGAGTAAGAAATTATTCAAATTAAAAAGATTCAAAACTAGCATTGGAAGTCAGCCTAGGGGGAAGGGGGGAGGAAAATTAGTATTCATTTAGTTCAAACATTGAAAAAAATTCATTGCCACATGTTTAATTGTTTTATAAAAGAAAAGACATGAGAAGAAGAAAAAATCACTAGAAAATGATGTGTTGGATTCATGATAGATAAAAGTACTTCATGCTAATTAGTGCTATTATTAAACACTTCATCTAAGATGCTTATATATAGAACAAAAATAAATCAAATAAATCTTTATTTTACATAATGAACATAATGAAATAAACATTAATCCCACATGTTGTATTTCTCATTTCAAAACCAGTCCAATAGAGGGAGATTAAATCGCAATCTTTTCTGATGATTATGAGGCTAAATTAAAGATAAGCAAACAGCTCAATAAACATTGTCCCATATAAATGTCTATGTTTTAAAAAAGGCTAACATTCAACCAGAAGCTAATCATTAGCTAAGAACACAATGTTAATTTAGCTCATAATAACTAAGTATCGCTTGCATTCAGTGATGCTAGAAAGCCATGTAGTCTTACATGTAAACTTTCCTTTATTTAGCTCATCGAGTGAAAACAAACCAATCCCACATGTTTGATTTATCTCTGAGAGGAAACAATGTTTGAGAGAAAGTCATAGTCTGTTTCTCATTTCCTGCTGGAAATGTTTCCTGTTGTGAGCGTGATTAAAAAAACAGCATAGCCTCAGTAAGCAACACCAAATGCAAATGAGAAGCTAGTTTTAAAATGTGCTGTGGTTTAGCGTTACACTGTGTTGCATGTGAGGGCTCGAGTAAAGACCCAGCTAGCCATTTTTTACATCCACTTCCTGTTTATGGCCAAGAAATATGCAAATAAGCCATTAACAAGGCTTTGTGGGAATTCGTTTAAGGAATTCATGGGAGGGAAGAAATGCAAACTAAGCTGGATTTTGTTCAACAGACATCAGGATACTGAGGGTCTATCTATCTATCTATCTACATATATGGCATTTATCAGATGCTCTTGTCCAGAGCAACTTATATTTTATAATAATAATATATATATATATATATATATATATATATATATATATATATATATATACAACTGAGCAGTTGAGGGTTAAGGGCCTTGCTTAGGGGCCCAGCAGTGGCAGCTTGGTGTACTTGGGAATAAAACTCACAGCCTTAAACTTTGTAGTCCACCACCTTGACCACTAGGCTACAATGTCTATCCAACCATCTATCCATCTATTTGTCCATCCATCTATCTATCCATCCATCCATACATCCATCTTTCCATCCAGTTAAAATTTTAAATGAAAATGAAATTTTCATGTTAACGAAGACATTTTCTACAGATTGGTTTAAGTGATATTTCCGACCATAAGATTGGTTTAAGTGATATTTTGGGTGGAGACTGTGGTCTGATTGGTTACAGTGACACTTCTAGTGAGATCCGTGGTCTGATTTGTTGTAGTGGCACCTGGCAGAATTATATAGATCAGACTTGTCAAACTCAAGACCAGTGGGCCGAGCCCATAATACAGTTATGAATCTGGCCCTCGAGATAATTTACAGTTACAGTTTGTTATTAATGGCCCTCTGGTGAATTTCATGCACACTATTTGCACTACAAATCCCAAAAGGCATTGCAAAATCTGCCATGCAGCGACTGCCAGCCCCTCGTCTCTGCTGCTTTATTGACACACTCATCAGTGGTCAGTGCATAGGTCAGCACAGTCCAAAAAGTGGACTTTAAAAAGATGGGATTTCAAGACAGAGGACAAGCAGATTACCTGTTTGTTTACATTAAAGGTAAACCTGTGTGCCTTGTTTGCAGAGCTAATGTGGCTGTACTTAAAGAGTTTTATATAAGATGGGACAATGATTTAAAACATCAGGGCATGTCCAAAAACTGGACATACAACAGAAACTACAGAAGCTATTGACATTGCACAGCTTGCTATCTTCATCAGTGGCTCGGACTCCTGTTTGTGTGTTACAGAGGATCTTTTGGGTATTAAATTAATGAAAATTACTACCACGGGAAAAGAGATATTTGAAGAAGTATCTAAATGTGTAAATGACATGAAACTGGCCTGGGACAAACTTACTGGGCTGATGACAGATGGAGCACCTGCGATGTGTGGGGAAAAGAGTGGATTAATGGGAAAGATGTGAGAGAAGATGCAGAGTGAGAATTGCACAGGTGGGCTTACAGCAAATAACTGCATCATACACCAGGAAACACTATGTGCCAAAGCCCTGACGTTTGAACATGTAATAAGCAGTGAATCACAGACAGTTATCTTTAAAAGAGCCAATGGTTTGAATCACCGTAGGTTTAAGTCTTTTTTAGAGGAAATACCTTTTAAACTTGGTGATGTGCTCTATCGAGAAAAATATTGCTGAACAGATTTTTTAAGTTGCGGGAGGAAATCTGTCAAGTTCATGGGAAGTAAAGGAAAAGGCCCCATAGAGCTGGAGGAAGAAAAGTTGCTGTTTGAGTTAGCGTTTTTGTGCGACATAACTACTGTAAGCATCTCACTGTGTTAAACCTCCACCTTCAGGGACAGATGTGATCACAGACATGTACGATGCAGTGAAAGCTTTTCAAGCTAAGCTGCAGCTGTGGGAAACTCAGATGCAGCAAGGAAACTTGGATCACTTTCCCTGTTGCCAAGCAATAACAAGCCATATCTCCACTGCTGTGTTCCCAACTGTGCATTTTGCTGATAAAGTGAGCACACTTCACATGGAGTTCACTCTGCTGACTTGAAAGCGCAGAAATTCAATTTCGGACTGCTCAGTAATCCATTTAAAGCTGACGTGGAGAAAGCACCTGTAAACATTCAGATGGAGCTGATAGAACACCAGTGTAATGGCACACTTATGGCAAAGTATGACACTGTAAGGCCCGCACAGTTCCCCTGGTTCATTGCCAAAACTGTGCCCCAACTCCTTTGAGTTGAGTTGGATCTGTGATCTGAATGGTTACTATAATGCTTTGAGTAAGATCTGTGGTCTGATTGGTTACTATAATGCTTTGAGTAAGATCTGTGGTCTGATTGGTTACTATGATGCTTTGAGTGAGATCTGTGGTCTGATTGGTTACTATAATGCTTTGAGTAAGATCTGTGGTCTGATTGGTTACTATAATGCTTTGAGTAAGATCTGTGGTCTGATTGGTTACTATGATGCTTTGAGTAAGATCTGTGGTCTGATTGGTTACTATAATGCTTTGAGTAAGATCTGTGGTCTGATTGGTTACTATGATGCTTTGAGTAAGATCTGTGGTCTGATTGGTTACTATAATGCTTTGAGTAAGATCTGTGGTCTGATTGGTTACTATGATGCTTTGAGTAAGATCTGTGGTCTGATTGGTTACTATGATGCTTTGAGTGAGATCTGTGGTCTGATTGGTTACTATAATGCTTTGAGTAAGATCTGTGGTCTGATTGGTTACTATAATGCTTTGAGTAAGATCTGTGGTCTGATTGGTTACTATAATGCTTTGAGTAAGATCTGTGGTCTGATTGGTTACTATGATGCTTTGAGTGAGATCTGTGGTCTGATTGGTTACTATAATGCTTTGAGTAAGATCTGTGGTCTGATTGGTTACTATGATGCTTTGAGTGAGATCTGTGGTCTGATTGGTTACTATAATGCTTTGAGTAAGATCTGTGGTCTGATTGGTTACTATAATGCTTTGAGTAAGATCTGTGGTCTGATTGGTTACTATAATGCTTTGAGTAAGATCTGTGGTCTGATTGGTTACTATGATGCTTTGAGTGAGATCTGTGGTCTGATTGGTTACTATGACACTTTGAACAGATTCTTTATTTTCATTGGTTACAGCAACACTTTGGGAGGGATATGTAGTCAAATTGTTACAGTGACACTTTGAGACTGATGAGAAAAAAACTACTTCATGATGGCATAGAAAATTCTGGTGGACAAATATCTTAAATTAGTAAGATGTTACTACCCTTCTAAAATACATAGGTGCTAGAACACATAATGCATAGTGCATAATATGTTATTTAGAAAAATGGCTAATGGAACAATAGTCCAGCTATTAGTCAAACAGTACAGACTGCTTTGGAAAGTAACCTGTAAAACTGTTTTATGTAAATTCTAAAAAAAAAAAAATAAAAAAAAAATAAAAAATAAAAAAAAAATTATACTGCTGGAAAATCAAATTAAATAATGTTTGTGCCATGACATTTGTGAGGTAAGTCCAGAGAAACGGCAGAAAGATTTTTGATAAATGAAAAAGTCAGTGGATTTCAAAGTGGACGATTAGCGGTTAGCGTGAAGTTGATGCCTTGCTGACAGACTGACAGGCTGCTGAATCATGGCAGATGTCACAGGAGGAAAATGTCAGAGTGAAAAATGGAGACTTGTCTTCCAGAAAGCAGATCTGAGTGTGTTTATGTCTGAGCGATAACTTTTTTAATACAAAAAATGGTAATTTATTTAAAAAAAAAAAATAAATAAATTTAGTAGCACTTAAGTAGGATATGCTAAAAACAAGCTACATTTGCAAATGCTAAATTTCACTCAAATTACAAAGTAGCCACTGATTAGCATAAAGCTAAGACAAATATATATTTTAAGAGTATTGTGTATATAATAATAATATATGGTACAAAAATATATAGTTTGCTTATTTCATCCAAAAAGCAACGAAGGCAGGGCGTAATAAGCATTTTGCTAGCAATGATTTAAAACTGAAATATTGAGCATGGTGGGTTTAATGCTAAGTATGTTTATTATTATTTTTGGCTTATTATTAACCAGCTTTGTTCCACGAGCGACTGTTTAGCATTATAATTACCATAAATGACTAGCAAAAGTGTCGAGCCAATAATTTAATAAAATAATGCTGAATGCTAAAAAATGCTATTAGCCAATTAGCTTTTTAAGTATGATGCATTAACATGATGCTAAGCAAAAACAGAAAGTGAATTTGAATATCACTGTATTTATGTTAATGAAATAACTGTATTGAGGACTAATTTATGCAACAACCAGAAGAAACCCAGTGGAATGGAATGCTAATTCTGCTAGCAGTTTTGATGACACTACACTAGCATAATGGTAAACACTAAGCAAAAGAAGGAATTGGATTTTTCCACCACTGTGTTTGAGGGTTTTTATTTAACTAGGCTTTGATAAGCATAATACAAAGAGATAAACAAAAACATGTAGTGAATATTGATTAGAATCTTTGCAGCAATTAGACTACAATATATGAGGGTCAAACAAACAAACAAACAAAGATTAGCATGATGGTATTTATTGCCTAATGTCTTTAGCGAAATCATTTGCTATGGTCTCACAGTTTTGTTTGTTCTGCAACTGTGTTAGACAGATTTTTATCCGAAAGAAATGTAAATATTAAGTGTGTGACCGCATACTTGTAATAACTTGCACAATTTGGTTTGCAAAAGTATTGGCACCCCGTGCCTAGTTTAAATGAACAGCATAGTGAATTTCCGCAAATAGACATACATAAACACATGAAGATGTACACACGCTAATGCAACACACATTCTTTTGTCATAACATGTTTTCGTTCAGGACTGTTAACACACTGCATTGCCAAACCTGTTTTGCATATGTGTGTTTGTGCGTGTGTGTGGGTATGTGTGTGCTCAAATTCTATTATCTCATGCAACTTTTTTACTCCAAAGCAGGTCAATTGTTTTTGTTGATGTTTTTGATGAAACTATTTGTTTGATCAATCACATGTTCATCTCATAACAAAATGACCTGCTATTATTATTATTATAACGATCATTGTTCCTGCTGTTATATAACCACATACACGTGTGGCCTGACTGCTTTCATTAATCCATTGGAATTCTTATAGACATATTTTTTAATATATAACTTTTAATATATTCTTTGGCAGTGAAGCAATCAATGATGAATTTGTCTCATTAAAAAAAGGGAGGGGTTTGAAATGTTCTGGAAAGAAAATCCGCAAGGTCAAAGAGTGAAAATGTCGTTAAGGAAGTGACGGATGACTCGGAAGGGTTTTTTTTCTCCTATAGATGAGAACTGACTCATATGGGAGCATCAGAAAAAGTGTTACTTCATTTTCAGTCTCTATGATGAGAGTCAACAAAACTGCTTAATGAAATGCTTAGTTAGTTTTGCTTTGCTAAGTTGATGATTAGCAGGATGACATTTAAGAGATGAATTTTAGCAGTCAGTACTGCATAGACTGGATGGTGATTGTCCAAACAGATACTTTTACTAACAGAAATTATGTTAAAAAAAAAAATGAACAGGAAGTGAATTTTAACACTAAAATACATTACATTTACACCATTCCATTTTACACCATTCCATAGAGTGACCATATTATCTCATTTTTTACAACTGAGGGTTATTGGTCTTGCTCAGAGGCCCAGTGGTGGCAGCTTGATGAACCAAGGATTCGAGCTCACAAAATTCCGAACATTAGTCCATCACTTTAGATACTAGGCTACTACATTCCCTTTAATGTTGGTATGTGATAAGTATTTATCCACCAATTTTTGTTAGTTTTTGCCCTAAATGTTCATTTTTAACATCAATTAAAAACAATTAAATGTTGATTAGCAGAATAAAAACTATGTGGGATATTGATCTGTGCACCAATTGCTAACAGTGTCTGAGATGTGAGAAAATGGATTTTAATCCCACTGTGTTTGTAACAATTAGTCACAGTTCACTACGGAGGTCTGTGTACGATATTTAAGACAATTCATTGGTCTCAATAATTGAAAGTTAAAAACTTTATGGATATTCCTAATTATCTACAGAATGTGGACTTATTGCCATATTGGAAATTGGAGGCATTCAGCTGCATCATGGTGCTTTTTTCTTCTAAAAGGTTCAAGTAAGGTATCCAAGTAAAGCTCCTCCACTAGACAGAGGTGTTACTAAAGGATCTGTAAGTCCAGATACTTTAGACATAAGAAAAGAGAACCATGAGCAGTGTGTCTTTTCTCTGGATCTGAGGCTCATTTGGACATTGCTGAAAATCCTGGTATTTCTACAGAACTTTTACTGTTGGATTATAGCCATGTTTGTATTGGCAGGAGAAACATTATTACACAATTTAAATCAAAGGATTCATGTTGGAACTCTTGCTAATGTTAGTGAGATTAAACATCTTGGAATGAGATACAACTTTAGATCACTGGTAAATGTTTCTGGTTTCAGGCAAAAAGAAGAGGGGGAATTTAGAAAGAAACAGCAAGTAAGACAAGGAGGGGAAGAACGTAGTATGAATGTAATAAAGTATTGATGGAAAATAACGAAAATGAGAAGGAGAAGAAAGCAAGAAAGAAAGAAAGAAAGAAAGAAAGAAAGAAAGAAAGAAAGAAAGAAAGAAAGATATATTGATGAAGAGAGAGAAAGAAAATGAGATAAAAATAGAAAACAATTCTGTAAAGTAGCAAAAAGGAAAGTAAATAACATAATAATGCGTTCTTAAAAACATTTCATTGCATTTTTAAATCTGGATTTGCTTCATCTGTATCAACTACATTATATATATATATATATATATATATATATATATATATATATATATATATATATATATATAAAATCCACAGCACAGCCACAGATGCTCAATAGCAAATCAGAATAAAGAATTCCTCAGCCACAGTCGTAATAGGTATTAATGTCTCTGTACCTCTGTCTTTTCCCGTTTCAGGCTGTTAATTGTAATAAATGAATATTTAGGCCACAGATACATTTATTTTTATTACTAGTTCTTGATCACATTCTTTCCTACATAGTGATCCTTAATGAAGGAGGGTGGAGCTTCACAGGGCAGCATCCACGGGGATGTGTGAAGAGAAATGCGTACAGCTTAACGAGGCAACAATACATCAATGGAAGGCATCTGTTAAATTATTAAACACACAGGACATGTACAATTTGGTCTGGTTTTATCTCCAATGGCTTTGAATATTTAATAACACACATCCACCAAACGCCAGCATGATCTAAAACCCTAACGAGCTTCTTTTTATCTCGCTGAAAATGGCCACCTCTTTGTTTTATTCACGAAGCTAATCTTGGGATCTCACATTGATTTGGAGTTTAAAGTGATCAAGTTGAACATGAGGATGCAATTACAACAACAATGCAAATTGCAAATTAGTTATTGAGATAATGATATAGCATTATGATAATATATTTGTAGTAGTTTTTAAAAACACTGTACAGGACAACCCACAACAACACAAATACACAGTGGTAAAAACTTTGGCTATGAATTGTCTCTATGAAGAGTCAAGACAGTAGCGTCTAGTTTTAGGGAAGGAAGAAAATTTGGAACCTGCAGAAGAAGAAGCCTTTATTAGTCACACATGCAATGTAGAATAGTGAAATTATTTTCTTAACACTTCCCAGTTTAAGAAGTTGGGGTCAGAGCACAGGCTCAGCCATGATACTTCACCCCTGGAGCAGAGAAGGTAAAGGGCCTTCCTCAAGGGGTTTGACCCCCAACCTTGTGATCAGTAACCCAATGCCTTAACTATTTGATCCACAGCTTATAACAAATGACCTTATTTTCACTGATGATTGTCTGCCTTTATAGGTCCTAAGTAGTCTCATATTTGACAGAATTATATTGGTATTGAGGTACTACAAAAGCAAGTCAAGCATGTGAAATGTACTCAACCTGCCTATTAGATACTCCATGCTTAGGAAAGCCATAGAGCCCAAAGACCACCCTGAAGCACACTTCTGAGGTTTTGATGACAGCAGGGATTTTAGTTAGTAGAACTAGTAAAAAAAGCTCTGGAAAAGCTTTTTATCATGGTGAGAATGATGGTGTTACTTTGAGAACTCTGCGGATTGTTGACCAGAGCTGTTGTGGAGTAGGGAGTGGTTGAAGGACTCCTGTTGTTTGAGGTTTGAGACTGCGTGTAGAATTGACAGGGTTTTACATATTATTCAATATCCTTAACAAAAGTCTTTCACCAAAATTTGTTTTCTTCTAACGTCCTTGTACCAGTTTTTAACCCTGGATTTAATGGTAATATGAAGGCAAAATAAAAAGAATGGTTGACAATGGTTTAATATACTTAATATTTTTGTGATTGGTCAGAATGAGAAATCAGTATCCGATCAGTGTTACCATTCCTCCTGTTTAATTACCTCAGGAAGAAGGAGCAGGATCTCAATGACACTGGGATAATACTGCCCTACAGTATTTCTATTCTGTTCCTGTATTCTGGAGTATAGATGCAGTGGTGTGACAGTTTTCCTAGGTTCAGAGGGAAATGACGAGATGGAAGGCAGGCTTGGGGCAACTCAAAAGAGCTCTTTATTGGCCCCAATAACTTCGATCGCATTTCAGCAGCTTTATTACTTTCTCTACACACATGCACAGCTCTGTGCAGCTCAGTTCTTTTTCTCATTGTGCTCTACCAACCAACCTCCCCACCACCACCATCACTACCACTCACAAAAACACAAAACACGATAGACCAGTCCAACACAATATAGATCCTTACCACTCAATCTCAAACTGGTGCTTAACCATGCCCCTACACCCCCTCAGGCTGTCTCATAGCAATCATGTCATCTAAATTGGCAGCAGTGTATTCTGCATGTGGCCACAGGTTTTTGTCCATTAGTTGCTGGAAATCTGTAAGGGCTCTAAATAACCCTAAAGGAAGACAAGATTTTTTTTGTGACAAGATATTGCAGCCAACCGGATCTACCAATACACTTTTGTAAAATCCAGCGTTGAATGAAAAGGAAACTGCACCTAAACAATCAATGCAGTGCACTGGGTATGAATCAATTTTAAACATCATGTTGACTTTTCTAAATTTCACACAGAACCAGTCAGAACTGTCTCCAAGGTCACTGGACTGGAACTGTCATGGTGGGGAAAATTGCCCCCATATTGAAAATGGCTGGCTTTGAGCTCCTCCTGATTTTTTTTTTTTTAACCACCTTGCCGTAGATCACCACATCTCAATGTGGCATTCTATAAGATTAAGGCAACTAGGTAGGGGAAGAATACAACAGAAAATTAAACTGGCAAACTTTGTGATTTGGGATGGTGAGGGAACGAGGTGGGGTTACCTCCAGCTGTTAAGCCTCCCTCCAGAACTGTTGAATTGCCAAAGCCACAGGGAAGGCCCCTCTCCTCTTGTCTTACCACATAGTCAATGTCCCTGACTTACCTTTAGACCTGGAAGAGCCTTTTCCACTTGGCATGCAATTAGGAGCTCTACATGAGTAATATTATAAGCACTTTATCTCGCTCTGAAAATGCCCATAGCTGAGTACTTCCTAATTTTCCTCTGTCAGGTAACTCAATATGTGGAGTTTTGCCCTGAGGTCCACAATGTATTAAATTTTATTTTTGCATGCAAAAAGTTCCTTCTGACCCATATAATACTTCAAATGGGGAAAACTATGTGGAGGCTTATGGGACCTCTTGAACAGCAGCTTGAGCCACTTATCCCATTTGCAAACATCATGAATGAAACTTCTAATCATATACTTACGTGTTGGATTAAACCGTCCCACCAGTCCGTCTGTCTGCGAATGGTAAACAGTAGTGCAGGTCTGTTTAATGTCCGAAAAGGTTTAAAAATTTTATTTTCCAAAGAATGCATGACATGAGGGGGCACGTTGGCTTAGTGGTTAGCACATGCGCCTCACACCTCCAGGGTTAGGGGTTTGATTCCCACCTCCGCCTTGTGTGTGTGGAGTTTGCATGTTCTCCCCGTGCCTCGGGGGTTTCCTCCGGGTACTCCGGTTTCCTCCCCCGGTCCAAAGACATGCATGGTAGGTTGATTGGCATCTCTGGAAAAATTGTCTGTAGTGTGTGATTGCGTGAGTGAATGAGAGTGTGTGTGTGCCCTGTGATGGGTTGGCACTTCGTCCAGGGTGTATCCTGCCTTGATGACCGATGACGCCTGAGATACGCCCGTGACCCGAGGTAGTTCGGATAAGCGGTAGAAAATGAATGAGTGAGTGAATGCATGACATGAAGGATGTGCCCGGCTCATTTAGGATAATTTTTTAAGGAGATGTTAAAGAAAGAAAGAAAGAAAGAAAGAAAGAAAGAAAGAAAGAAAGAAAGAAAGAAAGAATTGACAGTGGACATGAGAGATATAATGTAAGAAAATGTTAGAAGTGAAAAATATATAAATGAAGATAAAATCAATGAAAGAAAGAATTGAAAATGAATGGAAGAGAAAGGAAAAGAAAAGTAATAAGAAGTATAAAAAAGAAACAGAGAAGCACAGGAGGGCTTTAGGGAGGAGAGAGGAATGTTTGTTGGGGTGATCCTATGTGCTGTAAAGTTTCTGATGGAGAGACAGAGAGCTGAAACACATCCACTCAGATTTCAGGAGAAAATCCCTCAGCTGCATACACTACATCAGCCTCAGGCCAGACGCTGTGTCTGTGCGTGTCTCGGGGCTGACTCACATTCCAGATCCTGCAGATATGCTTGTTTCTCATCTCTCCACATCACTCTATCGCTATCTCTTTATCCCTTTATTGCTTTGAAGAATGTCACTGCTCTGAAGGCGTGAGTGAAACTGATGATTCAATGCATACAAAACATTAAGTTCATTTACATCATTAATCCGCCATCTGTATCCTCAATAACCATGTCATACTAGTGATGGAGTTACAATTGATTATTTTCCCATTAAAAGTACGTCCCAAAGTATAAAATTCCTCTCACTTTTTTAAAGAATCTCATACTTTTTATTCATTGGTGGTTAATTCTGTACAAAGCTCTGAAACTGGAGGCTCCTTCCAGCATCCTTTTCTTATAGAAAACAACATTGTTATTATTCATTCATTCATTCATTTTCTACCGCTTATCCGAACTACCTTGGGTCACGGGGAGCCTGTGCCTATCTCAGGCGTCATCGGGCATCAAGGCAGGATACACCCTGGACGGAGTGCCAACCCATCGCAGGGCACACACACTCATTCACTCACGCAATCACACACTACGGACAATTTTTCAGAGATGCCAATCAACCTACCATGCATGTCTTTGGACTGGGGGAGGACACCGGAGTACCCGCAGGAAACCCCCGAGGCACAGGGAGAACATGCAAACTCCACACACACAAGGTGGAGGCGGGAATCGAACCCCGACCCTGGAGGTGTGAGGTAAACGTGCTAACCACTAAGCCACCGTGCGCCCCACATTGTTATTATTATTTTTTTTTTTTGAGCTGTAACTTAAAAAAATAGGAATGTATTAGAGTTACTTCTGACCAATCAGAGCTTAGATTTCAACAGCACCATGGTGTAAGATCTGTGGCAAGTTTCCATAATCTTAAAAACAAAGTATGTCCATTTCTGAAATTGTTGCCTGTGATTTGGTTGACAAATTGAATCACCATGACAACAACAGAATTAAGCTTTGACATTGAACCAAATGTCACATAACCAAAGCAACAACACACACATAAAGCTTGTATTAATTAATTAATAGCCTAATAGACACGTATACATTTGGATTAACAGACTAACAAAATTATATTGTAATATTTTAGTCATAACAAACAAATTTTGTGTAGCATTCATTGCTTTCTTAAAATAATTTTTTTCATTTCATGCAAAATGTCATGTAAAAAGTAAAGTAAACAAAAAAAAAGACAAACCTTACAATAAATAAGGTTTAAAATATTGTAAGATTGTGTTGGTGAATTATTTTCTATTCTGTTAATTTTTAAGAACCTTTTAATTCTTACTTTGAAGAAAAAGTAAGTAGAAAAAGATTTGTTTTGTCACATACTGTAGATATTTCAGCGCCAACATTGGGGTTAGAGCACAGGGTCAGCCATGATACAGTGGAGCAGTGAGGGCTAGGGGTCTTGCTTGAGGGCCCAACAGTGGCAGCTTGGCAGTGCTGAGGCTTAAAACATATCCTCCATTCAACAGCCCAGGGCCTTAACCGCTCTACACACCACTGCCTCTTCGGTGTTTAGCATCATTATTCTACAATCTGAATAAACATGAAATGTATTTACAAATCCAATTATGACTTGGCCTCCAAAATAGTCATTCTGTATATAAATCTTTCCTTACATCACTTCCCAATGCTCAATACATGACGTAATAATAGTGGTACGGAGTTGTACGATTAACACAAAAGGAATTTATTCGCCCTTTATTATTGTGCAGCTCATCTTTCAGCGGTTTAATTTAGATGGTATAATTGTTCATGTCACTAGACAGAAATGTGATCTAAGCTTGGACTGAGGGGAAAAGAGAAACCTGAGCAAGTGCACTTAGTCATAAAGCAGAACAGATCGTGTTCCCTCCTTTAAGCAAACACAAAGACAAAAAACACAAAGAGTCCAGACTGAAGCTTTATACCAGTAAAACCTCACAGTTAGTCCAGTAAAATACAGAGTTATACAGCCAGAGCCAAACATCTGCAACAGCGACCCCGAAACCAGAAAAAAAGATAGTGGTGTAAATTTCAATGAAAGTCAGAGAAAGAAAGAAGAGAAACACGTCTCAGCTATCACGCTGGACAAGCTGACATGCAGAGTGTTCACTGTTCACAATACTGTACATGTGTATTGAAGATGAAAGTGATGAGGTTTTGGTGATGGTGATGCTTTTTTTTGTAAAAATATAAAACATCAAAGAAAGAAAGAAAGAAAGAAAGAAAGAAAGAAAGAAAGAAAGAAAAAGTTGAAGATCAAAAGTGAACAAAAAAGGGAAGAAAACCAATCAATAATAATGTGTGAAGGAAAAGCATAGAGAAAAAAAAGCAGGAAAAATAGAAATAAAGAAAAAGAAAAAAAATATGACAGGAATAATGACAGGAAAATAAGGAGAAAAAAAATAGCAATATAAAACATGGAAGCAAAAGCCCAAAGAAAGAAAGGGCTACAAAAATTCTCTTCTTATAAAATAGATTGTATGAGGTGAGCAAAACAAGAAATAACAGAAAAAAGTGTAAAGATATAATAAAAAAAATTAACACAGAAAACAAGGATGAATGAAAATGGAGGAAAGGAAAAAGAAACTAAAAGGAGGAGATGAAGAACAGAATGGAGAAACTGTTGCGTAGAGCTGCGGGGAGAAAACTGCTGAGGTAAATCTGTCATGTGACAAATTAGACACTGTTAGCATGTAGCTAAAGACTGAAATTGGTAAAGCATAGCACAGATTTCTCTCAGCTGCACTTCCTGTTGAAGTTCTGTGCACTTCCTGGCTTCTGTCCCTGAGATGGAGTCATTAGGGGTAAATTAGCTAACTTGTGCTAAATCACTTACAAGACAGCCATTTGATTATGACCTCAAGTGCCTGTGCTGAATAATTACTCACACACACACACACACACACACACACACACACACATATTCTGCATCCTGAAGGTCTGTTCTGTAATATCAGAAACACTCATTTAGCATTTTATGCTAATCAAGGCCACTCAAGGACATCTCCACAGTTCTATTATAGACAGTAAAATTCCCACAATCCCACTTTTTATAAATTACACTAATTTAACTAAAACCATGTGAGCTACTAAACTAAACTACTGAACAGCCAGCATCAGCAAGCTGTCCACTCCAATTTCAGTGTCCAAGACTGCTAAGACACAGTTAGCACTGAGCTAGCAGCTTAGTGTGGACATTATCAGAGCAACTCAGTTAGCTGTGCTAGATGTGATTTCCTAGTGGAATTCAATCAGGGGAAAAATACACAATTCTCATGTCGTGGATAGAAGACTGTTAGCTCTAAAGGGCTTGGTGGCTTTCTCTAATTCACTTTCCCTTAGAGATAAGCGAGTCAGATGAGAAAATATGCATGTGGTCATGTTTTAGAAATATCTTACGTATTTTATATATTTCTCACAGTAAAAAAAGAATAGTCATAATCAAAAAATTTTTCAAGCACTAACACTCAACCTATGAGAAAAAAATTTATTCATCCTGAATAAACAAAATGATAAAAGATTAAAATAAATAAATAAGTACAACATTTCTCAGCGACAACATATAGTATGGTTTGAGAGAAATAAATCCCTATCCAATTTTAGTAATAATAATAATAATAATAATAATAATAATAATAATAAAATTTTTATAAAATAATAAATAAATAAATAAATAAAAGGTTGCTCTGAGACCACATGCAATATTTCTGACCGTAATAAATCCCTTTATAATATTAATAGTTATTATTATTATTATTATTATTATTATTATTATTATCATTATTATTATTATTATTATTATTATTATTATTATTATTATTATTATTATTATTATTATTATTATTGTAAATGTCGTGGGAGAACCAGCCAAATAAATAAATGAATAAATATAGAAATAAAGAAATAAATCAACCATTCAGTCAATTTGGAAATTTTCCGTTTAGGTTAGATTTCCAGTTTATAGTAACTAAGTAGCTTATTTTTTTGGTTGTTTTGTTGTTTTTCTCTGCAAAAATATACAACGAATAAATATATAACAAAATAATATAAAACAAATGTATATATGCTATTTATATCCAATAATAAATGTTTTTGTTTTCAACGGATTATTTATAAAATTAATTTATAGATTTAAATGTGTGGTTAAAAAGGAAATAAGTTTAAAAATATAAACAGAAGGAAATTAATTAATTAATAAACAAGTGTTTATGATGGAATGGCATCACATCATGTGCCTGGTGTACCTAGGATCGGCGTCTGCTAAATGCTGTAAATGTAAATGATGGAACTTTGATTAATTTCTGATGTAAATGAATGAGGTGTTATGATGTGGTTTGAGCACACTTTCATTAATAATTGATACAAGTCGATATTTAAAGCACAGATGTCAGGAACATGTGGAGTTTAATGACACTGGCTGAGCATCACACAGCTTTTATTACCCGATCTGGCAAAAAACCACAAGCTAAGTGTTGCTGCCGCTGCACTGTAAAATGCTAGCCATTAAACTTTAATAACTCCTGTTTTATTTCATTTATACTGATGTGGTGTTTGTTAAAGAACCACAGTAAATAACTTTCTCTCTAAAATAAGGCAGTTAATGGTGTTCAGACTGATAACACCAAGTAAAAATGAGGAATAAACAGCAGTGTTCAGAGGAAAAGGTGTAAAAAAAAGGAGGCTGAGTAACACACAGGCTGTTAACGCTAATGCTGATACTGACTTTTTAAGATTTCTGATGACCGTCTGTTTTTGTATAGAAGTGTGTGTGTGTATGAGAACGAGAGAGAGAGAGAGAGAGAGAGAGAGAGAGAGAGAGAGAGAGAGAGAGAGAGATGTCACCTTTGCAGTCTGCAACCTAAACTTTGATAATAAAAGTCGAGAGGAACAAGTAGGGAACACTGAGTGTGAAAAACAGTGACACATTAAATATTAACCTGGACACACACATTAAATATTAATGTGATGAGTGCAGTGTGTGTGTGTGTGTGTGTGTGTGTGTGTGTGTGGCGAGTTACACACTCATCATGCTGTGGTAAATAGATAATAGATAAACAAACAAATAAATAAATAGATAGATAGATAGATAGATAGATAGATAGATAGATAGATAGATAGATAGATAGATAGATAAATAAATAACATTGAATTGTTAAATTGTGAAAGAAAGAAAGAAAGGAAGAAAGAAAGAAAGAAAGAAAGAAAGAAAGAAAGAAAGAAAGAAAGAAAGAAGCATGGGAGTCAAAAAAATCTGAAATAAGAATAATAAATTAAAGTGAATGAAAAGAAATGTGAGATTAAAAATAACCAAAAGAAGGCAGGGTCAAATAAATAAAAGTAAGGAGAGAAAAAAGAAAAGGTGTGAAAAAATAAGAAGCCAAAAAGAAAACTAAGTAAGAAAAAAAATTAAATCGAAGGAAAACAAAACAAAGGAAAAAGGAATAACAACACAGAAAACAAAACAAATAAAAAAAAAACATATTTTTATATAGATAAATAAATGCATGTCTTACAGAATCAAATAGTGAATAAATAAACATACATTCAAATACATTTACAGTACTTGTATAACTTTATACTAGGTTATATATATTATAATAGGTTGATATTATTTCATTAAAAATAAATCCCAAATATTAATATAGAAAATGTTTCAAATGATTCTGAATCTTTTTGAATGCTATCGTTTCTTTATATTACTTTCTCTGCTGTGACACTGAAGCTGCAGTTTATGATATATGGTTTTCTTCTTATGGTTTTAAATCCAGGTTGGGAACAAACCAGGAGCAAACAATTGTAAGATCAATATAACAAAATGTTTGAAACAACAGCAAGCTCTATGACTCTGGAAGGAATTTCTCAAGTGGCCAAAAAAAAAAAAGAAAGAAGAATAAAAAGTACCAAATGATGTAATGAGCAGAATAAAGACGCTGCTTGACCTTTTGCAGTTTTGCCTCTAGAGAAAAAAGGAAGCAGAATCTCATGAAAGACTTTTATTTACAGACTTTTCTTCAAAAAAGAAAGCCCTCTTTTTTTAATACAAACAATCTACTGTTTCTTGTTTTGTAATCTTGGTTTGATCAGAAGCAATGGTTTCTTTTGAGTCTTTTTTGAGGTTGTCCTTATTAAGTCTCCATGAGGGCGAAGGTTTAGCAAATGATCGCCAGTCGTGAACGCGTTTTACTTAAAACCGTCTGCTCGGATTGGACTGGAATATCAAGGACAAATATTTTGTTTTTACTGTGCACTGTGAAGATAATTAACAAAATAAGCATAAGCTCCAAAATATATGTAAATATTAGGACAGATTAAAATGTCTATCCATTTCCATTTCTTGCAATAACTGCATCAATCTGGTGACCAAATGACATCACGAAACTTGCATTTAAGCCTCTATGGTTGTAGCTTGCTGTTGGGTGTCACTTCCACAGAAGATGAAATGGTGCCTAATAGGGTTAAGGTTCGGGTGATTGACCAGGCCTGGTCTAAAACCTCTTACTTTTCCCCCTAATAATGTCTATTGTTAAGTTGGCAGTGTGTTTTTGGCTCACTGTCTAACTGCACGATGAAGTTCCTCCCAATTAGATTGGATGCATTTCTCTATAAATTGGCAGGCAGAATAATTCTGTAGACTTCTTAATTCATTCTGCTGCTACATCAAAAAAGGATAGCGAGCCTGTTCCAGAAGCATCCATACAAGCCTAAGCCTTGACATTACCTCCACCATGTTAGAGCAATGAGCTTGTAAGTCATGGATCATGAACAGATCCTTACTTTCTCCACATTTTGCCCTTTCCATCACTTTGCTAGAGGTTTGCCTTGATTCCAGAACTTTCCAGAGCATCATCTCAGCATTTATTGGTGAAATTCAGTCTGGTCTTCTGATTCTTACTGCTGATGAGTGGTTTGAATGGATTCAATAATTCTGCTCATCAAGCAATGGATGATACCTTCACCCCTGTCCTGTGGAGACTGTTGGTGATGTCACAATGTTGTTTCTGGGGTTTTTATTTTACAGCTTTTTCAATGTTCCTATAGAATAGAAGACTTTATTTTCTCACATATACATACAGTAAAGCACAGTACTGTGGAAGTTGGGGTCAGAGCATTGAGGGTTAAGGGCCTTGCTCAAGGGCCCAAAAGTGGCAGTTTGGCAGTGCTGAGGCTTGAGCTGGAGCCACCACTGCCACCAATCATCAACAATTATCAACAACTGCTATTGTTTATCTTGGTCAATGCTTGTTTTTAGTACACCAAAGAATGCATTTAATAATAATAATAATGCATTTTATTTCATGGCGCCTTTCAGAACACCCAAGGTCACCTTACAAGCAATATACAGGTCATTACATAAGACAAAACACTTAAACAAACAGCATATATATATATATATATATACATATATATATATATATATATATATATATATATATATATATATAAAGTGCATTTAAGTCTCAATAAAACATGTTATAAGAAAGCCTGTATAAAAAGATAAGTCTTAAGACGCATTTTAAAAGTCAGCAAGCACTCGCTATTGCGAACATCGAGGGGAAGAGAATTCCATAGGCGGGGGGCAACATAACTAAAAGATCTGGCACCCATAGTAGTAAGTTGAATCCGAGGTACCACAAGAGAAATTGAAGATGAAGATCTGAGTGCACGTGAAGGAGTGTAAACCTGGAGAAGTTGAGTAAGGTATTGTGGTGCAAGATTATGAAGTGCCTTATAAGTGAGTAGCAGGATTTTAAACTGAACTCTATATTTTACTGGAAGCCAATGCAATTGCTGGAGAACCGGAGAAATGTGATCAGTATAAGGTGTTCTAGAGAGAACACGAGCTGCAGAATTCTGAACCAGTTGAAGCTTATGCAGCAATTTAGCTTGCATTTCTCCAATTGAAAGCTTTGTGGTCTTCATGTTGGTTTGCAATCAATATGTTCCAATATTGTTTGAACACTTAAAAATTCCGTGGGTTCAAACAAAAGGTTTAATGTTTTTAGATGATTAACACATCTGGATGTAAGTATCTGGAAATAAAAGCTGTAATTCTGACCAACTGTATCATCATTTGAACTCAAACCCAATGTGTAGCAAAAGCAAAAGAACTGGCCTCAGCATTTAAATTACTTTCAGAAGAAATTGCATTCGGACAAAAGTGCACAGAAAAATGGCTATCGCTCCAATATGTGGGGTTTTCCCAAACTGTTCCCACATAGTTTGAAGCACACAATTGTCTTTGTATGACATAGCATTATATTTTCCCTGCACTGGAAAATCTCCTAGCAGAAGTGAAGCAAGGAGGCTGTTATAGCAACTTTGTGTTAATACTCTATGTTACGGTTTTGGAACTGGATATTAAACAGGACTATATAGGTCTGATTGAGCACAATGGTTTAAGGGATAGTACAGAACCTCAATCCAGCATGATTTGGGGTTCAGTTCCTGTCCCCACCATTTGTGTGTGTTCTCTCCATGCTTTGCTGGTTTCCTTCAGGTACTCCAGTTTCCTCACCCAGTCCAAAGGTGTGTCTAATTGGTGTCTATAAATGGTCTGTAGTGTGGCAAATGAAATGTGTTGGTACCACATACAGGGTGTCTACCACCTTGTGCCCTGAGTCTCCTAGGATAGACTCCAGGTTCTCAGTCACCTTATGTAGGATAAGATAAAGTGCCTTTTTTGCAGCTGGTTTTGTTGTTTTTGTGTTGTACAGATTTCCCATGTGGACTGTAAAAAACTGAATTGAACAACAGAGCAACACACACACACACACAGAGCTTCAGTAGGAAAAAAACACCTTCGACCTTCCAGCCTTGACGATCCTATTGAGGGTTAATTAATCTTGTAAGTCAATAGCAAACAGTGATTAATGACTTTTCATTAAAAAAAAACAATATGAACGCAAAGTCCTGAATCAAACCGTATTATTGAACAAGTCATTGTTTATTCATTTTTAGTTTATTATTAGATGTTAGTCATCTAATTTATTATTAGATTCTTCATGTTTTGGTACTAAGGTCAGGTACAGCAATGGAATAGGTGTATTTTTTTGTTTGTTTGTTTGTTTATTCACAGCACAAGCTACAGTTTTTTTGTGTTTTAGGTCATTTAGGACCATTAAGGATTCATTATGATTCTTTCAGCCTGATCATGATGCAGGATTTTATTTCCACACCCAGTACAACACACTGTGGACATAAAACAGTGGGAATCTCCAGCTCTTGTCAAATCAGATTGAACGGAGTGAGACGATTCACTGATTCAGTCACTGAATCACTGAATGTTAGCAAATGAAAAAATGATTCACTTATTTAAAAGCTTCCCCTGCTGCATGTGAGAGAAGCGAATATCTCTCACGAGAGAACGATTCACTGATTCACACAAACAGTTTAACACTGAACCATTATATAAGAGAGGAATGAATTTTAGTCCAGACAGAAAGATTCACTGATTCAGAAACTCGCTGTGCGGATTTCAAGTCGTGATTTAAAAGAATCAAAAGATTTGCTGATTCAAATGTTGTCCTGCTGAATGAGAGAAAAGATGATTTAAATCATTTCAAATCTAACTCACTGAATGACAGAAGCCGGATCTCAGTCATGACCAAACGATTCACCGATTCAGGCATTTAATTGTTAAGCCGAATCACTTTCTTTAAATCACTCTTTGTGTCACTCCACACCAGCGTCTTAGATGTACAGTAGGTACTGTGGCCTGAAGTCTGAAGGTGAAACTTTACATTAGATTTGAATGCAAAAAAACGCACATTTGATTTGAATATTTGCTGCTTTTACACTCTAATCTAGGTCTCTGTGTGTGTGTGTGTGTGTGTGTGTGTGTGTGTGTGTGGACTTGCTTAAACAGGATATTGCTCGTCAAGCATTCTAAGCAGGGAATCTCATTTACAATAGAATAATTAGCATTGATCCCATGCACAGGGGCCGAATGAGGTTTTCAGACTCACGCAGCTCAAAACATTCCGGAAGATTCCGAGTTCAAACCCCAGGAGAATCAGAGCCTCAATGAAATTTCACTTCAGCTGGTAAAAAATAATTAAATCTGAACGTCATTCAGACTTTAAGGCCCGATGATGTAATCCTGCACAGAGACACGCACAACACTGCTCTTTCTTTTACTTTTTCTATACTATTTCTTTTTCACTTGTGAAATATGCGTATACCTGAGTCGGGCAATAAAACCAGCTGCAGGTGTATTAAATATTCATGACTTTTCTGAGATAACATGCTCATTTTGGCATAAAACCAGGAGAGCGGTGAGTGAGTCATCTGCTGCTCGCTGTCACAGAGACAGGAGAGGCTACACGAAGCTAGGCCCTCGGAGGAATTCCGTTATTTATTTCTTTATTTTTATTTGAAGGAGGGGGATATTGCACAGGAAGATAAAGCTGTTTGGTAAAGAAATCAATCTTTAGAAGCTTCGCTCGGAGAACAATAGCCGCGATCCGAGCGGAGTCTTTAAGAGTGCTGTAAAACCACTTACAGAACAAGACAAAGAAATAAAATAAATAAATAAATAAAAACAACAAACAAATAAAATAAATAATAGAATGAAATTAAAAATTAAACATTTACATTAAATGAGTGAAAAAATATAGTTTTTTTTAAAACAAGGTTTATTCATTGATTTTTAATAGTAATCCATCAGAAGTGTGTTTTTATTTTTATTTTTTTAATATATTTTAATTGCTCATGATGCAACATTATTTTTATGTTCCAATTAACGGAAATTTCCAGCACACACATGACTTTATTTTAATTTAATTTCTACCCAGTAATCCACTGAGAACATACTGCATTTTGATTACTCTATTAACAAACTCGTAAAATCTCTAATTAAACACACACGCACACACACACGTACACACGTACACACACACACACACACACACATCAGTCATTTGGCTAAAAGCACTTTATAAACCACTCTGCAGGGGAATTAATGAGGAAAAAATTGAGAAAATTTGGTCTGATGTTAGTTAGTGAGGAACCCGATGGTGCTTTAGATGAACCTCGGTGACGTGCTGAGAGTCTAGAAGCACAGGTTTGTGTGTGTGTGTGTGTGTGTGTGTGTGTGTGTGTGCGCATGAGTGTGTGTGAGAATACCAGTGTTAAAACCACCTGCGGATAAGAATGGCAGCATGGTCGATCATTAGTAAAAGTAATTAAGCTTATAAGGAATGGACTAAAAGATGCACATACACATGTAATACCCTAATTAATACTTTATTTTATTACCTACTAGTTTTTATGTAGCTAACACACTATAATGTTTTTTTACAAGAATTACACACTTAATTCATTTTACAAGAGACCAAAAAAAAAGGAATTTCTGCCTGTTTAGTGATGCAAATAATCACCAGAATGAGTGGGGAATTTCTTTACATGTCACACTAGACAGTGGTGATTAATATAAAGCTCATAAGTTATCCCAACAGAAGGAAAACACATCTCACGCTGAGAGTCAACAGCATCCTGACTCATTTTATATCAGACTTGCGGTGTTTATAGTGCTTCAAAATTTCCCCAAGTCGATTTCCATTCCACTGGAAGAATGGAACAGTAGTGTATTGGTAAATAAATAAAGTATTTCTATAGTGTGTTCGTTATTTATTTTTATTTCCTTAATAAATTGTGAGAAAAGATTAGACAGTTATCACACTGTAGAAATGCAGTAGCTTAATATGAATGCGGTGCTAGAAACATAGTGAAATATAACGGCTAGTTAAACATGTACGAAAGCGGTTGCCGAGAAGCACACACACACACACATACACACACACGCACACACACACGCACACACACATACACACACACACACACACACACATACACATGCACACACATACACACACACACACACGCACACACACACATACACACACACACATACACACACACACACATACACACACACACACACACACACACACACACACATACACACACGCACACACACACATACACACACACGCACACACACACATACACACACACACACACACACACACACACACACACATTTCTTTGTATGCCAAAAAAGTCATGTTTCTATCTGAAGATGTATTTGGAAATGAGATTAATGTTGCATTTTATTTTTTTATTAATATACATCTACTTAAATCCATTTAATTCAAATCACTAATCAAAAATGATATAAAATAATTCAACCATGATATTACCAAATGACATATCACATACAGTTTGATCAAATAAATATTCATTTGCATGTTATTTCAGTAGCAAGATGGTGACTTAACCACACAAAATCTTAGATCTGATCCATAACTGACTCTATAGATATACTGCTAATCACCCACTGATCTTGTGCTGATCCATCACTGTTCATTTGATGATCCTTTGGTCAGCCAGTGTAGATCTACATACACAACAGAGCCACTGCAGATCCTCTGCTGATCCATCAGTGATCCACAGTTTATCTACAGCTGACCCTCTGTGCTTCCTTTACTTATCCAATTTAGCTTTACTGCTGATCCTTTGGTGATCCATTGTTAAAGCTCTACCCATCCATTGTAGATCCTCTGCTGGTCTAAGGCTGATCCTCTGTGGATCCAGGGCTGATTCATTTCAGACCTTCCGATAATGCACAACGTGACCCTTTACTGATAATCCGCTGATCCACTGCTGAATCACAACAGAGTCACTACAAATCATACGCTGATCCAGTAGTGATCCACTGCTGGGCCAGAACTAGCCAATTAGATATATTAGCCACCAAACAACCACAGAACATTTTTTAGAACAAATATTTAATTTACTTCAGTGGCAAGGTGGTGATTAAACCACACAAAATCCTGCTGATCTTATACAGATCTATTCCATGCCTGATCTTCTGCTAATCCACCACAGATCCTCTGCTTCCTGTCCACTTTGGATCAACTGGATTACAGCTGATCCTCTGTAGAGCCATAGCCTATTCTTTGTGGACAATGTGGTGAAACACAACTGATTTGTTGCTAATAACCTGATGAGCCACAAATGATTCAATGCTGATCCACTGCTGAATTACAGAACTGCAGATCACTTGCCGATGGCCTCCTGCTGATCACCTACTGATCCACAGCAATTCCTCAGCTGATCTGCCCCAATTCACCACTAAACCTCTGCTGGTCCTCAGTTTATCCTCAGCTGATCCCTAGCTGATGCTGTGCTGATTCACTGTTTATCCTCTGCTGATCCACCCATCTATTACCAATCCTCTGTTGATCCAGTGAAGGTCAGTATCTAATGGAAAAAGAAAGACATTAATCACTTCCTCTTTCTTATAAAAAAACATGGACAAAACCAGAGTCATGTAAATTAATGTTGAGAGACCTCACCAGATCGACAGATAAACTGCAGCTGGAGAATTGAGCAAACAAATCAGGTATGAAAGTAGGTTTCAGAATAATGGATCCAGTCTGGTCACATGACTCTGTTTACTCTACACCAGCTTGATCTCACCATGAGGATCTTCACACTTCACACTTCTGTCCTGTTACTTAGCAATACCAGTGAAGGTTTTGTGTGGATTTGTATGAGATTTTTGCAACTGTATTTACTGTCTTCATCATGTAGCTGAAGGCTGGAACAATGTGGCCAATGCCATTTAATTTTGTTTGTCCCCAGACTGATTAGACGTATCACATTTTGTCTCCACTAATTTTGTATTATCACAAATCTTGGTAGGAAGCTGTGTTTCTGTTATCATTTTTGTTTTTTTGTTTTTTGCAGCTAGGAGGCTAATGGATCTAATGAGCAATAAAAGCCTTTTCAAAGAAATGTAATCTCAATTTTCAAATATACGAAGTACAGATATGTGAACTCTTTTATGCAATGTAATGATGTGCAACATAAGGCTCAGGTAGTCAGAAAAAACTAGGGTTTGTCCTGATTGATTGGCCCGAATGGCCTTTGTGAAGAAGCTCCTCTTCATTTTCTATGTTGGCATTCAGGGAGCAGAAACACTTCCCTGACCACAACAGGGAAACGTGTCTATTGTTCAGATAGCTAAGGGCATTCACTATCTTCCTGGTCTTGTTCCAGAACTACTTGCTGTAATAGCCTGCTGGTCATGGAGCTCAGTGAGGATGGTACACTCAGCTGATCGCTCCACCCTTTGGAGTGTTCGTCTATTCTATTTGATGCTGTTTCCAGTTATCTGTCAACACTGCAAGTGTAAACGTTTTAAAGTAAAGATACTGATAGGCCTTCTTTATCATGGTCTTAATGTGACAGGACCATGATATTACCTGTGTGATATAAACACCAAGATATCAGAAAATCTCTACTCTTTCCACCGGGGCATTGTTTATATTAAAGGGTCTAGCTTGCTGTGGTTGTTCTCCTGGTTCCTATGCTCTAAGCTGTTAATCTACTACAGGTACTGTAGGTACTACAGGTACTACAGGTACTGTGATTACTAGATATTAGCAGGGGGCTTAGGACACAACCCTGGGGGGGGCTTTAATTCTGAGGAGAAGTCAAGAGTGAGACATGTCCCCCTACCCATTCTGCTTGTGATCTACCTGTCAGGAAGTTGGAAATCTTCTGATGGGGGACAGGATGTATCGCGAGTCCTCCAACTTCGTGATGAGTTTGGAGGGAATTATAGCGTTAAATGCTGAACTGTATTCAAGAAAGATAATTTGAACATAATTTCCCTTCCTGATGTACAGATGGCTCAGGGCTGTGTGTAGGAGGTGTGTGATGTGTCCTTGTTAGTACAATTTGCATGGTATTCGAACTGGTCTCTGACCAGTATTTCAAAGCATTTCATCACAACTGAGGTCAGGGCTACTGGACAATAGTCACTGAGGCAGACAGGCTTGGTTTTTTTGGAACAGGGATGATAATGGAATTAAATCATGTGAGACTTACCAGCTAGTACATGGAAAGGTTGAATATTTCTTATAACACTGGTGCTGGTCAGTGCAGGCTCTAAGGACTTTACCTGAAATGAGTTCTGGTCCTGCTGCCTTACTGGCACTCACTTTTCTGAAAGAATTCCTTACCTTGTGCCATACGATGATATATGCATACTATCATTAGCATTGTTAGCCCTGTGAGCACTGTTATTGTTCTCAGTCCTGACCACAGGCTCCTAGAGTTACTATCTTGGCACTGTAACTCTAGTTCCCTCCCATGGCAATGCTTTGCTTCATTCACCGCTCTTTGCACGTCAGAGAGCACAGACTTGCACTCGCCCATGTTCTCAGTGGGGAGCCCCATGTTATAGGCGAAGGTGTGAGATCTCAGAGCATCGCAGATGGTTTTATCTGCCCACAGCTTCTGGGTGGGAAATGTTCTGAGGACTATTTTGTGACTGTATCATCCACTGGTTTCCTAATAAATTTCACAACTGCTTCCATAAACATGATGATATGTGATAAAATGTCGATATAATCAGCCTGAAAGTATTCCAGTCTGCAAGATCTAGATCTCCCTCTGAACCAGGGCTTCCTGTTTCATCCTGTCTTCTACCTAGGAATAAGGAAGTTGCCAGCATTGCCCAATTTTCCAAATGGTAGATAAGACACTGACTATGACCATTGTAAATTCCAGTGGAAGGTGGAAAGGGTGACATTTGATGGTCACAAGCTATAGGTTGGGTGTGTAGGAGCATATGAGAGGAACAATCAAACTAGCTACTGTTAACCATCAGACTCACTCCACCTGCCCTTGACGTCCCTAACGCCACTGTTTAGTTTATGTGGCAAACCAAGTAGGATGATTTGTTGGATGGGTGGTCCAGTACTGCTGGCTTCGGCCCTGTCTCTCTGAAGAAAAGGAGACTGCAGCGTCCATCCCAAACTTGACTCTGGCCTTAAGATAGTCAGTCTTGTTCTTCAAAGAATATACATTTGCTAGCAGGATGTAAAGCCTGATGCCAGCTAGTTACCCTTGTGGCTGCCACTTCAGATTGTGTCCTTTTTCTTTAAGGATAAGAGTATTTATATTGTATATAGTAATAGAAAAGAAGGTTTAAGTAAAGTGTGTGTGTGTGTGTGTGTGTGTGTGTGTGTGTGTGTGTGTGTGTGTGTGTGTGGGGTTGTATAAAATCCTATCCTGGATTAACGGTTGTGCTTTTTTGTTTATCCTCATCACAATTACATTTCCAGCTAGAAATAAAGCACAAAGAGAAAATGATAGTCTATAAACAGAATACATGAAACATTGCTTGATTTTGTCCTCCTATTCTATCAGAGTTAATTATACACTGGTGTTTATAAGGGTGTGATTTTAAACTCTTCTTCTTCGTGTGTGTGTGTGTGTGTGTGTGTGTGTGTGTGTGTGTGCGCGTGTACATTCACTTTTCGTACCACTGCATGCGCGTCACACAAATTCAAACCCGTGCTTTCAGGTCCATCTGGTGGCCGACTATTGATATTACAAACTACATTTCCAGGAACTATGTGTATTTATTTACTTATTAACTACTTATTAATTAAGTTTTTTATTTATTTTAATTTTGTTAACCTTAAAAAAATGTCTTTTTTTTTTTTTTTAGTTAATTAATTAATTAATTAATAAATTAATTAATTTTTTTTTTAACAAATTATTGACCATGTTTTAAAGTATTTAATTCATTTAAAGTATTTAAAGTAGTTAATAAATGTAATAATTAATGATGATTAACAATTAAGCATAATTCAGATTACTTACCTGTACTCCAGTTACTTAATCACTTTATTTGGAAATCCTTAAACTTTTTGTCCTGGTTGTTATGTAGGACTTTCATGAGGTAAACAAAGCTGAAGGGAAAATCTGTGACCTTTAAAACCGTCTCTCTGCGGCTGGATAAATCGGCCTGTACAGCAAAAAATGTATTTTTTAGGACAGTGCTTACCTCTTTATTTATGTCACACTGTGTGTTTCTTCATTGAGGTCAAACTCTTATCTTTCTAGAAATAATTGAATTTAGATTCAGTTAATTTGCTAATTTATGAATTATTAGTTAAAGTATATTTAGTCAGTAATATATCAATAATCTTACTAAAACTGCTAGAAATACATTATAGTTTTAGTTTACCTATAAACATCCAGTGCATATATTTATTCAAATTTACACACATAATGTCTTCCTATTTTGAGAATTATTCAGACACCACAAATGCAGAAACTTTGTTCCGTTTTAAATCTAGTTACGGATTTATAGAATTGTGGTCCGATTTTCGTTCATTCTTCGTGTCAAATTGTGTGCCAAGGTTGCAAGCACTGACTCACAATGTCTACATCCCCACTTCATACATTTTCAATGGGATTTGAGTCAGAACATCAGCTAGGGCATATGTGATTTCTTAGAATACATTTCGATCTCCAGTGCTTCTTTAATTCATCAGACGAGTGGCTTGAGGTTGAGGTTTACAAACGGAGCACATGCTGCAGTTCATTGAATATTATTCTCGGTGTCACTGCGATTCCTGCTGCTTTCAGGTCATACTGCAAAACCTTTCAGATGACTACTGGTTTCTTTTTTCCCCTTATCCTCTTACCATTCACCTGACAGCAAATTGTGATCTCATGCATGGCGAGAGACCTCATGCATGGCGAGTGTGTGATGTTGTTCCATGTTGTTACACCTGCATATTTTCCTTAAATGCAATCAATACAATTCAATATATCGTCACTGTCGGGCGGAAACCTCGTATGTCCAAATTTGGTCAATTTCATATTTTTTCACATATCGATGCTATTGGTCAGTCCCCACATGGGTCTGTTATTTTTACAAGTTATTAACCAATCTAAAGTCTTGAAAATAGCTTGAGCGCAAATCTCATAACTCCATTGGACACTTCAACTGTCCACCTCTTCCTCACTCCGCGGGAGAGCTTCACGGCATATTTCTCCTCAAGAAGAGTTGCAACCAATCAACACGTCTTCTGAGGTAAATGTTTTCACAACACTGGGCTCAGAGAAAAAAAAATCTTGACCCCTGCTAGTTCTGGTGCTCGTCTGAGGACAGGAATTTAGCGCAAGACAATCCACTGCAACGCGGACTAAACCCTGTGCACTGCAGATAAGGTACGCCGTTTTTTTCATTTCCTGAAAAATAACGGTTTTGGAGATACGAGGGTTCCGTCTGACAGTGACGATATTTGTATAGCACTTTTAACAATTTACATGGTCTCAAAGCAGCTTTACATGAGTATAGAGAATTACTATTTATCTCTTACATCTATCCCTATTGAACAAGCCGGATGTGACGATGATGAGGAAGAAACCTTGAGAGGAACCAGACTCAGAAGTGAACCTCATCCTCATTCGGGTGACACTGGACATGAAATAATGTAAATGTAAATAATGTCCTTTCAGATTGTAGTCGAGTGGAATTAAGTAACCAAGAGCTCATGAGAAACTAACAGAGTTCACCACAGACCCAAGACTAATTCCTTCCTATCGACGTCTTCCAATGTTGCCTGATGAAGACCCGACCATAAAGCTGGCCGACGCAGCGGCAGTTTAAAGGATTAACTGTATTAAATTACAGTAAATAAAACCTTACATGCAGTCACAGGGATGTTTAAGGTCTTTGCTATGGCTTCTTAACTTCGAGTGTTTTGGTGATTTGAAATTCAAGAAGCTTTATTAAGATTGTGTGAAATCTTCCCAAGGAATGGAAAACATTTTATACGATCAGGTGCAATTACATGTACAAATAATAGATTTTTTTATATTTATATGTAAGGAAAATGAATAAATTAAGTAAAGAATTATAGTACTATTATTGAGTGGACTGCGTCTTAATGCTAATGTATATTTTAGGTTAATCTCATAATAAGAAATACAATAAATTACTCGACGTTCTAGATGTTTTCACTTGTTAAAATGCGGCCTAATAACTTCATTATATTTTCCCAGTAGATTATCGTCCAGCTGGAAAACACTCAGGCTAATGTGCCAAGAAGCTGTGAAGTCATCAGAAAAGCAGAAGTGAACAGATGAAACTTCCTCCTGTGGTTTTCTCCTCCATTTCTCAGACACACCACATTTTGTCTCGTCTTGACGCGTCTCACTGATTGCACAGCTGTTATGCAGGGCCAAATTTAGCACATTAGCACCTCTGTAGAGAACACACACACACACACACACACACACACAGACACACACACTCAGGGATTTCCTCTGAGAAATTAGGAGAAAATGAAGAGAAAAAGTTTTCAGTGAAAGGGCTTGGACTTGCATAGCTAGCTTAACTAACAGGTACTAAGTTTGACCAAGGTGAACTCCAGGAAGCATTAAGGCTCTGTCTGTCTTCTCCTATGACTCTTCTCTGGATTTGGCGTGTTTACGGTGTGCAACCAACTTTGTCTTAAAGGTATTATTTTCCTTTCTCTGTCCGTGTGACTGAAGCAGCCATCTTGTTTCATCACTAGGTATATACAGGCCTGCAACGGTTAGACCAGGTACGTAAATTAAATGTTTTTTATTTCATTTTGCCATTTTTATTTCATTTATTTTATTTAGGTTGGATTAAAAAGTAATATGATGAATATTTTAAACATAATCTGAATATCCTTTACTGTTTTATATATAGTATATATTGTCAATTTAAAGGCGATTAGCCTGTAGTGTTAGAGTATGCTAATGAAGTTCACTGTGTGTAGCTGAAAAGAGCTAAGAATCTTTTAATTAAAAGTGTGTGTGTGTGTGTGTGTGTGTGTGTGTATATATATATATATATATATAAAATGCCCTAAGATTGAATTAATAGGTGATTCACTGGAAACCCTAATCATTATAGAGCTCAGGATTGTCACCCCATTATAGCTAGTAACACTCGGGGTGCTACATTTGTATTTTTTTTTTTTTATCTCTCTCTCTCTCTCTCTCTCTCTCTCTCACACACACACACTCGCTCACTTGCTCACGTTCTTGCTCACTCACTCTCTCTCTCACACTCTCTTTCTCCCACTCTCTCTCTCTCCCTCTCTCTCTCTCTCTCGCTCACTTGCCCTCTCTCTCTCTCTCTCTCTCTCTCTCTCTCTCTCTCTCTCTCTCTCGCTCACTTACTCTCTCTCTCTCTCTCTCTCTCTCTCTCTCTCGCTCTCACTCACTCTGTCTTTCTCTCGCTTTCTCTCTCTCTCTCTCTCTCTCTCTCTCTCACGCTCTCTCTTACTCGCTCACTCTCTCTTTCTCCCTAACAAAAATAGTTTATAATCCAAAAACATTACTGAAAAAACACTACTGAATCTCTATCACTATCTAGAAAAGACTTGTGGCTGTTTTTACATGATGAAATCTGGCATTAACAGGTATCCAAGTAACGTTCAGATTTGAACATAAATGTTTTTTATTCTATGTCTGATGGGTTGTTCTTCTGCTTTAAATTCAATTCAGTTCAGTTCAGTATTTTTTAGTTTTATAATATTTTTATAGTTTAACTCATAAACTATATATCAAATATATATACATTCCATTTTATTACAAACCTTCGTTGCATTCCACTAAAATTCAGCTCTGTGTAATTCACTAAGAAATAATACTAATACTAATACTAATAATAATAATAATAATAAAAGTGATCCAATGAAGTCCAGCCTCTATTTGTTTAGAGATCTGTCAACTCTATGCAGTCTACTCGTTTCTACTGAAACTGAGCTGTAATCACTGCAAAACTGATTCAATGATCCAGTGAAATTTGACTCCTTTGGGAAAGCCAGTTCAGGGTTTTCAATGAAATGTAAGTCCTTGCTTTGCTGTATGGATAAAATTCTCTCAGCTACATTGGGGAAAACTCTCAGCTCTTTTGGAAAATGTACTTTGGATCTTTTGGGAAAACTCGCTCAGTGATTCACTGGTATTTGATTCCTCACTTGAGGGAAAACTTACTCGATTCTATTGGGAACTTGCTCGCCTCCTTTGGGAAAACTAACGTGGCTCTGTTAGAAAAAAAAATACTCTGCTCTACTGGGAGAACATGGAAACGAGGAGTACATAATGAGACTTCTCACTAAAATGACTTCTTTATACTAAATATATACATAAATAAAAATGCACATGGAAAAAAAAATTAAACAACATCACAACACAAAAAACCCTGAAAGACTCCAGAAAGGGGAATTCAGACATCAGTCCAGTAATACTCGGTTCCTGTTATTTGGAAAAACGAATCTGTTTATTATGGATATCAGGTCTCAACAATCTGTGATGTTCATCTATAATTGCTTGGAGATGCAGATGTTCTCAGTGTGTTCTCATTCCATTGGGACAACTTGCTCGATCTCCATTAAAATTTGGATCTATTGTTTTTTTCTACAAAACTCAGTGATCTTAATTTATTTGGAAAACCTGCTCAGTGAAACATTGACTTTTGATACCTTTGGAAATCCTGACTAAGCTCTTTTTAAGAAAACTTGCCTACGTAGCTCTGTAGGGAAAATGTCCTCGGCTCTATGTAGAATACTTGCTTTGCCATCCATTAATATTTGGCTCTATTTCTTCAGAAATTACAGCACTGATTCAGTTATTTAGAAAATGTCCTGAAATAAATAATAAAACAGTAAAATTTCTGCTCATTGCAATCTTCCATTGGACTTTTGGGATTTGTTGAATTTTTACTTATTTACACACGTAAATTTACACATTTTAAAAATTTTAGAGAAATCTGAGTTTTATGGATTATGACTTCACGCGGCATTCTGCAATGTGATTGGATGATGATTTAGTATATGAAATGTTGGACATTAGCATATTGTTTTGGTGCATGTCCCTTGTTGCACACTTACTTTTTCATTGTAGTCCAAAGATTTTGCGACATTTTGCGACACAGACGATCGGTGACATACAAAATACAACGATTCACTGATTTTATTTTATTAATTAATTTTTTGATTGAAATTGTTATCAACGGAAGCAGATGAGCCCCATACAGTGTAACATACAGTCCACTATGTAGAATAATAAGTCATTGTTTTAGGGAAACAAAAAAAAAGGATGATGAATAGTTAAGTATAAAAAACAATCGTGAAGATTGTGATTAGCATTAGCCAGTGCACAAAATCGTGCAAACTGAAGTTAAAAAGTGGAAAAATAAAAGCTTTTCAAAAATTATTGGGAGGAATAAATGCAGAGTGAAGGTCAGGCATGAAAAAGGCAAGAAAAAATGTCTTTGTCTCTCAAGATGCCATTTTCACGTCTAAAAAAATCAGAACCGCTTCCATTAAGAACTGCAGGATGTCAGAGACGCCTTTATGACCTTCAGAACAACGGAACTGTGTGTGTGTGTGTGTGTGTGTGTGTGTGTGTGTCAGGAAACATCTGAAAATTGAAAGCAGCTTTAAGCAACTTGAATAGATTCAATTTTCTACATGAATAATAAAGCTATGCTAAAAAAATAGATCTTAAAAATGATTGGAATGAAAAGCTGCAGAATTTTGCACAAATATCGAAAAGAGAACAGAAACAAAATGAGTGTCATGATTTTAATTTAAATAGAAATTAATAGAATTTAAATAAATAAAGTTCAGAGCCAGCACACTGGTAGCGTTTTTTTTTTTTTTTTGTTTGTTTTTTTTTTTTACAATATATTTTTGTTCTGAGTTACCAGAAGTTGTGATCATGGAGTGAAATAAAGTCTAGCGAAGAGCCTAAAATCGATCTTATTTAATAAATCATAAAATACTTTGTAGGCAATGGGTAGAAATGTACAGTTGCTAATGCATTGTGCACTTTTTTGTAGGTTGTAAATATATAAATAAGTAAAATATTCCAAGTGCAATATGTGGGGATTAGAGAGGCGAAGTCTGTATTGATTTATAGGACATGAAGCTCTCCTGCTAATGAAGGCTTGGGGACAGGCTTAATTACAACGGATCGGACCTTCGCCAAGCGCTTACTAAAACAATCTCAGACTCCACCCTCAAATCTTTATCGCTCGATATTTATTGATTTTTTTTTATTGTAAATATGATATGCTTTAAGAAAAAAATAAGTCATAAATCTTTCAGTAAAGCAGCTGATGATGCTAATCAGACCAAATAGTAGCCCATGTTGTGTTTCTCCTCTGCGTCTCCCTCAAAAATATCAGTCATTGTTTATAATGTTTGGCTACACAACAGCCACATTCACTCAGCTTTTAAAGCTCTTTGGTTGTGGAGAAAGGAGAGGAATGTGAGAAGAATGACCACCTCATGTAATTCATGTTAAAACTGAACTCAATTTAAAATATGTTGTGTTGAAAAAACGGGCCGATCGGCACAGGAAACGGCCAAGAAAATAAAATGCACCTAGAAAAAAAAAGACTGCTAATATTTTATTATATTTTTTAAATTATTTATTTATTTTTATCTTTGATGACACAGAAATGTCATTGCAGCGTAGACAAAGGATAATAATGTCTCCATGAACTCAAGCTGTCTTGATTAAGCTGATCACAATTATTTGCTTTTTAGAAACAAGAGCAACATTGATTATAGTGGATGCGGTAGCTTAGTGGTTAAGGTGTTGGACTACCAATCGGAAGGTTGTGAGTTTAATTCCTACGTCCACCAAGCTGCCACTGCTGGGCCCCTGAGCAAGGCCCTTAATTGCTTGTATAAAAATGAGATAAATTGTAAGTCGCTCTGGATAAGGGTGTCTACTAAATGCTGTAAATGTGACTATATTTGTTTACAGACATGCATTTTAATATCGAATAAAAGGAAATGTAGAAAAGGTCTTTAGTTATTGTAACGATTATAGGCACGTTATTTATTTTAAAATTTGTATGTTTTTTTTTTTGTAAGTGAATGTTTTCACCTAACTTTACATTGGGAAATTGCTAGTCATGCAGGGTGCACCAATAACTTACTAGTATTTACTGTTATATACTTATAGTATTTATTTAGTATTTATATTATTATTTATATAAAATACTTTTGGGGGGGCACGGTGGCTTAGTGGTTAGCACGTTTGCCTCACACCTCCAGGGTTGGGGGTTCGATTCCCGCCTCCGCCTTGTGTGTGTGGAGTTTGCATGTTCTCCCCGTGCCTCGGGGGTTTCCTCCGGGTACTCCGGTTTCCTCCCCCGGTCCAAAGACATGCATGGTAGGTTGATTGGCATCTCTGGAAAATTGTCCGTAGTGTGTGTGTGCGTGAGTGAATGAGAGTGTGTGTGTGCCCTGCGATGGGTTGGCACTCCGTCCAGGGTGTATCCTGCCTTGATGCCCGATGACGCCTGAGATAGTCACAGGCTCCCCGTGACCCGAGGTAGTTCGGATAAGCGGTAGAAAATGAATGAATGAGTGAGTGAGTGAGTAAAATACTGTATTTAGACACCTGTTAATTAAAGTTTTAAATTTATCCGAACCCGGGCCACGGCAATGACAGCGTGGGATCTTGCCACTGGACCACCTGGTGGCCCAATTTATAATTTATTGATTTTATTAGTTTTGTTTATTAAACTGTGTTTCACACCTAATTGAATTGTATTGGTTAAATTCTTGCAAGCAGCATCATTAACGTATAGCGATAATGACAGGTACACAAAGCAGGAATACACAAATGTCACAATAAGTGCATGGCTAAAATCACTGTGCTATAAGAGGATTCGTGACAAAAACAATGCTGTCTGCAAAGCTGGGGGGCAAAACAAACTCCCTATTGGCGCCCAGTGACAGAGATAAGCTGTTTGCTTCGAAGCCTGGAGTTGGAGAGAGCAGGAGGTCATTGAAGCCAGGACGAGGAGGGTTGACATTGAAGCCAGGAGGCAGACAAAGCACCAAAAAGTGATATAATATTGGAGCTATGAGTAATTGGCAACCCAGTCTCTCAGAATAAACATCCTCATTTGCAGCACCATCTAAATTCAGGCACAAGCGTGTCAAACAGTAACAGAACGTTTTTGATAAGCTTCCAGTATGGAAAACTGCAGGGAAGAACAAAATCCATGCACCTACAAATGGAGGCTTGGCCAGAAATGGAGGTTTCTGTGACACCAAGCAGCTCAAGGACACAGCAGACTCGTGGTGAGATGACTGGGGAGTGTTTATTTTCTGCATGGAGAAAAGGGCATAGCACAGAAAAAAAAAACAATAAAAATATCAGCAGCTTTTCAGTGTCCTAGTTCAAGACAGTTCAGTTCAGCTTATGTCATGCGCACACACACAATCGGCTGCATTCCAGTGGCTCAATACGGTTCAGCTCAGGTCCATTGTCATTGTCTCTCACACACAAAAATCAAACAACATCGGACCTGCACACTGAGAGAAACAGAAGAAACAGCGTGTTATAAAAACTTCTACGAATGAGAGACAGAGTTGGTTGCATTGTTGTGGTCCCTGTGGACCAGGCTGAAATTCTAGAGCTGTTATTCTAGATACCAAAGAGTGATCCACACATTAGCATTGGTTATGTTTCATGAGTGACTGACTGAAAAGTCTGTTAGAGATCCGGTAAACACATTTGTAAAAACTGTTACAACACGACCGCAGCAGTAAGAAGCATCCTCACTTACTGTTCACTGATGCCAGAGTCCCATGTCCAGATGATGGTCCAGGTGGGGAAGTCGTGTCCTAATGGTAAGAGTTTGATTCCTAACCCTAAGATTGTGGGTTCGAGTCTCGGGCCGGCAATACCATGAAGAGGTGCCCTTGACCAAGGCATGGAGCCCTCCCAACTGCTCAACGGGTGCCGCAGCATAAATGGCTGCCCACTGCTCCGGGTGTGTGTTCACGGTGTGTGTGTTCACTGCTGTGTGTGTGAACTTTGGATGGGTTAAATGCAGAGAACGAATTCTGAGTATAGATCACGATAGTTAGCTGTATGTCACGTCACTTGCACTTTCAGGTGCGCCATCTTAGAGCTAGCCCTGGCAGATGCACCAAACCCTCCTATATATATATATATATACGGAATGATGATGACTGTTAACAAGTGTTATTCTGTATTTCACCTTCCAGAAGCCCACAGGGTAGATCAGTTTGCCTTGTTTGTACTTGTCCATTTTGAGTATGGAAGTCACACCGAGGTTGTGTGCATGTAGTCCCTGCAGCTGTCACCTGGTCCTGACTGGACACCATCAGAGAGAGCAACACTTGATAATGCATGACCAAATAGAGAGCGGTAGGAGTACAAGGAGGAGAGTTAGAATCATTTGTGATCATCTTGGGTTGAACGTAGATGTCAGAGTACTTCTCTGATAAATTATGATGGCTTGAAGGGTCCCAAATTGTACGTCTCATGGGGTGTTCCCAATGTGTAGTAGGTTACCCAGCAACAGAGTCATGTGTGGGAAAAGTGAAGGCTAACTTTTCTGATGGCACCTGGTACAGTACCTAGGGCTAACAGAATCAGTGGTATAAGATATTTGTATTTGACAAGGACTTGGTACAGTCCTCTGCAGTAAATGCAAGAGTCAAACTCTTGTTTTCAGCAAGCAAGAAGACTTCCAAGACAAGAGACATGGAACACCAAATGTACCCCCGGAGTGCCTCCTAGGCGCACTCCTACATGGCACTGTGATTAGCTAGAAAGAGGGAGGTATAATTTGTTGTAAGGAGCATTGGTCCCAGGAAACAACACTATGACGAATTTATAGGGGTAACATGGAGGAAGACTACTGGCCCTTATGTCTCTGGCTGTCCTCCTTTACCCAGGTCCCTGTAGACCATTAACTGGTTGATGGGGGAAGGCAAGAACCTGACCAAAAGTAGTGGAACTATCATTTTAAAGCAGCACATTAAAGCCCTTAGGGACAGACCCATGCTGGTAATGGATCATGTATGCAGTAGGCCAAAGCCAATCAGGGGATTAGAATTGCCACAGTAGAGCAGCAATAGTTCTGCAAACTTAGATGCTGCATTGCTAAATCTGTGGCTTGCCACAATGGTGGGGGTCTCAAGGGAATACTATGCAACATGAGCTACTGTATAGGATAGGGACAGAAGCTGTTCCTGCTCCTCCTTTCTCATTGGGGAGCAATTGATCACACAGTAGAACAAACAGGTGAAAAGTCTCATTACCGCTGTAGCCCACTTCAATGCTTTACCAGTGGACATATGTTTATGGCTTGCGAAGTAAAGGGAACATTGCAGGAGGAAACCTTTAAAGAGCGACAGATCTCTGGAGAATTTATCCAGCACTGGCAATTGTTGTTTGTAGAGTGCATGGGCCTGACTGTAAGGTTTTCAATGTCTTTTGCCACTTGGGAGCACTTTCTCAAGCACTAGAATCTCTTCTGCTCTTTAGACCCATGATTACAGTTTATATTTGATCTGACTTTAAAAAGAAAATTTGAGATATATGCCACAAATGTTTTCCGATTTGCAAATGAGAGAAGGATATGAAATGATATTTTGGAGGTTAATGTGAGATTTGTTGATACACAATAGAAGACTGTGAGGATATGTGCAATAGAGTGGTTCTCTGTTACTGAAAGCGAACAATTTCTTCTCAACTCTTTATTTCTTTGCGCAGTTGTATATGTCTTGTTTCCTACATTAAAGAAGAACGTGGTAAGGTGGGAATTGAGAGGTTTTCGTGGGTGAAATTTTCAAAACTGCCTGACTGTCTGTGTATGCCGGTATCGAGAAAAGAGAGTTTGAGGCAGAAAAAGACAGACAAACGCATGAAATAAGAATAAGGAAGAGTGCGATTTTTCAACAATTTCTTGAGTCTCATTACTCTTGGGACCAGTAGAATCGAACTGCACATGTAATATAAATGTGTCGGTGGGTGTACACTGTGGCTGGTTAGACTTTTTACATGTTTTTCAGAGCAAACGAGGCCAACGAATGTCAGCTGGATATCATAAATTTTTCTATTTCTCTCTTACTAAACGTTGAAAATACGTCTTGCTGATCTAAACACATAATAGGTTAAATATGTGTATTAAGATAAACTGCAGAACTATGATTAGACTTTTCCTCACTGCTTTTTAATTGAAAATTTTCCTTTTGATGAAGTCAGATAGAAATAGAGGTAACGTAATATGAACCAGCCCCCACCCACCCCCGATAACCAAAGGTGAAAGACATCTGCATTTTTTTTGTTGTTGTTTGTCTTTCTTTTTTTTCAATCGAAACTTTTTTGACAGCAGACCATTGTTTCTGTCTAGCAGTGTCGGCTGGGAATAATGCTTCTGTGAGTTGGAGGCTATTCTCCTGAAAAAAACCTTGATCCTTTGGCTTTCTTCCAGAGACTGTCATGATGGGATCAAATAGAGCACAGTATGTAATATCTTCATGGGAATGATCTTCTTTTCTGGGTCCCACATGGTGAATAATATCAACCATCAATTTGTCTCTCAGATAGAGAGATCTTCTCAGATATACCAGTGACAATTGTCCTGACATCTCTCAGCATTTTTCTCTTTTACGCCATGTACCATCTTCAAATATAACACTAAAGATTTGCCAAACCACCTTTCAGTTTTTTTTTTTATTTGGTCCCTGCTTTCAGATCATATATCTCTCCTTCCATGCAAGCCATCTTTTTTTTTTTTCTTGGCTTACTGATAGATGTTTAATGAAATGCTTCCACGCTCTTCAGAGATCACTTCTGTAGACTTTTTATGTGAGATTTTCTTAAACATTTCATCACATTTGGCAGATAAAGCAGCGATAGCTTCAAGGGTATCATTTTCTGTGGGAGGAAAAACTAGTCAATTTATTTATTTATTTTTAAAGGTTTCAGAAAGTAGAGAAGCATCAACATCAGGATAGTCCATTGATTACATGTGCTGTAAATGTGGAAGTGAAAAAGAAAAAAAAAAGTAAAGTCAGAATGTTCCCTCCAACACTGCCACAATTTCAGCCTTATATTATGCATTCTTCATTTTCTTTTCTTCTTTTGGAATTTTTGTACATTATCTTTTTTCTTACTTTTCTTTTTGTCTTTTTTTTTTCTGTCCACTATTCTTTTTTCTTCCATTCATTTCTTTTGAATCCTTTCTTTTTCTATCTATCTATCTATCTATCTATCTATCTATCTATCTATCTATCTATCTATCTATCTATCTATCTATCTATCATTCTTTCTGTCTCTCTCTCTTTTTCTCTCTCTCTTTCAATAAACTTTTTTTTTTTTTTTGTTTATCTTGTTTTTGTTTTTCTTTTTTGTTGTCTTCAATAAAAAAAAGGAATCTTTTCACATTGGGCCTAATCAGTGATAAAACATAAGTTAGTGGTCTCCATGGCAACATTAATTTATACCATTATATACTGTAAAGTAGTGTTAATTTCGTCAGACGAGACGAGACGAAATATGTTCGTCAACAACCTTTTTTTCATGACTAAGACGAGACGATGACAAGACTGCACCACTGTCCAAAAACACTGACTAAGACTAAATTAACATGCATTATTGTTGACGAAAAAAGACGAGACGAAAATGTTTTGTATAAAATAAAAACTAAGATAAAATCTCTCTTCATTTCCGTCTACAATTGTCTCTGCTTTTTCATCAGCTGTTACGCCTTTAAAATATTCAGAACGAGTTCGCGCTGTTGCTCAAGTTACAGGTCCGTGAAGTGGATCCCGCTTATTATATTGTTACCTACCAAATAAATCAATAATTTAACACAAAATGATGATTTAAAAAGGAGTTTATTGATTTAAAAACAATTGTATTGTTTCCTCTAAAGAAAATAGTGCGCTCCGGCTCTACGGTTAGAATCCTGTGTGTCCATGGCAACGCTCTGTTTTTCATGGCAACAGTGTGTTATAGTTCGCAGCGGTCTGTTATCAAGAAATAAAATAGTGTGTGTGTAGAAAGAATTCGTCCACACGCCGCTCAAATAAATAAATAAATAAATAAATAAAAACTCCTGAGCACAATTCCACCCTAGGTCTAGGCAGCTTTTTGTGTTAAATTATATTTCATGTTGCTGCGCAGGCTCTTTTATTGTACATGACAGCTTATGTCCCGATGACCGGTCTTTGCATTACGATTAAAAGCAGTATCAATAAAGTAAAAAATGTGATGTTCAGTCAAGTTCGAGTGTATGCACTGTTTAAATGAGTGTTTTCAACTTCTCACTGATACTTTTGTGATTCGCGGAGTTTTGACAAGTTTTATAGCCTTGATATTGTTTCTTATTCAAAAGTGGTGACAGAAAAAAACCCCAACCTGAAACTTCTTCCCACGCCTCTGTCACAATCACATCATAATCATAATGAATAATTAGGTTTAAAAGCAAATGTATATGTAAGGGAATCAAATCATGTATATGTAAGGGAATCAAATCAAGTTTAACAATTACATGTAATATTGCTCCAAATATCATCAATAATGGTGTGTGCAATACATAGTACATACATACATATATATATATATATATATATATATATATATATATATATATATATATATATATATATATATATATATATATAGACACATACACACACACACCTACAGTTTTGACCTTAGGCTTTTCATTAAGTTATTTATTTCCACTATAACACTTGTGTATCTGATATTATTGCATTTAATGAAGCCTCGTTGTATTTATTCTTACAATAGATTCCAGATGTGGTCAAGCTACAAGTTTTTTGACTAAAACTAGACTAAAATGAAAAGACTTTTAGTCGACTAAAACTTGACTAAGATACCTTGAGTTTTCTTTTGACTAAAACTAGACTAAAATGACGAGACTTTTAGTCGACTAAAACTAAGACTAACAAAAAAGATATGTGAATGACTAAATATGACTAAAACTAACAAGAACATTTGGCACAAGACTAAGACTAAGACTAAATTAAAAATAGGTGACGAAATTAACACTACTGTAAAGAGATAAGCTAAGAGACATAAAGGGGAATACATTTCATTGGCGGTTTTCTTCTGAACTATAAAATACAAAACAATTTCAAAAATTAAGGTGCAATTATTAGTTAGATTTTCCAGGTTTTTGCTTTATTGTTGGTTATGTTATACATCTAATATCAAACACATTACCTATAAGGGGTGTGTGTGTGTGTGTGTCTGTGTGTGTGTGTGTGTGTGTGTGTGTGTGTGTGTGTGCGTGTGTGTGTGTGTGACCAGTGATTAGCAGCCAATAAAATAGTGTCATAAGATTTTGCTTGTAGAAATTCACGGAGTAACCACACCACTAGGGGGCACTGTTGTTCCAGTGAAACATCAGTGTGTTACACACTATATTGTGTGTGTAGAAAAAGACATGAGTGAGTAATTGCGAAGGAAATATTTTCATCATGATGCCGTGTGGTTGTGGGTCAGTGAGGCGTCATCACATTTAACAACAGCATCTTTACAGAAATCTGCTAAATATTTCTTTTAGACGTGTGTGTGTTTGTGTGAGAGAGAGAGAGATAAAATAAGAGAAATCCTGTCTAAAGGAAATGTGTGTGCATTCCAAATTAGCATCCAGTAATTAGTATTCAATGACAATCAGCATTCATTATTTAACAACACTCTAAAATGAGGATAATTGAATAGTCATTAAGAGTTAGCATCCAAAATATGTCAACATGCTAACGTTAGCATCATTTTAGAAATGCACTGACGCTGACAACTGATCCAATCCAACTGAACAAAACATGCTAACACAAAAAAAATTTGCATCCATGATTGATTAGATTTTGTTCGTGATAATACATTTGTGTGTGCTGAACATTTTATGATAATCCTGTTCACCACTTTGGTTTTACTTTTTGTCCAGGAAAGCTTTTCACTGCTGACAAAATTTACTTCAGCTCAAATTAGCGTGGGTTCAACTGACATCTTCCCTGACAGGCATTCTTTATTCACGTGTGTACATGTGTGTGTGTGTGTGTGTGTGTGTGTGTGTGTGTGTGTGTGTGTGTGTGTGTGGATAAATATAACCCTTTCCCAGGAGTTAACTCAAATGTGAGAAAAAGAAAGGCAGAGTATTTTGCTGAAGGCTAATGTCAGCTTGTCTGCTAAATGCTAACACCCTCGTAGAGTTGATGGAATGAATACGCAAAAAAAAAAGAGTGAGGACAAAGGACTACGAAGTTGTAATTTTACGAGGCAATCTAAGAGAAATAGTACTGTGTATATAAGTTACTGGGTATACAGTATGAGGTCCTGCGAGTGTATGTATTCAATGTGTGTACATCTGTTTGTGCTTTTCACCAAAAACAACTGGTTTGAGGTAATAAGATGGATATGAGAACTATGTCCTTTTATCTCCTAACATTTGTTAAATAAAAAACATAAAGGTTTTGTATCAAACAAGCTCATTTTTTATGTAGGCAAAAGTATAGAAACAGATAAATCTTGAATCAATAAAGTAAATAACACTTAATAACCTGAATATTTGGTTTCATTTACCTTGCTTTCCTTAACTGTACAGTATCAAGCCTTGGACTTTTGTTTTTTGGTGTTTCTCCTTTCAGTCTCCTCTTCAGGAGATGAAATGCTACTAAGACCTTTTGTTTGACTTGGCCAGTCTAAAAGGATGAATTTCTTTGTCATGTTTTGGGTTGTTGTCTTGCTTCATGAGAGAATTGCTCCAGATAAATTTGGAAGCATTTCTTTGTAAATTAGCAGAGACAATGTTCCTGTAGACTTCATTAAGCTCATTACATCATCAGTAAAGATTAGTGAACCTGTGCCAGAAGCTGCCATGCAAACCCAAGGCATGACACTACCACCATCATGTCTCACAACTGAGCTTCTATTCAATTTAACTTTAATTTTAGTGCTTTAAACAATAGACATTTTTGCAAAGCAGACTTTAAATGTAAATGTATCCCTAGTGAGCAGGTGAGAGGCTTGGAGGAAAATCTTCTATGAGACGATATTAGGAAGAAACACTGATCGGAACCAGATGGGAAGCCATACATGTACTCATCTGGGTGACACCAGATTATCAAAAGAGCTACGCTATCTGGGTTGTAGTGAAATGTTGACTCTAATTGGTCTAATTGGTAATGGGTTGCCTGATCAAGTTTTGTGAGGTCAAACGGCTATCCAGGCATGATTGATAACTATGGGAGTCTATTGATAAACCTCTCTGCAGTAGTGGTTACACAGCCAATGATCTAGCTGTGCATTCACTACGTTCTAATCTTATGTTAATTTGGTTATCAAAACAAACTTTAAGAATTTCTTCTATTTTGTTTAGCTATGCGAACAGACACAGTCTCGGTATTATGGAACCTGGATGACGACTCATTGCAGCTAACAGATCAGTTTAGCCTGCTCTCTAGCCTCGACTCTGGATTGTCATCTCTTAACTAGACCTGCCCTGAGACTGTGCTATGCTCCAATGAGAGCAGCACCTTCCTGAGTGGGTTGGTCATCCAAATCTTTTAATTATAACAGTCAGACCACACATAAGCAAGAGGACGCTCGTCAGTCATGTTTTAATATTTTTGGTCACTTGTGTGAGGGCAGAGCTCACACCACCACCTTCAAACAGATAAAAAAAGCACTCCACATGCTACTACCTCCATCGAACGGGGGGAGGTGGTGGTGGCAACATTGTGGGCTGGAGTCAAGGAATCCAGAGAGTCAATCAGCAAGCCCAAAATGCTGCTCACCCTCCAGGAAAAAAAGAAGAGCAGCTGAGCTGATGAGGCCAGGTACAGTAGGAGAGGGCTTTTTTTGTGTGTTAGGCTAAAAATAAGGGCAGAAAATGCCACTCCTCCCAAATGCACCCATTTTGGCTGTAAAAGTGAATGGATAGTTGGTGTCTGCTCTTCCAGATTTGGGGCGTATAGCCATTCTGCTCAGTTCTGGGCCAGAAGGCTGAGCCAACAGGGACCTTGGTAGTATTGTGCGTCCATTGCGACATCCATGAAGTCCCTGCCACACAGGTCTGGAGCTGGGTCAGTGAGTGGTCATTGCTTGTAGGAGTTCTATTAGACCTTCTTGTACCACTGCTTATTGGGAGAGACTGGCCAGGGCTGACTAATCAACATTATAAGCTTGACAAAAGTTTGACACTTTCAATTATCTCAGATTCCTCCTTTGATCTTTAACACAAATGAATTCGGTATACAGAAAAAATAAAATAACTGGCATTGCAATACTAATGCGTTCAGATGGGATTGTGTGGCTGTGATGGTAAGGTGTCTACAAAACTTTGGCAATATGTAAGGTCCTGGATAGACATATACATCCCAGAAAAACATAAAGCCTTGGAACAATAGTGTATTGTGAACAAAGCATCCTAGGTAAGGAAATATAGATCTCTAGAACTGGGACGTTGAGGTGGAGTCTTGGTGAAAGCTCTGCCTAGCATAAAATGCATTAAAATCGCTTCTCAAAGGGGTGACATGGAGTTGCCAGAGTCAGGTTCCATTAGAATGGCCAATATTTTATTTCCTAAAAAGAGTTATTTCAGAAAATAAATCATTTTATGCGCATCCCTACCTCTTTTATTTTCTCCCTGAATGGATGTTTCGATATTCAGTGTGTGCTTTAATAATAACTGTTATTGTCTTTCTTCTCTATGAATTATAGATGGATCGGCCCATTATTTCTGTACGTGAATCAAAATGTGTGTGTGCGTGTGCAAAGCGAATAATAAATCCGCGATGGCTTTTTAATTTGTTTGTGAGAATATATCTAGCATTGTTTTACTAGCACCAAATTCTGGTGTCTTGCTTGATTTTTTTTTTGTTGTTGTTGTTGTTTTAGGTCAGCATGGTAATTAGTTGGACACAATGGCATCACTTTGGACAGCATTTCATACATGCTGACACATTGTATTATCAACATCACATTAGCATTGACCACCCATGCTTATTGTTTCACTTCCTGTTAGCAATGCCCAATAAGGAAAGCTAACAAGAAGCAGACACGGTTACATACATAATTAACTGCTGGTCTAATGTTTAGGGGTAACATCAGGGATTATGTATTTAGGGCAAAGACCAATAACAGTCTTGTTTTTATGGTTTAATTACAGAGATGAAATATGATCTTATTTTGTCCTATAATTACCAGTCCATGTTTGCCTTGTCATTTCCTTTTAGTGACACCACTAGAAAAAAACAGTAAAACATAATCATCTCTTATTACTTACATTTCTATATAACTGCAGTTGGAAACATCAGATCAAGTGGACTTAAGGGGGTCATTTGAGATGAAATCCATGCTCATACACACACACACACACACACGCACACACATATGCACACACACACACACACCCTCTTACCCTGAGCGAAGAATCAAAGGAGACAGATGCCAAGAAGCATCTGTGATGGTGGTCCACCATCCAGAACACACACACCTCCAACAGTAACAGTGAATATACCTCCTGGAATTCATCTTTCTAAACCCAGCTTCAAAAAGACCTAAGTCACCTTGAGGCTAATCCTCACACACACACACACACACACACACACACACACACACACACAACATTCACATGGCTAAATTGATCACTCTTACAGCGACAAACAAAAACAGATCCATTCACCCTCCAAAGGTCACTTACCAAACCTCCATCACTTCTCACTAATATCAATTCAGTAAAGCATGTTCTAATAGTCTGGAACCAGCAAGGCTGCTAGGGCATAACACACATTAAGGAGAGCACTAATCCATAACAGGTGTAAGGAATTAAAGAAACATAGAAAATTGTGGACATAGACTCATGCAAACAGAATACTTGGGACAGGGGATCATGAGAACAGAGAACTGAGGACACTATGGAGTACTGGGTTGTGAAACTATAGAGTCCTGGTAACATACAGTATGGGCATAAACATAGGCTAATGGTTGCATAGTACCATGGAAGCATATAGTACTGTGGACATAGGAACCATGGAAACATAGAAACCATAGGAAACAGGACACAGAAGCATGGAAACATGGGGTACTGGTGACACACAGCCATTATAATAGAAGTGTTATTAAAGCAGGCTATTGGGGGTATACTGCCATGGCAACAGGGTACAGGAGACATACTGTAGGGGTTTGAAACATTAGAAAGAACAAACTTTAGACATGGAATCATGAAACATAGGTAACTGACTTAAAGCTATGGAAAAAGGTCAGTGGGAACATAGGACATTGGCAACATTCAGTGCTCTTAACATTCAGTGCTCTTAATTCCAGCTTTAATAGAATCCACGTGAGAAGTCCATTCCTGATCATATGGATTAATCATATGGAGTAGCAGTTTAATTCCCATGACGTGAATGTGCTTTAAGGACTAACTGGCTAGTTTACCTGCATCCATTGGACATATATAAGTTGCATATCGTCGCTGTCAGGTGGAATCCTCGTATCTCCAAAACTGTTATTTTTCAGGAAATTAAAAAAACGCCGTACCTTATCTGCAGTGCACAGGGTTTAGTCCGCGTTGCAGTGGATTGTCTTGCGCTAAATTCCTGTCCTCAGACGAGCACCAGAACTAGCGGGGGTCAAGATTTTTTTTTCTTTGAGCCCAGTGTTTTGAAGACATTTACCTCAGAAGACGTGTTGATTCGTTGCGACTCTTCTTGAGGAGAAATATGCCGTGAAGCTCTCCCGTGGAGTGAGGAAGAGGTGGACAGTTGAAGTGTCCAGTGGAGTTATGAGATTTGCGCTCAAGCTATTTTCAAGACTTTAGATTGGTTAATAATTTGTAAAAATAACAGACCCACGTGGGGACTGACCAATAGCATCGATATGTGAAAAAAATATGAAATTGACCAAATTTGGACATACGAGGTTTCCGCCCAACAGCGACGATATGCCATCATATGATGGCAAGCAATTTCTTCTACTCTACCTCATTGGATCAAAAGCCAGGGCCAAGAATATTGGGCGTAAGGTGCGAATGCACCCTAGATGAAATTCTAGTTTATTGCAGGCCACCATTCTCACACATTCACAAGTAGAAGCAATTTATCTTAACCATGGCAAGTACTTCCAAGTTCTTGGTAGCTAAGAGGAAAATGGAGAACCTGGATGAACCTGGATGCATAAGTAATGCTTGTTCACTATGTTTGGCTTGCATGAAAATTTGACCGTACAATCAAATGATACCATGCCTTCCCAGGAATATACTGCTCTAGAATACAGTATGTCCTCTTGGGTATATATGATGTTGGGAACTTATTGTCCAGATAATACAGGGTAATAGAATCATAAGGATAAAGGAATATAATATAAAAATGGTTGAGCAATGATCTTATCTTTGTGAGCAAAGTGGGAACCTAACAATTTTCTTAAAATTGCAAGAAAGAAAAAAAGGATTGCCTAAGCAATTGCTTTTCTGTGCCTGTGACCAGAAGGTTGTGAGTTCAACTCCAAGCACCTCTGTTAATGTCTTGAATCAGAACTGTTTTCGAATTTCATCAAAATATCTGCAGTCACAGGGTTAAAAAATACGAAATATGTTTATTTATGTTAGTACAGCTCTTAATCTTCATACTGACAGTGCTCCTTATCCTCAAACCAAGGACTGTAGTGAGTTTTCACCTGATGGAAAATCTCATCTAAACTCCCTATCTATACAGTGTAGGCTCACATATTACAATACGACAGAAATATAACCAGGTTTTATGTTCTAAATTGAGATTAAGTTTTCGTATTGAGTGCAAGTTTTCAAATTTCAGAGCGTAATTACACAGCAAAGCACAAGAGGTTATGGAGCCCAGTGCAAACACAAATTTACACACACAGTCAAAAGCTTTATTTAAATGCTGTGTGTAGGAAGAGAGCGAGCCTTACTGTACATGACTGCTGTTCTTTAGAACTTCATAATGCAAGGAACTAATCAAAGTGTTGTTTTTTTTTATTCCAAACACAATACACACACACACACCAATGTAATTCTGTATTTATTATTACTGCCAGCCTACTGAGGAAGATGAGGATTTCTCCTTTACTGACTGATTCACTCACTGACTGAGTAAACAAATCAGTGTATGACCGAATCATTGTCAAACTGACACAGTGCTTGTGATTTACAGACTAACTGGTTCACTAATCTCTAGTCTTGGATGACTGAATCACTAAATGAATGACAGACTGACCAATTAACTGACTGACCAATGAGTGACTGGTCACTGACGATCATAGTGTGGTTCACTGACTGATTATATAAATCATTAACCCACTGAGTGAATTGCTTCCTGAAACAAAGATTGAATGAATCTCTAACCTTATGAATCAGTTGCCCAGTGAATGATTCGTTCACTGACTGAATCACCTAACCGAATGCCAGACTAACCAAATCATTGACTGATCAATGAATGAGCTTCCTGAACTAAAGACTGAATGAATTTCTAACCTTATGACTCAGTTACCCATTTAATGATTCATTTATTGACTGAATGTTAGGCTAACCAAATCACTGACTGATTCACAAACTGACATAATCACTGACTAAACTTCTGACAGAGCAATTCAGAAACGATGGTCTATTACTGCCTAAATATTCACTAATTCACTGAATTAGTCATTATTCATGACTTCCTGACCCATTAATTGACTGACCCACTAACTGAATCATTTTATGATTAGCTGACTGACTAACCAAATGATTGACTCACTGAGTGAATCGTTTCCTGAAACACTGACTGAATTACGGCCTTGCTAACTAAATTACATAATCCTTATTATTTATTTAGATATACTATTTTGTATGTCTTTCTATGATTAATATTTAAAGTTAGAAATGTGTAAAACGTTTGTGTGTGTGTGTGTGTGTGTGTGTCTTTACTGAAGCAAGTGAAAGAATGTTGTGTGGAGAAATGCACCACGGTTAGATTTTTTTTAACCTCCACTCGCCTTCCTGTAGATGATGGGAAAACAAATCACACAGACATACACACACACACTCAGTGCAAATGACTCCCAACCAATTACTATATGATTCCTTTTGGTACCCTCACTCACTCACTCACTCACTCACTCACTCACTCACTCACTCACTCATTTTCTACTGCTTATCCGAACTACCTCGGGTCACGGGGAGCCTGTGCCTATCTCAGGCGTCATTGGGCATCAAGGCAGGATACACCCTGGACGGAGTGCCAACCCATCGCAGGGCACACACATTCTCATTCCTTTTGGTACCAAAACAGTAAATAAAACCATTTGACTACATATTATATATTATTTATATTTCTGGTGTGTGTATATATATATATATCTATGAATTTCTACAAATTATCAGAAAATCTTGCCAAAGGAATCTCTGAGGTAGCTAGAGAGCTTCAGACGTTAGAAGCAATTGAGAGGACAATCATAGACCAGGCACTTCATGAAGTTCATTATTGAAAAAAAAATAAAATATATATATATATATATATATATATATATATAAAATTTTACCTGGAGACTAAGGAAATATAATATAATATAAATTTGCATTTGTTCCAAGGCCAAAAACCTTTTATTTTAGTCTTATCAAATCATTAAAGTTTAGAGGAAATCTAACAGCACTCCTAACCCTGAGAACAATATCTCAGTTATGAAGCATGGTGGTAGTAGCATCCTGTCATGCTCATGGTTTTCACTAACAGGAACTGAGAAGCTCGCCAGAGTTGAAAGACTGTTTTCTTCTAGAATTGCCCTGTATTTTGCTTCATCCATCAAAGCGCCACACAGAGTTGGAGTGACTCGGTTAAAGCTCACACCTCAATCCAATTGAGACTCTGTAGCAATGTTCTGTTCACCAGTGCCCTCCATCCAGTGTGACAGAGCTGGAGCAATTTACCAAGAAGAATGGTCAAACATATCAGGATCCAGATGTGTGAAGCTGATAGAGAGATATCCCAGGAGACCTGTGTCTGTAATTGCATCCAAAGGTGTTTCCATCCAGTATTGATCCAGAGGAGAACGGGGTGGTGGTCAAATACGTATTCAACAAATTTCAAACTAAAACCATCTCTTTAGACCAGATTTACAAATACTGTACCAGACATTTTGGCTCAGCTACTTTCAAGCCCCAAAATATATGTGTTTTATAAAATCTTATTAAATGTATGAGTTCAGAAATGTGACACTGAAACGATCTCTGATTTCTGGCAGTGACTGATGAAACACAGCCAAGCATGCTGTACGTTAAGATGGCCTCATGCTGTGCACATTGCCTCATTAACAAAAAGTTAAGCAAGTGCATGCGGTGCTAGAAAACTGTGACACTGTTTTGGCACTTCTCCGGGGTTTTTTTTTTTTTTGAGCAACCTTCGAAGCTTTCAGGAAAGAAAAGGTTGCTTAATATCTGTAAGCATAAGAGAAAGCAAAGCACATTCCCAATCCCATTGGCATGAGCATGTAATTGTAAGCAATTATGAGTTACTACTGTATATCACCCCACAAAGTGCTATTTAATTCTGGCCCATATACCGTAGCTTCCTGGTTAATGTACAAAACAACTACAAAGGTACAGTATATGACTTGATAAGAGTTAACAGTTAACGTTATGATCATTTTAAACACAATAAATCTCATGTTAAGTTTCCAGAGAAATTGCTCATTATTTAACATAGAGTGTAAAACAAAAAGTAAAGCCATGTCACAATGTCCATCTGATCCAAGGTGATATAAATTTGTGTTTATAAAGCCATATCATCCTTGTTTTTTCTCTTATCTAAGTAATTTCCTTCAGTATAAATGCACTATATATTACTGTGTTCTGCATGAAGAAGCATATCCTCTCTATCTGTCTCTCTCTGTCCCTGTAGTACCAAATCTGATCAACAAACTTTCATGTGTTTTGCTATTTCAGACTGCAATCTGCTGCTGCTGCAATAAGAACTACTAAAACTTTCACCAATCGTGTCCCATAAATCACTTTTTAAAATGATTTGGTTGGTCAGTGGGTTGATGTGAGGGCTGGTCTCACATCACAACTTACAGGACTTGAAATGATTTCTAACAATTTGGTGTCAGGTACCAAAACACACCAGAGTCCTTGTCTCGACCGGTCTGAAATGTCAGCACAAGGGGGATGTACACAATATTCAGCAGGTTGTATTAATGTTATGGTTGATCGCCAAGTCCTGTAAGTTGAGTTATGGCCTCTGTGGATCGGACTTGTTTGTCCAGCACATCCTACAGATACTTAATCAGGGTGAGATTTGGATAATTTGCAGGTCAACAACTCTTTTTTTTTCATTCATTCATCTTCTACCGCTTATCCGAACTACCTCGGGTCACGCGGCGCCTGTGCCTATCTCAGGCATCATTGGGTATCAAGGCAGGATACACCCTGGATGGAGTGCCAACCAATCGGAGGGCACACACTCATTCTCTCACACAATCACACACTACGGACAATTTTCCAGAGATGCCAATCAACCTACCATGCATGTCTTTGGACCGGGGGAGGAAACCGGAGTACCCGGAGGAAACCCCCAAGGCACGGGGAGAACATGCAAACTCCACACACACAAGGTGGAGGCGGGAATCGAACCCCGACCCTTGAGGTGTGAGGCGCACGTGCTTACCACTAAGCCACCATGCCCGCCCTCTTTTTTTATGTTCCTCAAATCATTCCTGAACACTTTTTGGTGGTGTGAAAAGACCTGAAAGAGGGACCTGGTATTTGGGAATATTGTAGCCATGAAGTGGTTTACTTGGTCTGCAGCAATTGTCTTCTGATTAGCTTGGTAATATGTGTCAGAGTAACGTCCACATTCCATGTTTTCCCAGCAGAACAATGCCCAGAGCTTTCTTCATGCTGCGTGCTGATGCCATCTCTTTAGCATGATGGTAATTAACATGATGTGGAAAAAAAACCCTGAGATTCATCAGACCAGGTCACTTCCTTCCATTGATCTAATGCTTCCATTGTAGGTGCATTTGGGTGTCTGACAGGATACAGCATGGACACTAGTGGCTACACAGCCAGATATGCAGAAAGCTGTGATACACTGTGTGTTCTGACACCTTCCTATCATAGACAGCCTTCACCTTTTTCAGATACAGTTGCTTTGTATCTGATACATGGCCTTCACTTCCCATAGCAATCGTTGAGCCTTGGCCACCAGTGACTCTGTCTCTGGTTCACTAGTTGTCCTTGTATGGATCATTTTGTAGCTAATGACCACTGCATACTATCATCACCACACAAGACCTACTATTTTGGAGCTGCTGTGACCCTCGTCATAATCACTCAGATCTTTACAGGAACACATTTTTCCTGCTGCCTAATGTATCCCATACCATTAAAGATACCATTGTAAAGAGATAATCAATGTTATTCACCTCACCTGTCAGTGGAGTAGACAGACTAGTTGAATAAATGGATGAATGGGTCTGTTCATAATCATAGCCTTATGGATATAAGATAAATGGATGGATGGATGGATGGATGGATGGATGAATATAAACATGTTACATAAATGTTTAATATGTCCTCTGTTATTTTTTTTTTCTGTAGCTTGTAGTTAGTTTTTGACTTATTTTTTTTTTTCATTGAACATCTGCACATCCTTTAATTGTTGCGGCTGTACAAGCTGAATAGCCCTCAAGCACTTGTGTGTAGAAAAGGAACCTTGTTTCTTTTGAGACATGACTCAAGGTCAAAGACTTTAGCAGCTTAAATAAAGGCATGATTTATTTAAACGCCAGAGCTGCAGATATTCTACTGCAATTTGCTTTTTAAATGAATAATGGCCGACGGTAATAGAGTTTTGAAATTCTGTAACGTTCAGTTCCATGCGGCAAAGTGCAGATATTTACTCATATATGCTGCAATAAACTTTCTTGCCTATAATACGAATTAAGTTGTAATGAAACCTACAAACAGTAAGCCCACCTTTCTGATTTACATTAACCAATTAGATCTTCAAGCACCAGATGTAGCTGCAACATGTGTTCCTCATTTACAGTCAGGAGAGTGTGTTATAATAATAAATCAAACAGCGCATTACAGCCACCGGGGGATTTTGAGGTGAAGATACAAAAGCGTTCAGCTAATCTTGTTAGTCGTGCTTGACTGCTGCAGATGATCGTGATCTCAATAGCTAACATGCTTGTGTTACAATGCACGCTACAACGTGCTCTGTGTTTCATGCTGCGGTAGTTTCACAAGGTTCTACTGCAGGTTTGAATAGTCTGTAAAAAAACACACACACACATCGGCAATCAAGAGTTAATGTAGCATAAAAAGTTTCAAGGTACAAAAGCAAAAAAAAAAAAAAAAAAAAAATATATATATATAAACTGACTGGCCACTTTATTGGCATGTAGACATGGTCAAGACGATCTGCTGCAGTTCAAACCGAGCGTCAGAATCGGGAAGAAAGGTGATTTAAGTGACTCTGAACGTGGCATGGTTGTTGGTGCCAGACGGGCTGGTCTGAGTATTTCAGAAACTGCTGATCTACTGGGATTTTCACGCACAACCATCTCTAGGGTTTACAGAGAATGGTCTGAAAAAGAGAAAATATCCAGTGAGGGCAGTTCTGTGGGCGCAAATGCCTTGTTGATGCCAGAGGTCAGAGGAGAATGGCCAGACTGGTTGGAGCTGATAGAAAGGCAACAGTAACTCAAATAACCACTCGTTACAACCGAGGTATGCAGAAGAGCATCTCTGAACACACAACACGTATATATATATATATATATATATATATATATATATATATATATATATATATATATATATATATATTTTTTTTTTTTTTTTTTTTTTTTTTTTTAAGTAGTCTCACCTTTTTGAAGCCAATTGAAAAGTTTTACACTAAAGCTAAAGAGCTAATGTAATCCACCAGTTTAGCAGCATGCAAACTGTAAGCCTTAATCATCACATAACATTTAAAGAAATTGTTGGGCTCAGTTAATAAGAATAATAAGTGAATAAATATTCTTTTAGTTTACATTTTTAAAAAAGATCATATTTAAATTCATATTGAGAGAGAGAGAGAGAGAGAGAGAGAGAGAGAGAGACCAAACCTGGAGTCTGTGTGTATCTTGGGCTCCAATATTGGTAAGTTTGTTGGTTACTGGTGATGTGGGTGTTACACACTTCTGGCACATGAACACATGCATGGTTGAAACAGACATTTGGTTCTAAGCATTTGACAGCAAAAAGGGCAGCTTCTTCAACAAAGTTTAGTCATCATCTCCTGTCCAAGATGAGGCAGATGTCACATCCTTGATTGGCTCATGCATAATTAAGCGGTTTATTAAGCCGAAGTATTTGCCCTGAGGCAATGGAAATTTAAAAATATCCCTGTTTGAACAGAGCGAACAGAGAGGAATAAAATGACAATGAAGAAGAGTTCTGGAAAAATCATTTCCCAGTGATTACCGTGTTCAAGGGTTAAGGGTGAAGTGATACAGACAGGTAAGTCTGAGGCAAAGGCAGTACTTTTTATTAGAAACCTTCTATATTACAAAGAACAGTATGTTTTCATCGATTCAGCAGTTCAATTTGTTGTTTTGATGATTCATAATTTCAAGACACTAGAATACCTTTATTAAAAAACATCATGTCCATAAGAAAAATGAAATCATCAATACAGCTTGATGCGCTCTTGCTCTCCTTTCAACATTACAAATAACATAATGAACACTAGTTTTATGTCAGAAAACAAAGGAATTACACTCCCACATGCATTTGTCCTCTCGAGACCTGCACATTCTCATTTCTCTGTACTATTTCTAACCAGCCAAGCATGATAACTATGGAAACAAGGCAAAGTCTCCAAGCTAGAAAATAATATATTATGCGTCTCTTAAATGGGGTAACGGTAGTTTGAGTGCACAACCAAGTCTTTTTTTATAATTTATGAACACCGTTTAAATAATAAAATTTGTAGGATCTCCCTGTCTACCACCCCACCTACCCCACCAACTTGTTCCCACCATACAGTACATACGTCTAACAAATTCTAACAATCCTAGACGTTGCTGAGCATTTCCTCTGTCTTACATGCACCCAAAAAGCTTAGCATTCATTTATACTAGCTATTTTTGTATGTGTTAGTGATGTACAGTATCATCATGACTGTCTTTTAAACACAGGGTTCCCACTCTTTTTCAGAGATCATTTTCCAGGACATTTCAAATTTAGCAAAAAAAAGACAAGGATCACAGATTCACGGCCTAAAGTAATATGTTCTTCTCTCCAGAAGTCTTAAAAACAACGTACACTTTATGGCTATTACTTAACTATACTTTTAAAGACAATTTGTCATGTGAATGAAATTTCAACCTTTATAAAATAAAAAGACCGCACATATTAATACCCTTTCCTTTCTCAGGCCAATGCCGTCATGCATGCTTTAGTTTGCTGTGCATTCCCCTTGCACATGATATTCAGATTAACAAGGTTAATATAACCTGCTTAACCGTCACCATTCCTAGCGCCTGAAACCGCCAACACAAGACAGCGTCGTCCGTCACAGCGAGATTAAACAGCATAACAAAAACCCGTCAAAACTCAGCATCCCTGAACAGAGCGCTTTCTGTTACTAACGTTAATTGTTTTCGACCAGTTGTAAACTGTTCTTTAAATGATCAAGAACATTTAAAAATAATAATTTTCCAGGACAATTTATGTTTTCTCTCATTTTCCATGTGTTTTAAAGGACTGGAACATTGGTCATTAATTTTCCAGGATTTCCAGGTTTTCCAGGACTCGTGGGAACCCTGTAAACACTACTAGATATTAGGTCAAGGCTAAACCTTAACCTGAACCTGCTACATTTAACTCAGACTTTTTCTCCAAGACCAACTGTAGCCACCAAAAATGCCCCTGGAATCTCCACACTGGGAAACCACCAGCAATGAGGAAGGATAAGTGGCGTCTTAACTAGACTAAGGAGACTCGCTTGCCATTCTTTGCTCCCTATCATTCTCAAACTCTGCAAGTACAAGAGTGTGTGTATTCTCTTCTAAAAGGAACTACAATTTAATCTTGTTATCAGTACACTGGCTTTTGGAGAACATACAGTATCACACAGAGCCCTGGAGATAGAAGGCTTTTTTTCTTCACTGCAGAAACTGAATTACAGATGAGCAAAAGAAAGGTAGTATGTTATGCTCATCAGAGCTTCACCCCAATGTATAAACAATAAAGACGTTATGCTTACCAGATCTGAAGCATATCGTCCTTAATGATGGAGAATCTGGTTACCTAGAAAGCTTTATATCCCAACACAAATGAACACCAGTGTGGTATATAAGATGTTACATGGACACCTATTAACATGAAACCATGTAACCAGAGGCCACACTTACTGTATAGTAGTCAAGCTCTTCAACTAAGCAAATATGAAGCAAGTTTGACCCAAATACAATTATCATCACTTTAGGAGACTGGATACCTGATTGTTGCTACTTACCTTTACCACAATGCCTATAAAGCCATCATTTACACCCCTTTGGTAAATCATATTACCTATTCTTCTGGCTCCTGGATCATCCTGAGCCTCCAGCTACTCAAACCATAGCCTGCTCTCTTCTGGCAGATAAATCCCCATTTCCAACACCACCCAAACCCTTTTCAATCCCTTTGTCCTCACAGTCCGGCTCTATACTCTACTGTACACCAACCAAATCAACTCTCTATTCTCATGTACCCTAACTTTGTCCCTCCTCACCAGCCTCATCTCCATGCCGTACCCATATGGCCTAATAAAGATCTTTATGGGGCTTTTTACACCTGGTCACTTCATGTGTTTTCTGTGATCCGATAGCTATCCGATGGTAAAAAGACGAGGTCCAAATGCCCTCCGAAACGGTTTCAAGATGGATATAAATCTGATGGTTCAAACCACTTCAGGAGGTGGTCTGGGACGCATTTCAGATGAAACTGGACAGGTGTAAATGAATGTGGTTGTTCAAGCCACATACGTCAGCGCTATACTCCTCCCAAACGGAAGTACGTCACTCGCAGGTGACTCACGAGTCGTGCATCGTGCCAGAAACAAATAACATGGACGACACGCAGGGTTGGAACACTCGCGAAACGCAGGCACTTATTGCTCTATGGAGCGATGAAAGCGTCCAACAAAAATGAACATCGTCCTAACAAGTTTCTTCGCCTTGTTTTTGATTGCATTCTGAAAACCATATACACCAAAGTGCGTTCCATGTCAATTACCCAGTAATGAGGCCTTCCTTAAAAATATTTTGGTTTGCAGCCTTCGGGCGCATCATTGCAAACCTTATTTTGATGCTGGGCACAGTTTCTCCAGAACTTCGTGCCAAGTTAAAGCGGTGTCGAGCTGTTTTATTTAATTTTTTAGATGTATTATGGTGTATTATTGCTTTTATATTAATTGTTTGAAGAGTAAAAAAAAAATTGGTCGGTCTTAACGCAAATTTACAACCGGCAAGTCGGTCGGACTTAAAGCAAAAAAAATAAATAAATTGAGTCGGTCCTAAATTGACAGGGTCGGTCGGGTTACGGCAAACAAGAATATTTTTAAGGATGGCCTGAGGTAAAATATATTAGCATTTCGGGCTGATATCCGATTCACCAAGACGCGTTTATGTGGCCTAATGTAAATGTAACCGTTTTAACAAATCAGATAGCTATAGGATCAGAGAAAACACATGAAGTGTAAAAAGGCCCAATGAGTTTGACCAACCAGATATCCATCTCTGCCCCATCCTCAACTCATCCTTGTGAGGGACATATCCTATACCCTATCACATGCTCTTTGCATGCATAAATTTTGTCCTCATTTCAGTGCAGTTCTCAAGTAAGATGTTTTATGAGAACTTCTTACTGAAGATATTTTGGCCACACTTTTAAAGACGCACCGCCAAAATAACATTTTCTAATCTAGCCTGAAGTTTGAGGTTTCCAGAATCCGAAGCATCCTTTGTGAGTCTCGGCATCTTTTTTTTTTTTTTTTAAACAAAATTTAGTTTCTTTAGCTTCAAGCAACATATTTTAAAAGAACTATTCAATCAGTTTATTCAGATGTTGCTTTTCTTGCCTAACTCAAGAAATAATCACAGTTCCCTGAAGTACATCAGACACTTGGACTCTGCTATCTGTTTAATGATGGGTTATGACTCAGAGTTCTGTGCTAAATAAAAAAAATGGCCTTTGGCCTTTTGGACAAACTCAGGAATTCAGGAACCGTTTAAAAAAAATGTCATGCTTAAATTCAAGCCACCGGGCATTCTGGGAGAGAAAAAGGGATGTAGTGCAAACAGATGAATAAAATCAAGTTGACCTTTATCTGCCTCTGATGTGACCAGTCTCAAAACAGTGACAGAGAAAGATGGGAGCAATAAAAGTGTCACTTTTCTCCCGGTTTATTATATTGAAGTGAACTGGCTCAAGTATAAAATAAACTTGCCTCAAATATGACATGAATCAACTGAGGTAAGCTTTACTAAACACTTTGTCAGATTTAGGTATGGATCAAGAATTTTAACACATTGTCTTGTACATCAGGGTTTCCCATCTGTATAGCGAGGTGTGTGAGAAGGACATTAAGACTCGATCATAATCTCAGATTTTCTAGGAAGTAGTGAGCACAAAAGGATTCGGTGGTGACTACTGCATGCAACCAGGTACACTTTCAAAAGAGTTCAGTGTAATACGTTGCACAAGGATCTTTCTCATTTCCTAGAAATCTAGCACTTGTACATTAATAGATCTGTTAAAAAAAATAAATAAATAAAATCTCATCCAGATTGTTCTTGGTGTCAGTGGAATCATTAAGTACTTGAGGGTATTCGGCGCATGAACACTAAGAAATATACAGAGGAACAGTACTTTTGTTGTTTGTAACCATGAGTTTAACAAGAGGGCTCAGCTTGCATGACCGCTAATCCCTTGGTCAAAATCTCCACTACAGTCTACACATATTCCCTCTAAACGTCTGGCATCCCCTTTCCTTCAGTAAAAAGATCTACAAGTATGTTTTCCATGCCTCGTGCGTCAGATACAACTTTACCTGGCTCAGACTACTGTAGGTTCTGGACAAAACAACAAGGTCAAGTGAGAACTGTTCATCGATGCATGCCAACGTGGTTTAAAGTGCTTTAGATAGGCTTTGGCAAACATGTATTAGTGCTGGTTTGTTCCATCTACTTTCTGCTTCTAGTGTGTGAAACATTAGAACGTAAATAATCTCTAGCTGACTCTGTTACTTATGGGAATGCTGTCACTCATCTATACATTTTTTTTTTTTTTTTTGGAGGGAGATGATTAAAATGTAGAAGAAGCAACACATACATTACTGTGAAATTCTGTTTGTTAGGAAATTTCATCCATGGGGTCATGTATGAAAAGTACACCTGGAGAAAAGAGGGTTCAAGTGATAAGGCTTTAACCGCTGACTTTCTGGTCACTAAACCAGAGTCTTAACTGTTGAGAAGAAAGAACAACCTCAAGTTGTTTTTGTACTGTTCTTTTGCTCCATGTTCATGGTCACCACAGGAGATCATCTGGTGGTATTTGTTTTGGCACAGGTTTTATGCCAGATGCCCTTCCTGATGCAACCCTTCCAGTTTATAGAGGCTTGAAACCAGCACTGAGTGTTAACTCTTCAGTAGATGGGTTGGCTCCCAGCTCTGGAATCATTCCCAGGCAACAGCAATGAGAATGCAGGATCCTGCTGCTGGACCACCATGGAAGCTAAACTTTTTTCTGGAACGTTGTCTGAGCAGTGGATGATATCTCCCTGTTTTGGTCCAAAATCTAGTGGAATTTCTTCTCAGAAGAAAGGAGGCAACAAATGATGTGACCATCTATAGCAGGGGAGTCAAACTCAAATTCACAGTGGGCCAGAATATAAAACTGAGATAAAGTCACGGGCCAAACTGAATATTTATTGAAAAATGAACTGCAACTGATTTGTAATGTTCAACCTTTTTCATATGGAAACAAACTTTAATTTTGCTTGAACACAGGATTTGGAACAACCAGAGCTTGATATTACAAACACATAAGAAATTAAATTTGAAATAAAAGACACATCAGTGGTGTTCATTTCTTATTTAAAAAAATAAATAAATAAATGATGCCTCTCGATGGATCATTTTGAGTTCCTTTTTGAAGTGGATCTTTTTTAAAACCAACAACAAAACAACCAAAAATAATCATTTCATTCGATGAAAATCCAACTTTTTGACTAGTGTCTTCTTATGTTATATTCTTTGGTTACAGACACGTTAGCTCCGTTAGCACACAAGACAAACAGGTCTGTTCTTTATATTCGTGAACAGATAATCTGCCTCCCACCTGCCTTGAAAGCTCCTATTGTCCATCTTTCGTTTGGCCATTTTTATGGAGGGTGGAGTTAACTTGCCCGATGTGACTGTAGCACGGTTGTTAACGATGTCAACAGAGAATGAGGAGCGCTTGCTGTTCGTGACTACGCGTCAATACAGTGACAAGGCATTCTGAGATTTGTAGTATTAGCGGAGCATGCGGCTAGCCAGCTGTAATGCACATTTGATATGATCTCGCGGGCCAAATATAATTACACCTTAGTTTAACACCCCCTGAGTTTTACACTCCTGATCTATACATTTCTAATCCCCATGCATTTGCAATGAGATGTTCAATAGGCAACTCCGTCCAGGGTGTATCCTGCCTTGATGCCTGATGACGCCTGAGATAGGCACAGGCTCCCAGTGACCCGAGGTAGTTCGGATAAACGGTAGAAGATGAATGAATGAATGAATGTTCAATAGGCAGGCGTTTACAGTACATTCTTCTGGCCACACTTTTAGTGATCCACTGTATCCAGAATATGAAGTAAACTGGTGAACTTGCCTAAATATGAAAGGAAGAGAAAGGAATAAGCATAAAGCCGGCAATGTGACTCAGCGACTCCGACATGAATTGAGAAGTGTGATGAATATAAATACGAAAGAGCTTCATGGTGTCTGCTGCTCATTATTGCAGATCTCCTACGATTCCTAGATTACAGCCTCATTCGTCAGCTCGCTGATTCATAAATACATTTTTATAATTCGGCGAATGTGCATTCTGAGAAAGAATGAGGAGGAAGTGTGTGAGCAGTCGACTTGCATACTAAAGAAATGTATCAGCACCTGTCAATGCAGAAGAAGAGAAAAAACATTTAATAATAATAATAATAATAATAATAATAATAATAATAATAATAATAATAATAATCACTGAAGTGTAAAATTAACACATCCCCACTAAAACAAATTTTCTGTAGTAATTATTAAGCTTGTCTGTATTAAAGAGGACTAATGTGTGCATATGTTATCTGATCAGCAATATTCAGGTGACATATTCAGTTATTCAGTGACTCAGCAGCAAAGTAACCGACTCTGAAGGTGCAGCAGCAATGATTATCAGGGTCGTACAAAGCATTTGTTGCAGGCAGTTAATTTTAACAGTCCACCTATGTCTGAAACTCTCCCACGAGGATCTCAGAGAGTGTGAGAAAAAGAGACGCCTATATATAACGATCAGACATAATGATAATACTCGTGCTACCAAAACAGCTCTGACTCACCGAAGCATGGACTCCACAAGACCTTTGAGGGTGTGCTGTGGCATCTGGCACCAAGATATTAACTGCATATACTTTAAGAACTGTAAGTTCTGAGGTTGGGCTTTTATGGATCAGAATTGTTTGTCCAGCACATCCCATAGATCTGGGGAATTTGGAGGGCAAAACATCCAGCTGAAAGGGACTACTGCCATTAGGGAATACCATTTCTTGCCCTGCATCCTTGAGCCATCTCTTCTCAGGTAAATTATGCACACAAACCCTCCCAATGGTGGAAAGAATTAAAACACCATTCATCAGACCAGGTCACTTTATTCCTTTACACCAATGTAAAGTTCTGATAGTCACATGCCATATTGTTCGTGCCAAATTGTAGGTGCAGATAGACACCCTTCTTCAAGCAGCAAGAGGTAGCTGAATCCAGAGCTGCTAACAGTGAAGAATGTAACCGAACAGGTGGTCAGGGCAAGTTCCTAAAGAAGATACCCTCAGAGGAATGCAAAGCAGATAGTGTTTGGTCTCAAGGAATCTCCAAAGAGATGATTGAGTCATTAGAGTGTGCTCTGGCAAACATGGAGCAGAGACGGTTCTTCACTGGCCCCCAATGTGATGCCCCACCATGGCAAAAAGGCCAGGTGGTAGTAGACAGAGAAGAGTCCAAAAGGAATGCCCCAAATATGACACATCATCATTAGCCATCATAAAACAGCAGAGACATCAAAACACCACCTCTTTGGCGTTCTTGACCCAGGAAGGTGAGTCTGAAGATAAACCCAGGTTTCGACCCATTCGTGCCATCCTTGTTCCGTTCCCTTGATCAAATATGTCCAAAGCATGCAGGATTGCATCACCAGGAAGTTCAGATTGTGTGTTAAAGAAATCCTGAAAGGCCAAACCCCAGGGCAGTAACTCCTGTAGGAAAGGGAAAAAAAAATAGTTCAGTGATTTTATGCTAGACTGAAAAAGCCCACACACTCTCCTGCCACGTCTCTGTGCAATTTTTCTGTTCGCGCCGTCTCTTCTGTTGGCATGACAACTGTCCATGACCGTTGACATGCCAAATGCCCGTTAAACACTTTCTTCCAGCAAATATCAAACCAAAGCCATACAGTAGGAGGGGAAAAAAGGCTTAATGGAAATAGATCATTCAATAAATGCACTAAAATATATATATTTGGAGACTTATTAATGTTATTAATGTATATAATTGTGACCAGAACCAATAAAAATAAAATCATGAGCTCTAAATGAGTTATTTAAAGTGTTTTGTTACATTTTATATCTAATATTATTTTTATTTATGAATTTATATTTACTAAATTTACTATATTGTGTTCTACAGAAAATACAATTATTCTTCTATAAAATATAAATGAATTACATAAATAATTTCTAAAATATAAATTTATTATATATCATATTGCCTAACCCTATTTTTTTGCCAATGAAATTTCCCATTCTACCTTGTCTTATCTTTGTGTACCATATTAGCATCGTATTAGCCAAACAAGCATCTGTTCAGTCCTAGATTTTTCTCAAAGAAGAGGAAACTCATTGCGGAATATATTCAATTAGCCAATCTTCTCCGTATTGACCGCATATTGAAGATAATCAGGCTTCCTAACGAGCTCATACAGCACGGACATTATCACGTCTCCGATAACTGATAAACGTTTCCATAAAAAGATGATCCAATTTGGCCGACGGGACGCAATTACATCAAGAATGCAAATGCACATTAATTTCAACCGCGCGATTAATTGCGTCCAACATTCTTCATAACAAAAGGCCACTTGGCTGAGGTAATTAATTCTTGAGATGATAATCTAACATTTCCATTTCTGTGCGCTTGTGAGAAGGGTCAGTTTCCGTTATAGCATCGCAATTGTTCGATTTCTCTTAAGATATAAAACTCTAAAAGTCAGATGGATAGAATGATTAGATAGATAGATAGATAGATAGATAGATAGATAGATAGATAGATAGATAGATAGATAGAATTTATCATAATTTGTTAATCCACTGTTCTTTCTCATGACACTGTTTGTACGATCATTTCTCATTCTTAATCACTCAAAGAAAAGTAAAAAACACTTCATCGGTACGTCTCAGAATGATCTGATCTTGCTCTGAAAAATCCCAGGTATTTATACCATGTCCCCATATGCCATATCCCCATATACCGTGTCCCCATATACCGTGTCCCCATATACCGTGTCCCCATATACAATGTCCCCATATACCGTGTCCCCATATACAGTGCCCCCATATACCGTGTCCCCATATACCGTGTCCCCATATACCGTGTTCCCATATACCGTGTCCCCATATACAGTGTCCCCATATACCGTGTCCCCATATACCGTGTCCCCATATACCGTGTCCCCATATACCATGTCCCTATATACCATGTCCCCATATACCATGTCCCCATATACCATGTCCCCATCACTATTTTGTTGTACTGTTCCTAAACCAGGGAGACTGAAATGTGTGTCTTTTTTGTGTCTTTTTATTTCTATCCATTATATAAACTGTTTGTTAACTTTTTTATACTTCAACTGTTAACTTTATATTGTATGTCTGTTCCTATGCAGCTTCTTCCCCTGGGTCTCGCTTTTCCCGTAAGTGCAGTCATTCAACCAAGCACAAGGTTCCCGTCGTCAGCTGGCAAGCATAGCTGTTGACATGTCAGCATTGGCGGAGCATCTTCATGCTTCCACACTCGCTGACTTTCCTCCTCCTCCTCCTCCTCCTCCTCTGCCGTTTACCGCAACCTGCTCCATCCTTTCACTCTAAGCCATTATATACTGTATAGCAGCTCCAGCCGAGGCCCAGACGCCTATTTCTTTATGAAACTCTATCTTTCACCAAATTCTGTGTTAAGTGTGTTTATTTCCAATTTTTCATTCCCACAAGAGCAAACAAGAAAAGAAGCAAGAATTGTCTGAGCCTACAGTCCACTAACCACTGAGTCACACTGACAGATGCTCTCTCACACACACACACACACACACACACACACACACACACACACACACACACAAACACACCAAACCATGGGGCTACATTGCTGCTCTGTGAAGCGCAACATGCTGGACTGGACACTGCCAAAGACACACACACACACTTATATACTGTAATGGCACATAAATGTATGATCATTCCTTCACTTTCTGTTTTTCATGCCTTTGTTTTCACATAACCACATTTTCTCTTTTTTTCCCAATTCTTTTTATGTACATCATTTATCCTTATTCTATCGCACTCTCTCTGTCGCTCTCTCTCTCTCGCTCACTATCCCCCTCTCAGTGCTACTGCTGCAAACTGTTTCAGACCAAACTAAGCACTGGATGAAATGATGAAGTTGTGTGTGCTCAGTATCACGCCGTAACTCTCACCACTGATGCATGATTACCTCAGATTATTGTTCACGTGGCTGGGTGAACTTTCATTATACCATAATCTAAAAAAAAAATAAGCACAAAAAACCTATAGAATTTCTTTAACGCTGCTTCATCCATCATTCTGTCTTCATATCGCATTCCTCCTTTTCGTTTTATATTTCGTTTCCCTTTTCATTCTTTATAAAGAAGGAAGATTTCTATAAACACCGTGTCTCCTTCTAAATATAACTACATAGACAAAGGGAAATAATGTGAAGGATTTTTTTCTTTTTCTTCCAGATGATAAGCTGGGCTTTATGGAACACTATTTAGCATCCAGTTACCATGGCGACGGCAAGGCTTTGAGTCAGTTCAAAGTGTAGCCTGTACACGGATAATACACAGAGCTTAAATCACCTAAATAATGTATCTTATTCATTATTTTACAAATGCAACCTTTATATTGAACTTAAAACATTAAGCTATTTTACTGCATTACAGCGACGTGATAATGTTTATTAATAATTACATGTGAAACATTTCAAAATAAGCTTCAGGCTGTGAAAACTGCTGCGTTTCTTAACTGACAGCATGAGATAGATAAAGAGAGACAGCGAGAGAGACTGAGAAAAACAAATAGAAAAAAAAAACACAGAGAGAGAGAGAACATAAGAATAAAAGGGAAAGAGAGACAGCGAGAGAAGGTTTGTTGTGAGGGGGAAAAAAAAAGAAACTATGTTCTAACACATTTCCACATCTCCTCCTGGGACATCATTAAAGATTCTCTCAAACGCAAAGTTCTTTGACGCCTCTATCAGAAATCTGCACAGCAGTTCTACAGCAGCTCTGAGCAGATCTGAGAAGCCTGTGTTTCAAAATACATGAAGTTGACTCTTGATTAGATGCTAACCCCCCCCCCCCCACCCCAACTTTAACAACCCTGTCCTCCGACACCACCACCACCACTCCTCTAACAACCACCTCCTCCACCCAACTCACCACTCCTTCTTCTCTAACAATTCCCTCTCCTCCTCCTCCAACACCACTACCACTCTTAGTCCAAGAACCTCCTCTTACCCCAAACACACTACTCCTCCTCCTCTAACTACCTCCTCCACCCAACTCTCCACTCCTTCCCTTCTAACTTTCTATTAGAAAGTTAAACACCACCTCCACAAACCCCACCAACACTCTTCCTCCTCCAATAACACTAACACCACGCTCCACCTTCTCCTCTCCACAACTCACTCCCCTCATCTGACACCATTACCACTCTTACTCCAACACCACCACCATTCCTCCTTCTCCAACAACCCCCTCCCCTTATCCAAACCACTACCACTCTTTCTCTAACACCACTACTATCACTCCTCCTCCACCAATCACCATCACCATCACTCCTCCAATAACACCACTTGACCAGGATCATCAGCACCACTCCTACTCCTCCGCCACACCATTACGCTTCTTCAACAAAGCTTCCACTTTTCCTGCAGCACCACTAGCATCACTCCTCCAACAACTGCCTTCACTCCACTCCACTCCACCCATACCAACTGCTCCTCCTCCTCCAACAACCACATCACCAACCACCATCACCTCCGTGGTCACAACCCTGAGTCTGGTACTACAAGACATTATGTAGAACCCTACATGAGGGAGATTTTAGAAACCCGTTTCTGTCTATACTTATGTGACAGAGTGAGAAGGATGCATATGCATGAAGGCAGTTTATTAGGAATATTGGTGAGCAATATATTTGGTACAGCAGACAGATGCAATGGTAAAATAAAAAACAGGCATGGATCTTAGACACCATGCAATGTGAGGATAGCCGATACAAAACAAATGGCATGGTAAATGACAGGACACAAGCAAATATTACTTCACGTGTGTCCTGTCAAATTTTCAAACAAGGGTTTAAATACAGAAATCAAGACGCAAAGAACAATCGAGACTAATCAAGACGCATAAGAGTAACATCCAGCGACAAACCAGGGGCAGAAGCAGGACACAAATCTAAACAAAACACAAGTGAAGAAGTAAACAAAGCAAACACATGAAAACAAGGCAGTAAATATCGTAGCTCCGTGGGCTGCAATACACGCTGAGCAGCACGGCTTGCAGCGCACAGCGCAAGGGGGAGATTCGTGACAGCATGTCATGTTGGCTCTAATATTCCCAACATGACTGTTTAAAAAAGTCAGAACTGAGCGTCCTTGAAGAAGTTCATCCCGAACCATGAGAGTGTAGGGATGCTATGCTGAATGCGACATTTTCAGGCAGCTAGGAAATGGCACCTATTCAAAAGAACAAAAACAGAAAGAAAGGAAGGAAGGAAGGAAGGAAGGAAGGAAAGATTAAGAAATAATTCAAGTGGATGATTAAAGTAAGAAAACAAGAATATAAGAAACCTAGAATGAAGAAGAATTTACAGTTTATGCGACTTGCTATGGACATTTAGGTTTCTACGGTGTTAGTCCATTAACTTGTAAGGTCGATGTTAATACTGTACGTTGCAGGAATGTTATTTCTGAAACATTATGATTTAAATTCAGAACGTTTTTCTATTCCTTATCTGCTCCTCATTTCACTTTTCCTTTCTACATCTCAATGAGTCTCTTATGAGGACCAGGACTCACCATAATGTCCCCAGTCCTCATGAGAGCAGAGTGTAAAAATGGTGTCCGGTGCTCAGAAGAACCTGCATCAGTATCTAAAACCTGACCTTCCCAGCATGCCTTGCTATAAATAAACAGTCCTTTTGGGCTTTAGGGCTTGTTTATACTCCTGAGAGCTGCATGTGTGTGTTTCATCTGAGCAAGCACTGGCCCTCAGTAAATATAGCATAATGAACAACAGACATATTATGGGATGTTTCAGATTTCAGCTTTTTGACTCCACTTTAATTTTTTAATCTTTTATTAAGTGCTTGAGGACTGATGATGAAAAGCAATTACCAAATAATAGTGTTAATAAAGAAAGTGAATTTATAGAGTCTGAAGTGCTAGCTGATGAAAATAAATGGATAAATAAAATAATAAATAATTAATAATTTGTATTCTCTAAAAGATGACTGTCTAATACTTAATTAAACACTTAAAAGATTTAATGAGTTAAATAAGAGCTGTATTGAGAGAAGTCGCTTTTGTTAATGTACTTTGAGTTAGCTAGGGAAACTAGCTAAACATTAGCTAATCTCTGAAAACAAACTGTGAGGCATTAGAGGAGCTAAACATCACTAAGAGAGCTGAGATATATTAGCTTGCTAAACTATACATCACACAAAGGCAGGAAATTCAGGATTTCTTTATTAGTTGCTATAACTAACCTTAGCAGTGGCACAAGTTAGCATGCTAACACAACAGCCTCTATCTTGGCTATCACTGACTTTTTTTGTGAACAGATTAATTATCATTAGCAGTGCTACATGAATACCTAATTCATAAAACAAGCAAACGAAGCATTGTTTGTGAAGTCTGACCTTGTCTAAAATGTTGTCTAAACAGAAGCATGTTTTACTAATGTTGGGACATGCTAATGTTCCGCGTTAGGGGTGGGGAAACTGACAGCTGGACTAATGAATTTGCATGCTGACATGCTACAACAAAAGAGCTCAGCCCACTAAAATATTAGCCAAGTCCTGCTTAGCAAGAACGCCTTTGCCTGGTGTTAATTGCATTAGCATTTCTGAGTGCAGTGTTCCATCAAACACGACGAGTCAACAAATTTTAGAGCTAATGCACATGATTGAGATTGTACTTCAAGTCGATTGTAAGGTGACTGATGGGCAGATTAATGTGTAAGAACAGCAGCAGATGGAATCAATCGTGTGAGTGGAAGACACCAAACACTTCCTAAATAATGAGAGTGTGTGTTTGTTTTCTGGTTAATTTGCATTAGCGTCCCCGAGCTCACTTTCTGTCTACTGTTCAGTGTCTTCTTGAGTTTCTTACAAGACATTATGGCCTGATCTTTGAGTGGATCCCAATTCATCAAAATCACTTTTGTTACTATCATAAATTACTCAAGTAACATAATAAAGCTAAAGGTAATATGGGAGACATCTCAAGCTAGCTTGCTTACATTAGTGTTAAACAGTGCCAAACGAACGGTGGCAAACGAACAGTGGCAAACGAACAGTGCCTAACGAACAGTGCCTAACGAACAGTGCCTAACGAAGGAAGAACGACCTTCAGAAAGAAATCTAAATACAATTTTCTTTCAATGAATTATTGATAACAAAAAACATTTTCATTTTAATATAAATAATTTCAATATTAATATATAATATTAATATATTTTCATATATACAGTATATATGTATGTATACTATACTTTTACTAATGCTCTAAATGTTTAGAAAGTCTAGATAATCTATACTGAAGGAATTATAGATTTAAAATGGCAATCTAACAAAAACGAAAGAAAGAAAGAAAGACCTGTGAAAGAAAGAAAGAAAGACCTGTGAGTGAAGAAAGAAAGAAAGAAAGAAAGAAAGAAAGAAAGAAAGAAAGAAAGAAAGAAATGAAGAAAGAAATAAAGAAATAAATCTGAGTGAAGAAAGAAAGAAAGAAAGAAAGAAAGAAGATAAAAGAAAAAAAGAATGATTGTGTAGTTCCTCTGCGCATTAACTGAGGCGAAGCAGCTGATTCGCTGGTTACTTTAATGCCCATTATGACATCATCATTATGCTGCATGCTGAAAATGAAATGCTTCTTCATTGTGTAAGTTAAAGCTGAAACACTATAAACAGTGTAATGTTTATGAAGTCATATTATTAAAAGAAATGGCGTCATGTGGCTAATCTAGTGGGTGAACATTCCGTAGCATGCTGGAGTCTCTGCAGCGGGATTAGAAACACCCCACAGAGCTCAGAGACAAAAACAGGATCTGAGGAAGAGAGATCGGATTTGGCGAGAGGGATAGAGACATGGAGGGATAATTAGACCATGAGGGAATTTTTGGATTCAGCAACAAGACACGTTTGTGTGTCATGAAGATGCGAGTTAAAGAGACGCTAACTGGTTTTATCCGCCTTCAGGGAGCGAAACAAATCACGAGTGCACTTTCTGCCTACTAAACTTCTGCTTCAACAAGGGCTGACATGCTAAATGCTAGTTCCAACCCGCAGCCGTCTTCACTACAGTATGTAGGCCACACAATCCTCATCATCAGTCCACTGCGGCTGAGGCGCAAAACATCCTCTATAGAGCTTTGTGGTCCAGTTAACACCGATTTTACTTCTAATTTAACTTTGTTATGTTTGTGAACTTCGTAGTATGGCTGACGTTAACCCGCTAATTGATAATCCTTTGATAAACATTTACACTGTTAGAGTGGCAGACTTGGCCATGTGCAGGTGATGGTGACATTGAGACTTTCACATTTTTCCAGCAAAGGTGAGATGGAATAAAGCCACTGTTTGCTTTATATGCGTCTGTGCCAGGGAATCGATGCATTTTTCAGCGAGCAATCTGTCGAGTGAAAGTCCTGCGAGAAGCGGCTCTGAATAATACATGGTTCAGAAAACGCAGCGTCTGTAAAAAAAAAAAAAAAGAAAAAAAAAAAAACAACGATGAATTAATCACGACTGAGATTGTAAACACTCTCACATCTCTGAATACTAGTTGTTTTTTGTAGTGTATGTGTGTGTGTGTGTGTGTGTGTGTGTGTCTGTGTGTGTGTGTGTGTGTGTGTTTTGTGTGGCTGCGGTTTCAAATTTCACCAAAAAGAAATAAAATCAACATCTCCAAAAAGTCGAGGAAACCGAAGCCAGGATCCTGCCTCGCCTCGGCTTGAATATGATCAGCGGTTCACAAATCAGTGCTTGTGACATCACAATGTGTTTTTCTTTTCACACATCCAGCTTATTATCCCACTAGCTTTGAAAACACACCAGCTTGAGGACTTGAGGTAGTAAAATTATATCAGCATCATATAACATAAATATATCTAGCATGGCTAGCATTGTGTATAGTGTGAGGTTTGGGACACAATCACAGTGTACTAGAGGGTTGGGGACATGTCCACAGTACTATATAGTGTTCGAGAAGGGCGGCATCCCATAAATCCAGCAAGAAATGAACTATTGGACTTAAAAAAAATAAAAAAAACTTATAAATATAAAGTGTTTATTATAACACAGATTTGCATAAATCTTCATCACTGTATTGTGGCCTGCCCTGTGATGGGTTGGCACTCCGTCCAGGGTGTATCCTGCCTTGATGCCCGATGACGCCTGAGATAGGCACAGGCTTCCCGTGACCCGAGGTAGTTCGGATAAGCGGTAGAAGATGAGTGAGTGAGTGAGTGAGTGAGTGTATTGTGGCCTGATCGGCTGAACTTTGGAGCTTAATCAGCCTAGATTGATTGGAGAAGGCTTTAATGAGTATTTAATGACAATTGCGTTGAACTGCAGAACCAAAGCTGACTACGACTGCCTCATTACACGCTTACCAAAAAAAAAACAACAAAAAAACCCCTCAAATTAGACCAAAACCCAGTCTCCGTCGTTCTCCAATCTGTCTGCATCATCTGCGTTTGCTTAGCACAAAGCGCTTTAATTAAGATATCGCTCCTGAATCAAGACTACATTTGCTCGTAAAACAAATTCCTTTTCCTCCGAATTGCATTTAATCTCAGAGCTCTGTGTCTCTCGCGCTAAAATTAAGGCTGAAATGAGAAAACATGGTCGCTTTCATTTTAAAAAGTTGATCATGCCCAGTCACGCTTGGAGGATCTGATGTCATCGTTTTTTTTCTCCCTCCGTGTTTCATTATGGTTGTTATGCTGAGTACACAATAAAAGATCCGCTGGATCCGTGCCCAGACTTTTTATTTGCCGTCTGAGGACACCGAGTCTCATCTCCGCTGCGTAGCGGATTGTCGGCTCTCCACAAACGTCCTAAAGCTCGCAGTCATGCAGGTTAATCCGGATGCCATAATATGCAGAGAGAGAGAGAGAAAAAAAAAGAACGAGTGTTATGAATATCTAAAGGACCAAACACCAATGCTGGGAAATGGTCTCAGTAGGACTGTGAGGCGGGGGTTTAATGTGGATGCAGCAAAATGTTGAGTTTGAACCTTTTACTCACTCGAAATATAAATATAATATATCTGTGCTCCAATGTTTTCAGACCCTGAAGTTCCAGATCATGATATTCCCCAAACTCCCCCTATGTTCCAGAGCTCTACTGTATCTTCCCTATATATACATTTTCAAAATCCCATGTCACCTGAACCTTATGTTCCCAGACCCTATGTTCTCCAACCCTGAGGTTCCCAGAATCCAATATTTCCACAAACCCCATGTATCCAACACACCAAGCTTCCAGATGTTCCGGTTGCTTTATGTTTCCAAAACCCTGTGTTCCCAGGAACCTATGTGTAGGACCCAAAATTCCCAGAAGCGTCTAAAACTAAAACATACTGTATGTTTCTACAGCTTTGTTTTTCCCACTGGTCCAAGACCCTTATATTCCCTAAACATGTTTCAATGTTCACAAGAGCTCATTTTTTAAAACCCTGACTTCTATGTTAACAGTTTTTAAGTTTGAGATACATTTAATTATAAATTGCCTAGAATGATTTTCCTAAAAAAAAAAAAAAAAAAAAATTAGCTACATGCCTTTACTATGTCAGTCTCAGTGAAGGAGGCGTGGCCTCTGTGTATGTCAGTCTCAGTGAAGGAGGCGTGGCCTCTGTGTGTGTCAGTCTCAATTAAGGAGGTGTGGCCTCTGTGTGTGTCAGTCTCAGTGAAGGAGGCGTGGCCTCTGTGTGTGTCAGTCTCAATTAAGGAGGTGTGGCCTCTGTGTGTGTCAGTCTCAGTGAAGGAGGCGTGGCCTCTGTGTGTGTCAGTCTCAATTAAGGAGGTGTGGCCTCTGTGTGTGTCAGTCTCAGTGAAGGAGGCATGGCCTCTGTGTGTGTCAGTCTCAGTGAAGGAGGCGTGGCCTCTGTGTGTGTCAGTCTCAGTGAAGGAGGCGTGGCCTCTGTGTGTGTCAGTCTCAGTGAAGGAGGCGTGGCCTCTGTGTGTGTCAGTCTCAGTGAAGGAGGCGTGGCCTCTGTGTGTGTCAGTCTCAGTGAAGGAGGCGTGGCCTCTGTGTGTGTCAGTCTCAGTGAAGGAGGCGTGGCCTCTGTGTGTGTCAGTCTCAGTGAAGGAGGCGTGCCCTATGTGTGTGTCAGTCTCAGTGAAGGAGGTGCGGCCTCTGTGTGTGTCAGTCTCAGTGAAGGAGGCGCGGCCTCTGTGTGTGTCAGTCTCAATGAAGGAGGCGAGGCCTCTCTGTGTGTCAGTCTCATTGAAGGAGGCGTGGCCTCTGTGTGTGTCAGTCTCAGTGAAGGAGGCGCAGCCTCTGTGTGCGTCAGTCTCTGTGTCTGCAGTCTTAAGGATGGAGGTATGGCGTCATTCCTTTACACACTTGAAAAATGGGTGACTTCTGCACCTGTCAATCTCAGAAAGAGGTGTGGCCTCTTTCTCTACAGTATCGGCAAAGGAGGCGTGGCCTCTATATTTGTTAGTGTCAGTTATGGAGAAATTAGTCTGCATCTATTTATTTACTGTATTTAACATTTTTTATAGCATATCAGAATTGTTTATTGATAAAAGTGAAGGACGAGCTGATGATGGTGCAGAAGAGCAATTTCACAAAAATATTGTTATCTTTAGTGGGATATAAATATGTCCTGAAGTGCTTTTTTGTGCACTGCTCAAGTTCCTCAAGTGTTTTTACCACTGTAATTATACGTGCTAGGTTATCATCAAATCACAAAATCAGTCTTGCACACACACACACAAATTTCCCCTAGGAATTTGTGGTGCT